>NC_057811.1:202405720-202726265 GCF_018294505.1 Triticum aestivum | reverse complement strand
GACGGGGCGGCGGGGGCGACGGGGCGGCGGCGGCGGCGGCGGGGTGGGAGGAGAAGGGCGAGGAGGAAGTGAGTAACGGGCGGGGGGTACCTGCCGTTAGTAAAGTGCCCTCTTTGCCGTCCGCCAGCCTTTGCCGTCCGCCCTTTTGCCTCTTTGCCGTCTGCTAGCGGACGGCAAAGAGGTGGGCCGTTAAGATTTTTCCAAACGAGCGGGGGGTGGGGGCCACCTCACGCTTTGCCGTCTGCCAGCGGACGGCAAAGAGCTGGCAGATGGCAAAGAGATTCTTTGCCGTCTGCTTTTGGGTAGCTGATGGCAAAGAGCTTCTTTGCCGTCAGCTAGCAGACGGCAAAGAGCTGGCAGATGGCAAATTAGCTGATTCCAGTAGTGCCCCTCTCAAAATGCTCTTACAAGTTTCCAAGGGCCACGCCCGAGTTTGTGCGCAGGAAGAAATGACAGGAGAACAAGGGATCAGCTAGAAATGTCGCTCGTTGCATCACCCGCAGACGCGTCACTCGCGTCGTCGTCGTCTTCATCGGCATCGTCACCGCCATCGGCGACGCCCCCGTCGCCATCGTTGACGACGTTGCCTTCATCTACGACCACCACCACCGCATCATCCTCTGAAGCCAAGGCCCTGACCAACGCGTCCACATGGTCCTCAACCCAGCGTGCTAGGTCGCCCCGGACAACCGTGGGCAGGGGCGATGGCGGCGTCAAAGTCAAAGTTGGGGTCGGCATTCAGGAGGTTGGTAAAGACACGGGAGAAAGCGCGCTCGAGCAGGCCACGCCCCCTTTCCTCCACAAGCTGGCGAGCTCTGGCAGATCGAGCCTCTAGGCGCGTCACCACCTCGGTGAAGAAGGTCAGGTGGCTGGCATAATCATTTGAGTGAGGGGTCGGCGCCTCCATGTCATAAATATAGCCAGGGCGATATTGGCCCTGTTCTGGAGATCCTGAAGCATGGGGGCATGCTCGCGCTCCAGCGTTCGACCTTGGAGCACCTCCTCCATGTTCTGCCTCACGATGACTCTGCGTCATCAACCCGCCTCCGTAGGGAACGCAGCTCGGCGCGGGTGGAGGCCAAGTCCGGCTGCGCCGTGACCAAGGCAGCAGCCGTGGCTTCCGCGCGCCTCTCAGCCTCGTTCAACCTGCGCCTGAGGGCAGCGGCCCTGCCCTCATCCTCGACGCCCGCGAGCTTCAGCTTTAGGTCGCACCTGCCCTCCAGGTCTGCGCGAACCTAGTCCACCCGGCGGTTCACCTCCTCCTCAACTCCAGCCTCGCGAGCCCCAACGGCGTCTTCTGCTTGGGCAACTTGATGCTCCCTCGTCTCCAGTTGCTCGAGCTCGCGGTTACGCTCCAGGGCCTCCAGGGCCAGCGCCTCCTCGTGCTTCCGGACCTCCTCATCCTCCGTGGGCGTCCCCCTCAGTGACGCAAAAGCGGCCTTGCGCGCCTCCACCTACTGCTCAAGAGACGCGCTCCAGGCCTGGAGCTCCCACGCGCGCTTCTCCGCAGCCTCCCGGCGACGATCAGCCTCGCGAGCCTCTTCCAAGGCTCGTGAGCGGGCATCGTAGGAAACCTTGAGAGACGCCTCAGCCTTCGCGTTCTCAAGGTCGTGCTTATAGCGGCCGAGGTTGATGGCCACCTTCAGCTTGCGCCGCTCCTCCGCCAGCCGGAGACCTTCAGCCTCAAGACGCGAATCGACACTCGCGAGCTCTCCACCAAGCCGGCTCATCGCGTTCATCGCCTCCTGGAAGAACTCATGGCGAACCACGCTCTTCCCGCGCTCGAGCTCGAACGCCCGGCCTTCTTCGTCCTCCACCTCAGGGGCTGCGGGCGGGACGTCAAGCAGCACGCCACCCCTCGGCAGGGGGCTAGGGGCTGGCGCCACACCCGACACCAGCCCGTCCTCGCGAGAAGCCCAAGCCTGCTGGGGCTCGCTGCTCGAAGAGGAGCCGAGGATTGAAGCCAACAAGTTGCAGTAAAAAATCAGCAGAGGAGTCTTGGGCACGCCTGCCAAGCTCCACGCCAGACCAAGGGGGAGGAGCGACGAGGCCGCACGTTCAACGCGCCAGGAAGGCAAGAGTGCCCCTTCAACCAACCCTGCTCTAGGGGCAACCAGCGAACTCGGAGGGCTCGAGGCTGGCGAAAGAGTTAAGGAAGAAGGAGGCCATTTCTCAGGAGATTCAGCAGCCTCAGTGGAAGGAGCCCTGAAAGACTGGCGTCAGAAGAAGAAAGCAACACACAGGGAGCCACATCGGTGCGATACTTACACGTCAATGGCAATGTACTTCCTCCGCTTCAGCAGTCCGAAGATGTTGCTGCCGCTGGGAGATCCTTTCCTCTTGTGAAGCTCCTCAAAGTCCACACAAAGACAACCGAAACGCTGGACGTGACGGCCGGTGCGCAGCGGGGCCGAAGATGAGCTCGGAAGAATATCTTCAGGGGTGCCCGGTTGCGGCGAACAGCCGGGCACCATTTCACCACGACCTCCCGAGGCTCATGGAGCCTTGGCCGCGGGAGCCGCATGCACTGTCTCCTCAGCAACCGACCCCCCAGGAGGGGAGTGGTAGGCTCCTGAAGACAATGCCCCAGGATCACCACTCGGCACGTGCTCCTCGGCACTCGAGCCGCTGGCCTCCGCCTAAGCTCGCCCACCTGCACCGTCACTTGGGGCGAGCTCAGCATCAGGGACCAGGAAGGGAAACACGACGACGGGGTTCTCACGGGGCCCCTCCAGGCCGATCGGCCGCGGCCCCCATTCATCAAAGAGAGGCATGTCCTTCACAAATTCATCCTTATTCTTGCAGCGGTACAGCAAACAGTTCTTCCCAGGCAGTTCGGCCGGCAGAAAGACACCCGTCAGGACCTTGAGCACTGTTTGCCGCGTCCTGAGGAGGAGCCCGGACTCCTGAAACCACATGTGATCCTGGCTGCTGAGCAAGGTCCACATTGGGCGAGAATGGCGTTGAAGCGGAGCGACCCGGCGTTGGACGAATTCCTTCACCACCATCGGTGCAGTTACGCCGCGATCCTTCAGCAACCTCAACCTGAGCCAGACGCGGGCAAGGCCGGGGCCGCAAGCCGCTGATGGCTCCAGCCGGAGTTAGGAACAGCGGGCCCCGAGGGAGCCTGAAGCAGAGGACTAAGTACACCGGCATTGATGAACACCCATAGTATCCGGAATTCGCTTGTGGATGGAGGGAGCTCGAAATCGATCCCCTCGCCCGCCGTCGCAGCCACGGCCTGTAAGCTCACGCACGCCGAGCATTGCTGAGGGTCGGCCAGATGCAATGAGAAGAAGTGACGGAGGAGAGCCACTGAAGGAGCGATGCCCACCATGGCCTCGTACACGATGGCGAAGACAGTAAGAAGAGTCACAGACTGAGGGTCGAGATGCAGCATGTGGATCTGATAATGCTCAAGCACAACATTGAAGAAGGCAGAGAAGGGTGGAATCAGGCCAGCCCGAAGGGCATCTATGAAGATTGGGACCTCGGTGGCCGTCTGAGCCGTGCGAGTGCGAGACGCGGGCCAAGCCACCGTCTCCCCCCACTCATTGAAGATGGAAGCAAGCATCGAGCGCACCTTGTCCATGGCCTCGTCGTTGAGCACCCGAGACCGGCCGAGCGCCGACGCAAAGGACGGAGGCGCAGCTGGAAGAGACAGAGAACTCTTCCCCTTCTCAGCTTATTTAGGCACCATGGCGATGGAGCAGGCGGAGCGCGAGTTAGATTGGAGAAGAGAAGCAGAGCCACAGGGAAGCAGGGGAATTGGGGAAGCAGGGCGCAGGAGGCGGACGAATAACTGTGTAGGCCGCAGGGGCCGCATAGCTAGGCGGATTCAAAGCCAGCGTGGGGAAACGGAGACGCCCACGTCCAATGAACCACCTCGCGTCAACCAAGGCCGCAGGCTTTTGGGGCCCACGGTGCTCCGAACTTGACCCTTGGCTTCGCAGCGAAGCCAAGCCCGAGCGCACCTTGGGCCCGGGGGCTACTGTCGGCGTTCTGGGAATGGGGGTCCCCAGACATGCCTGCCTACGGCCCACAGCGTGGCCAGGCAGCGGGCCGTACGGCCCACCTTCATCAGCGAGACACCCAAGACCCTCGCGAGGCGGACGATGCAAGACCTCCTCTGGAGTAGCCTAGCCAGGCAGGCTCACGAGGAGCGGAGATATCAAGGCGAGGCAAACCTCACGAGGCTCTCGTGACGTGAGCCATGACGAACGGTACCAGGCGGGCGCCGGTGCGCGCATCGTCCTTATTTCCTCTTTGGTGCTACGGAGGCCAGCGCAGGCGAAGAGTACCGAGGCATCAGGCAAAGGTTGCCATATTGGTGCAACGAGACCAAGACCAGGAGGACGGCCAGGCGGAGGTCATCGTGGAGCCCAAGACGGCGTCACCCCAGGGCTTTTCGCAGGCGAAGACCGCTTTTGTCAGGATAGCTTGTACTAGCTGTCCCCCTTCAAATTTGCCTGCCGTTGTTGTCTCCCTTCCCGCTCAATATTTGGGAAGAGGACCAGGGCCTATATAAGTAGAGCTAGCTGCCACAGTAGGGGCATCGAGCAGTTCATCCAGCTCTCACCCACTAAGTCACCAAGCACAAGAACACCTCAACCTCAGGAGGTTGTTCCTTCCCTTGTACTGTTCTTCATCACCCCAAGAGGAAGTCCACCACCACGCACTAGAGTAGGGTATTACACCACAACGGTGGCCCGAACCAGTATAAATCTCGTGTCTCTTTGTGTTGCGAGTTCGTCAAGTTTGTCTGCGAGATCTTAGCGAGCTAGAGCGTAGATCGGTAGGAGGGAGAGACTTCGCGCCACCCCAGTGTTCGAACCTTAAAGGTTTGCCGGAACCCCACATCCGACAACACGCTATACAGAAGAAGGCCCAATGGTGTGGAATTGAAGTGCATTTGCCGGGAAGAAGGAAAGGAACTATTGGCAGAAATACATAAGGGCATGTGCGACTCACACATCGGATTGAGGGCTCTGGTTGGAAAGGCCTTCCGCCAAGGATTTTACTGGCCCATAGCCCTCCAAGATGCGGTTGAGTTGGTCACCAAATGTGAAGCATGCCAGTTCCATTCCAAGAATATGCACCTGCCTGCCCAAGCTCTTCAGACAATCCCTTTGTCATGGCCGTTTTCGGTCTGGGAGCTCAACATATTGGGCCCTTTCCCCCGTGCTACCGGGGGCTTTGAATTCTTGTTCGTTGCAATCGACAAGTTTACAAAGTCGCCAGAAGGAGAGCCCGTGAGAAAGGTGACTGCTCAGTCATCTAGCAAGTTCTTGAAAGGATTGGTGTACTGCTTCAGAGTCCCTGCTCGGATCATCACCGACAATGGCACCCAATTCACGAGTCGCGCCTTCATGCGATACGTTCATGCCCTCGGAAGAAAGATCTCATTTGTCTCTGTTGCTCACCCAAAGAGCAACGGGAAAGCTAAGAGGGCGAAAGCTGAAGTGTTGCAAGGACTCAGGACGAGAACATTTGATAAGCTGCAGAAGTGTGGCAGGCGGTGGATCGATGAGCTGCCGGTGGTTCTTTGGTCCCTCGGAACGACACCAAATCGAGCTACCAGGAAGACTCCCTTCTGCCTGGTCTATGGGGCAGAAGTAGTTATCCCCACGGAACTCATTTACGGGTCGCCTCGAGTGCTTGCCTATGATGAAGTAGCGCAGGAACATAACCGGTGTGACGATGTTGTGCTACTCGAGGAGAACCGTCTCCAGGCTGCTACGTGTGCTGCATGCTACCAGCAAGCCCCGCGTCGCTATCACAGCCGCATGGTTCATGCCTGGTGTTTTGAGGAGGGCGACCTTGTCCTTAGGCGTGTTCAGTCCGCCAAGGGTACAAACAAGTTGACGCCGAAGTGGGAATGCCCTTACCGGGTAGTACGAGTCACCAGACCTAGCGGAGTCTGTCAGGAGACCGGAGATGGCATTAAATTGCAAAACTCATGGAACATTGAGCATCTACGCAAGTTCTACCCGTAAGGCGCGGCTGTTGAGCCCTGCCCGACATCCACCCTTTTGTACTGGCCTTGCCTCAGTTGCATGTAACCCCTTGTATAAAGCCATGCGTAAACCCTGAGAAACAGATAAATAAATGAAGCGCTGCCGACCCCGGACAAATTGCATGCATGCATAAGCATATCATGAGCATTGCATGTTCATGTAGATAAGATCGCATGAGACATCATTTTCATCTGCATCAAACTGCAGGCTCCTGCCATAGACTTGGTCCCGAAGAGGAGAAGAGAAGATGAGCCTACGTTGCGATCCTCGGCAATCCAACACAGATAAGTTCTTTCTCTTATCCATATGTGTTTTGTAAGTAGGTACTTGTGCATAAGAAAGCCTCGCTGCCTTTGAGACTTAGGTGCTCCCATCCTTCAACTCAAACGTTGCTTCGGTCAGGATGGTCATAGTGGCCTATGGCGAAAAGGGTTGGCAGGGGGATGGTTCCTCTTTATGGTTTGTGCCCGGCAGGCCTGGCTCCACGGCAACAAACTGAGGGCATCAGTAGGATAGCCTGCCGGGGAAACTTGTTTACTCGAATGTATAGAGGCATTTCACCTCTGCATGGATGTATTACATGCACAAGTACCCGGCAAGGTTTATCTTTTTCATTATTATGCTGATCAACAAGTACAAGATCTTATAGAGCACAGACATGGATAAAACAAATTACATAATTTGAACTAAAGTTTCGCAAGTGCCTACATGTTTTAGATTGAAAAGAGATAAAATGCCCATGGTGCCTTTACTCTGTCCTCTCCTTCTTCGTAACTATAGGGGGAGACAGAAAAGATGGAGGGGAGGCCTAGCTGGGATTCGGCGCCTCCCCAGGATCAGGACAATGTCGTCCCCGGGCTGGAGGAAGAAACCGGAGGGTAGCTGCGGATGGTGACGCTGACGGAAGCCAAGCCGGTGATGATGGTGCTGCCGGCAAGCACGCCTCGCTGGAGCGGTCGTCCTCGCTCTTGACGCGTGGTGGGTTGCCGCCGCCTTCCTCACCGTCGTCGCTCAAAGCCCCCGCCACAGCGGCCGGAGCGGACATCGGGCGCTCCGGAGGGCTCACAGAGAGCATGGTAATCTCCATTGGTCAGGGCTGGTAACGGGTTATCGGATCCAAACCAGAACCCGATAGCTTAACGGCGAACCGTTACGGTGGATTCTACGTGTCGGTTAGCCTTGACAAAAACACTTCCATGACGCGCCATTTATCGTCATGAAAGTGGACACTTCCGTGATGATAATTTTCGTATTGTCATGGAACACTTCTACGACATCACAGGTATCACTATCTTGATTCTGTCATAAAATTGTCATGGATGTACATGCATGACAGAAAACGTGACCTACTATGACAAACATGTATCATCACGGAAGTGGTTTTTTTGTAGCGCGTGCTGCGCGGCGATCCGACCGGCCGCCTTGGCCAGGTTGGAAACTTTGCCCCCAACCAGGAGGTCAAGTTCGGGAACCTAGAGTTCACCGTCGACTCCCGGGGAGATCTTGCTCTATCAAAACCTCTTCAACTCCCCTTGGAAAACTTGCTGATCCAGACGCTTTAACTTCGAGAGTGGTAAACCACATGGGGACTGATGTTACACGGGGCCTGTCCTCAAAGCCTGAACCTGTCAGTTCAACTAAGCTAGTTCCGAATGAACACCGCCTGGGCACAACCTTGAATGCCCCTAGAGCGGTTGTACTATAGGTTAGTCCCAAATTTTCGGAGGGCATGGACCCACCAGACCTTTCATCATTGAATAATCTACTAGACCGGATCCGAGCCATGGGAATCTCCAACGGCCTATCCTCGGTCTACGACCAGATCGGGCTCAAGCCCGATAACAAGTAAATTTACATCCCACCCGTTACACACCTCGTCGCCACCATCGAGGAATTGGCCGAGGGCTCGGAGTCGCCAAAGCTAAAAACAAGTTGCGTCCGGGTTGGCGATTGTCTCACCCAGGCTTCGGGCCTGGAGTCAGATGTTCGCCCCGAAGAGAGCCCAAAACCCAACCTCGACTTGAAACATTACCTCGAATCTGCGCCACGGTATGCAAACAGTATGGATTCCGAATTGGTGCACCGGTTATTCCAGGGTGCTTAACACCGCCGCCAAAGTTCCGGATACGCAACCCGCTGGAATGCGAAGTTTTATCCCACCCACCCCCACGTCGACTACTCCCCAAGTAATTTCGGAAACCCCAACGTATGGGATTTGATGTACATCACACATCAGCCTAGAGAAACGGTCCACCATTACAGGGCTAGATTCCTCCTAGTCAAAGATAAGATGATGGATTATTGTGATCAAGAAATAATAGTGACCTTTCGGTTCAACTGCCGGGACGAAGGAATCTTGAATGCCCTCACCCGTCGCCATGTGCAAAGCTTCACTGAATTATCGGACCTAGTAAGCAAATATTGCAGAATGGAAAGCACCTGGAAAGCACAACAAATGCATGTGGAATCAGCCCATGCCAAGCAATCCATAAAAGCTCAGGCAAAACGCGTATACCCACGGCAGTTTGCCCGAACATGAGCCTCTCGAAAAGATGAATAGATCCCCCACTGGACCCAGAACAGTCTTGGATGAGCTAGTGGACAAACCATGCCCCATACCCTCGACCTTGCTGAACACAAATCCTACCCATAGGCTTCGAGCTTGTTGGTTGGTCAGGAAGGTGGCCAAGAGCGGCGAAGCTATCCTTGGACTCACACCCCCTAGTAGACGATCAGCAACACCTCAGTGACAATGATGTTCTGACAATCTACGAGACATTCTCCTCAATCAATCCGAGGAAAAGGGCCCTTTGAGAGCTCGGCCAAGTCCACCAGGTTACAACCGCTAACTCATGGACGGACACACCGATCACCTTCGATGAAGAAGACAAACCAAGGGACCGCCCAATCCAAGCACCCGCCACACTAGTTCTCGACCCTATAGTGGACGGCTTTTGGCTAACCAAAGTGCCTGTAGACGGAAGCAGCGGTCTAAACCTCATTTATGAGAACACCCTTGGCAAAATGTAGTTCGATAGATATAGCATCGAACAAAGCTATACTAACTTTCGTGGAATTATCCCCGGCAGAGAGGCGCGCTGCTCCGGATGAGTCACCCTGGACATAGTATTCGGCACTCCCGAGAACTACATGTCCAAAGAATTACTGTAGGAACAAAGTATGTCTACTAGAGGGGGGTGAATGGGACTTTTAAAATTTCTTCGGAAATCTCAAAACTCTCAGAACCCAGCTGCGGAACGAAAGAAAAACAAACTACAACAAGCTAAAGCTAAGTATCGAATGCAAACTAAACATGCATCGAGACAAAACACATGAAGAAAAACATGTCGAATATAAAGACAGGTAGAAGATATAACCAGTGGTGCTCGAAGGCAATAGGATATTTGTTCGACCAGTTCATCCTTCTGCACAAGGACTACGTCTGGATGGAGGGGTTGTGACTTAACACGGAAGATAAACTCTCTTCACCCTATTCTCCTCCATAATTGGTTCATCAACCAGTGCCGATTACTCGTGGTAGATACTTGAGGCGATCTCCAAACCTTCACAGACTTCTTCTTCGAGAACCACAATCACTCTTGGTCTCTGAAGAAATTGACACCTAACCATCTAGAGAGTTTGCAACTCTCAAGAGTAATAGGCAGAGCGTACTGGACTTACATTCAACTGATGTTGAACCACTATCTAATTCTTTGGCTTAAGGGTTTTCTCTCGGCGGATTTTTAACTCAAATTGCTCAGAGAGGGGCTTGCTCAACAATCTTTTCAGAATCAAATGGAGCAGCCACCTGGCAAAGCCGACGCGGGGTTGCTATTCATAGCCGCAGCCTTCCCGGATGGGAAATGACCATTTTGGACATGCGGTCCAGCCAATGGCCAACCGACACATTTGACAACGATCAGATTTGGGAGAAATGGTAACATTACTTAAGGAACAAGTAACGCTAACTCCTCGGTCTGAGAAAAATGTCTCGCAGCGAAGAACATCACAGTCCCTTGCTGCAAGTATTTTCTGGGAACACAAAGAGATTTCTCTCGCAACTTTCATAGGATTTGGGTTTAGCATCAAAGAATCAAAGTTTCGAATGCTACACCCCTCTTAATAGTATGGTGGTCCTATGACTCAATAAAGAGAAGAGGGACAACGAAAGAAATGTTACGTCTTCACTTCGTCTTCTATCTCCTCGGACGCAGTCATTTCCTTTTGACAAACACCGAATCAATTGCTTGAACTTCAACAATTTTTAGGGATCACTCTTGTTAACATCATCTTCGGTGATAACCTTTGCTGCATCGCAGGGAGATTATCCGTCGTTTGCATCAAACTCCTCGTGATCTCAGGGACCTGTTACTCTGTGTGCACTAGCAGACACATAAGTCCCATATTATTTATGTCAACAAACTCCAAAACATAATGGGCCTATCATTGCACCAACACTTTTTCCCACCAAGACTATCCCATGAAGGAGGCCCAAAGAGATCCACATGAAGGAGCTCCAAAGGCCTTGAAGTAGATACAATATTCTTGTGTGGATGCTTTGATTGATGTTGCTTCACTGGTACGCGTCGGTCCTAAACAAACGGTTTAAAACCCCTTTCCGCGACGGCATTTGGAACAGTCGCCAAGTGAGTGCATGCGATAGGGTGTCCTTCCCACAACGACCAAGAAATCGTTGGGGATAGGCCCTCCTAGGACCCAGGCTAGGGTCATGTGCCATCGGGCGAGGCATCGAATCCCAATCATTTCCGTAGGTATGTACATCCCACACGGTGAATCCCAGAAATCATTTCCGTAGGTATGTACATCCCACATGGTGAATCTCATAAATCATTTCTGTAGGTATGTACATCCCACACGGTGAATCTCAGAAAAACATTTCCGTTCGTATGTATATCACACACAGTCAATCCAAGGAATACATTTCCGTTCTCCTGTACATCCCACACAGTCAATCCGGGGAAAACGTTTCTGTTCAGATGTACATCCCACACGGTTTTATGTATACGCTCGTGTGTGAAAGGTGTAACTATCACACACGCTCTGCCTTGGTTAACTGTTTGCTTTCATTAACTACATCACACACGATTTGATGTAGAAAACTATGTGGCATTGGGCTATCCATAGCGAGCGCTTTTACTGCTAGAACTGTTTGCAAAGGTCCATGACCGTCTGTTCTATTTTTATTTTTGCCTATAATTTATTATTCTAATTGGAAATTTTGAAATACAAAACATGCAATTCAAATTCTCAGCACAATGGTTCAACAATGAATCCATAAATAAAATATCAGATACTGAGGTCTAATAGAGTAACTTGTTGTGGGCAGGGGGAAAAGGAAACACATTACTTACCATCCTAAAGTTCACTATTGTCTTCGACAAAGTGTAAATAAAGAGCTTAATTCCAATCACCCATTTCTTTCGCCTAACAATCTTTCTTAGTTTCCTCATTTGATGCTTGTTCATGAATATCTCATTGCCCCATACGCAAAAGGGATCGAAGCGTGGATCACTACCCCTCATATATGTACCTACATGTAACCAGTAAATGTTAGAAGCTAAACTGAGATTGCACAAATGATGTAAAATAAAACTACCTATGTTCCTAAGTAGAAGTATTTTTTTTGAGATTTCAATATGAACTACATATGGATGTATATAGAATTATAGATATAGTTTAGATTAGAATCTAGATTCACTCATTTTGCTCCTTATGTAGTTGATATTGGAATCTCTAAAAATACTTATATTTAGGAATAGATGGTGTATAAGACATGGGATGCAGCTAACCTCGACGGCAAACAACAGCATCGCCCATTGTAGCCCTGTGTAAGTACATGGAAAGCCAATGATAACTACAACATGGTTAACATCCACCAAAAATAACAAATGGTAATAAAACGGCAGCATCTGTAGTGATATCTTCATTTCGAAAGAGTAGCACGGTAGCAAAGGGACGGATTAAAAAATGGATACAACTGTTAATTGCAACAGGCTTAACAACATCCTAATTCATGTTTTGTAACTTTGTAGCCAGTGAAATACAACTCTTTAAAATGGATACAACTGTTAATTTCAACTAGCTTAATGGCCATTGAAACCGGTACTGATAAAAATGCAATTAGCAGAGTTAAACATCAAAGGGCAGGTGCTGCCAGAGCAGATAATGGCCCAGTTGTCTATAAAAAGGTAGGGAAAATAGCTGAAACATGTTAGGCATGTTTACTACAACATGCTTAATACATCGATAGTACAAAACATAGCCATTAATTGCAACTAGTATTGGTAAGATTGAACTGGTGGGTACATACTTGGTAAGTCCTGAGAGGTAGTTGCTGGGGCACTTCATCTTGGCCAGAGCCCGCCCAAAGTCAGCGGCGGCGGAGGCGAGCTGTTCCTCCGGGTCGAAGTGTGGATCAGTGCCACTGACATGTGTACCTACAGGCAACCAGCAAATGGTAGAAGTTAAACTGCAATTTCACAAATGATGTGAAATACTGTAAGACATGTGATGCAGCTAACCTTAACGGCAAACAACAACATCAGCCGTTATGACCCTGCGTAAGTACATGGACAAGCATGTTAAGTACAACAGGGTTAGCATCCACCAAAAATAGCAAATGGGGCAGCATCTCTAGTATATCTTCATTGCGGAGAGTAGCATGGTAGCAAATGGACAGATTAAAAAATGGAAACAACTGTTAATTGCAACAGGCTTAACAACATCCTAAGTCATGTTTTGTAAGTTTGTTGCCATTGAAATGCAACTTTTTAAAAATGGATTCAACTGTTAATTGCAACAGGCTTAATAGACATTGAAACCGGCACTGATAAAAATGCAATTGGCATAGTTAAACATCACAAGGTAGGTGCTGCCAGAGCAGAGAATGTCCCAGATGTCTATAAAAAGTTAGGGATAATAGCAAAAACGTGTTAGGCATGTTTACTAGAACATGCTTAATACATCAACCGTACAGAACATAGCCATTAATTGCAACTAGTATTGGTAAGATTGAACTGGTGAGTACATACTTGGTAAGTCCTGAGAGGTAGTTGCTGGGGAACTTCATCTTGGCCAGAGCTCGCCCAAAGTCAGCGACGGCAGAGGCGAGCTGTTCCTCCGGGTCAAAGCGTGGATCAGTGCCACTGACATGTGTACCTACAGGCAACCAGTAGATGGGTAGAAGTTAAACTGCAATTACACACATTATGTGAAATACTGTAAGACATGGGATGCAACTCACCTCGACGGCAAACAAAAGCATCGGCCGTTATGACCCTGCATAAGTACATGGATAGGCATGTTAAGTGCAACGGGATTAGCATCCACTAAAAATAGCAAATGGGCAGCATCTCTAGTGATATCCTGAGTCATGTATTGTAAGTTTGTTGCTGGTATTGGTGAAATTGAGCTGGACACGGTAATATTTGAACATCACACATTGTGTAGTACTGAAATAAACAAGGCACGGACATGCTTAATACATCAACCGTACAAATCATAGCCGTTGCAAGTGGTATTGGTAAGATTTAGCTGGTCAGATCTTACCTGTTAAGTCCTGGGGGGTAGTCGCTGTGGGACTTCATATGTGCCAAAGCCTGCACCATGTCGGCGGCGGCGGCGGAGGCGAGGTGTTCCTCCGGGTCAACACGCACAGCGGCCATCGCGCCATGGACCGCCATCAGCTCCTGGCGGGGGGGGGGGATTTGGAGGCATGAGGATGTTTTGCAGGCGCCATTTGAGCAATCAGGCCGGGGACGTGATAGAGATTGGTAGGTTACTTGACTGGATCCAAGCAGAACATAGATGTGGTTGAAGCTGTGGCTGCGGCGGCGGCGGTTTGAGATGCCGGTAGGGGGAGGCGCGAGGGAGGGGGGATACTGAGGGGAAGGGAATGTGTTGGAGGAATAAATTCTAAAATCGCGCGCCTAATGAAACTTTCTGTCACACCCTCCATTTTGTAACATGTCATTTGCATTAATAAAGCATGAAAATTTGGACCAACAAAAACTTTTGCATTATTTGGCTTTTATTTTGGAGTTGGTTATCTCAGTGTGGTTTTCCAAGTGCTCTCTAAAGTCAACTACTCCACCTTATATACTTCATCTCCCTACCCCCAAACTTCTGCCCAATGATCATGCCATGTGTATAGTGCAATATATTATTTTCTTACAAAAATAATTTGGCCAAATAGTAGTTTCAAAAATTAGTTTTCCAAAAACCCCTGAATTGAGGTTTGCACTACAAGTACTTGATTTGGGGTATGAAAAACATTTCAAAGAGTATATTTGAAACCTATTAGATATAGGACTCCCATAAACCACAAAAATATAATTTTAAAAGTAATTTTCCTATTTTATTTGAAGGCTTTTTCTTTAGGCCAGAAATGGTCTTTAATAGGTTAAAATTATTTAAAAGCTTCAAAAATATTTGAGAAAAATTAGGGAAACTCAGTGGACATATATTTTCCATATATAAGAGTTTCAACACATGGTCATGTTCAAAATATTGGACAAAACCTCCCAAAACCATTTCTGCCCATTTCAAGGATTTGAAATATTTCTACAGGAAATATTTAAATAAACATCCAAGGAAAATCCAGCAAGTCACAAATGCATATTGTGATCACCTTGCAAAGCCTCATCTCAATTAAGGTCATTTTGGTTCACCAAAATGCCCCAAAACCCTCTCTGACCAGAATCAAATTTGAACAACTTTGTACTACCAACTTTCTCTCCTTGACCCCCAACTTTTGTGATCATGTTTACATGACCAAATGAGGCCACTACACTAAGTTGTGCATCAAGGGGAAGTGATTTGCTCAACTAGATCTGCCCACCTTCATTCCTGCTAAATTCTAGGGTTTACAAAAGTTGCATTGGCAACTTTGCCCAAATGAGCTCAAAATTGGTGGAAGTCCCTAATTATATGTGCCATTTCACCCTATGAAGTATCATGGCAAATGGAAATCATCTACTTGCCCAAACCAGCATCAAACACCTTCTGCCACTTTACCAAAATCCCATTTTTGGCCTCTTCCACTAATCTCCATAGGCTCAACTTTTTACCACGACCCCTCCTAGTCCCCCTCTAGCACCTGTATGCTTTTCTGCCCGAGGAAGCAATGATGGAGGGGGGAGAACACCATCTTTCTTCTCTGGATAATGGATTCCTCCCTCTCTCTCAGACTCCTTCTCTCCCCTCAGCTTTCCAGAGCATCCAAGGCTCTCCCCAGCTTTTGCCCACGCCCCCTTCAGCTGCTAGACGCAAGTAGACGCGCGCGGACACGGGAAAGCCGCGAATGCCGGCCAAAGTCGTGCTCTGGAGCGCCTGGCAGGGCACCTGACCGTTGACATCGCATCCCCCGACCACCTCGAGCCTCCCCCCGCGCGCCAGTCGATGCCCCTCGATGTCCGCTCAACGCCAGCAGGCCGCCCACTTGCTCCCGCGCCCTCCTCTCTCTCCTGCAGCTCGCGCCAGAGCGCCGCCCTGCTCGGGCAATGCTCACGCCGCCCCTGTGGCCCGCCCGCAGCTTGTCCCGCTCCTCCTCTCTCTCCTTGGCACCCTAGACCACTCCCACGAACACCCCCGAGCCCTTCATTCCCTCTCTAACGGCCACCCGAGCAGATCCGGCGGGCACCCGTAGGCCGCGCCTACGGCGGACCTCGGCCAACCTATATAAGGCAACCCCGAGCCTCTCTCTCACTCCCTGTCGCTCCCCCCACATTCCTAGTCAACCTCCTGCACCACCCATTTATCTCCAGAGCCGCTCGAGCTCGAGATCGAGCTCGAGCTCCGCCGCCTCGGCTCGTCGGTGTTCGCGCGGTACAGGCCTCCTCTGCCCCCGTTCTCTCTCGATCTGGAACCGCGCGGCATCACAGACCCTTTCCCCTATCTCCGCCACTCTTTTGCAGCTGGGAACGGCCGGAACCACCGACGCCCGAAGCACCTCCGCCGCGTGACGTCGTCGCCGGCAAACCAGGCCGCTCCGGCGACCACCTCCACCACCACCCGAACAGCGACACCCCCTCGAGTCCAACGGTGCCACCCGCTCGACCTGTCGTGCCCTGTAGCGTCGCTGATGAGCTCGCCGACCCCTCTGGTCGCGAGGTTAGAGATGACAGGCGGGCCCCGCCTATCATCCTCACCTCTCCCTCGCCCCTCTCTCTCTCGCTGACGCCCGGGCCCCGCCCATCAGGTTTGAAAACCTGGCGCGCGCGCGCTGGCTCGCCTAGCCTAGATCCCCTCCGGGCGTGCTGCAATTTGGCCTTTCTGGCCTAGTGGCACAATGCCCTCTTTCTTTTTCTTTTTCTGTGCAAACTTGCAAAAATTCCACAGAGTTAAATAAATAGCCAAATGCAATAATTGCAGTTCCTAAATTCTTGTAAAAATCTCACCTATTTAATGGTGTAACCTTCATACATGCCCAACCAACTTCTTTGTGCTATTCAAATTTGTGCAATTAAATCCTTGTTTGAAAATCCATTGCTCTGTCCCTGTAGCTCCAAATCCAAAACTAAGAATTTTCCCCTTCTTAGTTTTCACCCTAGTATTTAACAAAAATGAGTTGAAATTTTTCGAGCACTTTGGTTTTTCTGTTTTATTAATGCCTTATTTTTCTTGTTATTATTTTGCGACGATAGATTGCGTTGCTGACGAAGGAGTTGGACCAGAAGACTTTGAAGACCCAGAAGACTTTGCTGAGCCAGGCAAGCAGCCCT
This sequence comes from Triticum aestivum, assembly GCF_018294505.1. NCBI lineage: Eukaryota > Viridiplantae > Streptophyta > Magnoliopsida > Poales > Poaceae > Triticum > Triticum aestivum. The sequence goes on along the minus strand of NC_057811.1, from coordinate 202,709,506 downwards.
TTGACCATGTCTAGGACACCCTTTTTGTGCATGTCATATGGCACTTTTGTTGCTTGCATCGAAGTCATGATGATGTGGTGACCACTTGAGGTGGTCTGCCTCCGTTGCTTTTCTCGTTGACACTTGCATGATGCATGACCCTACCTTTCTATGAGGGTTATGTGAGTGGGTGTAGTTAGGATGCTAAGTAGCTGCTACGCAAATGGGATGGGTATATGCCTTGTGAAGGAAACCAAGTTGTTTTCAGGGACTTTTCAAAAACCCCGTCGGGTGCCACTAATGCCTGAAGGAGATGGTGAGCTAGATTACCGCTTGATAAAGAAGTGGTGTACCGGAGCAAGTTGTGTGGGAGTGTTTTCGAAAACGGATTAGATTTAAGATTTGTCGACTGTCCCAACCTTACATGCGCAACCACTCTACCCTTATATGGGAAAGCGCGTTATGGATTGCCTAGGCCGATACTAGCTTGGAGCCCGCATTACTAGTGACGGGAGAGTCGTTGTTGCGCTCTCTCGAGACGGGGTCGTGCCAGGTAGGGCGGCCATGACTGTTTTTACAGGGCACCAGACACACCGTTGGTACCCCGTGGTTGTGGTATATGATGAATTGGGAGCGAGGCTCCACAATTTTAAGATGTGAAATGTTGGGCACGGGGGTTACTACCAATCGAGTGGACTCTATGTTAGTGTCGTCTAGAGAAAGATAGTGATCGGGTGCTTACCCCGGGTACTTGAGGTACCGCGGGTCGTGGATGACACGGAAGTTCCCCGGATCTTGTGGGTAAATTGTGCAACCTCTGCAGAGTGTAAAACTATTCGAATAGCCGTGCACACGGTCAAGGAAAGTTGGGCGGTGCTGCTTAAACTATGTCTAGAGTATTGCAAATCCGCGCGTGTGTGTGTTGATGAAACTATTTGGGTTAAGCCAGATGACTTGACACAATGATCAAGTTGGATTGGTGTCGAACTCTGTTTATGTTGATATCTGTAACTTGTTCATACGGGTATCTGTACTCTCATGACGCATACTTTACAGGTTGATAGATCATGTCATTGCACTCAAAACTAGCTTTCTGCAAACTACCTACTTAGTACTATATCATTTCATTGTTGTGCCTTGTTCCAATCATGGGTTGCTTGCGAGTACATTCAAAGTACTCATTGGCTTGCCATTGGTTATTTAATTGGCCAGGCATGGAAGAACAGGAGTTCGAAGAAGAGTTCTTTGGAAATGAACATGCGAACTCGGACGTTTCCCAGTCAGAATGCTTGTAGGGTTAAGGTAGATGGCATGTGTTCTACTTATCGACGAAGATTTCCGCTGCTTAAGTTTATTTGGTACTCAGCCCTTGTGGCTTTATCTATGTAAGACTTGACCATAATGGTCATAATTTGTGTAAGACGGTATGTATGGATGTAAGACTCTTGTTATTCAGCTTCTGTGTGTTCAGTGAGCATTGATCTCTGGGATCACTATACACATGCATTCGGTGATCACGACTTATGAGTCGGGGTCCCCACAATTTCGGTGCAAAATTTGAAACTTGGGCAGGGGAAACACACAATGCAGACGAAGCGCGTAAAATACTCATGTGCGAGAAAACAGAAAGTTGGCAGATCCCGTCTCCATAAAAATGTACACGTGTACTTGATTTTTTTGTCAATGGGACACCTGGTTTATTAGGAAATATCGCACAGGTAACTGACTTATGGGTCATTAACGCAAAAAACGCAGACGGGTATAGCATAGAAACCATGTGTTTTGTGATCTTCTAATGATTAACGCATAAAAACGCACACGGGCACACATGCTAATCAACGCTCAAAGCCCTCAAAGGATGCTCTTAGCGACATTGTACGTTAATACTATAAACTTAAAGTACTACTGGTAATTTGCTCTAATACTACAAACTTAAACTACTTCTCACATGCTGCCATCAGGGCATGCTGGCCAGACGCCGGCGTTCTCCTTCCCGGCCTTGTAGGCGGCAGCCCACCGTGCTTCGATCTCCACCAATCTCTCCTCACCATGGCGTGCAACCTCTTTTTTCTTGCGGCGGCGGGACTCTCTTTTCTTGACTGCTTTCTGCCTTTTCCGCTCCTTCCGTGCGGCTTTGGCCGCCTCTAGATCCACCACCCATTCGGCCATGGTAGCCTCAAAGTCCGCCCATGTAACTGTATGGCCGCCGGCGGCGTTGAACTCGGCGCGGCGAGATGCCATCGCTTCCTTACCATGTGCGCGGTCGTGGGCGGCGAGGAACGCGGCGCGGCGGGATGCCATCACTTCCTTACCAGTTATTGTGCGCCGGGGTGCCATGGACGCCGCCTGGAGAGAGCTCTGGGACGGAGGGGCCGGGCAGCCGTACAGTGCGGTGGTATTCAAGAGCTCAAGCACAAACGATAACAGTAATTTGGCTTCCCTTACAATTTTGCTCGTTCATTATTGCACACGGTTCATCTCCGTGGCTTCCGTGGCTTCCCTTACAAGTGTGCGCTGAGCCTATTGTGTGTTGCGTTCTGATTGCCCGGAACCCCAGCCACGTGGATCGCGCGTGTGCACCGTTGGATGCGCCGACATCGAACGACAATCCACGTCCCTCACATCACACCCGTGCACCTGTAGCTAGATTGGATTTATATGCGCTAAATGCCTAGGAAATGCACATAATCCCCTAAATATGGCAAATGAACCCGGAAAAGTGCCAAATTTGAACACGGTGATTTGCAGGTTGTATGTTCATCATAGAAAAAACTCGTGGACAAAGGACAAAGGAAATTTGGACCCCCCTTCAATCTTGGTGATTTCCCCCTTGAAACCATGAAACTTCCTTGGTGATGGTTCGATTTATGAAAGGCGCGCATCACGACATTAGGGAAACATTCTCCAATTTTTACCAGGGCATGGTGAGGCCATACCATGGCACCAAGCCAGGCGTCATGTTTTCCAACCATGTGTTTCATTTTTTGTATAGTTGTTAACCGAGTAAACGACGCATTTATGGTTGACTATTGCCACACATTTCCTTGAAATATCTGCCCATTCCTTGTAAAAGGTATGAGAATGTGCTAAATATCACGAGCATTGTTTTCCAGACCATTCTTGTGCACGTTTTGATGCACCGATTGTTCGAATTTTAATTATGTCCATTAATGCCTAGAAAATGCACATAATCCCCTAAATATTGTAAATGAGCCCAAGAAAATGTCAAATTTGAAAACGTTGCATTTGAGGCGGTATGTTGATTGTTGGAAAAAACTGAATGACAAACTAGGACGGAAATTAGGATTCCCCTTCAATCTTGGGGATTTTCCCTCTCGAAAGTATGGAACTTCCTCGGTGATGGTTCGATTTATGAAGGGCGTGCATGACGACATAAGCCAAACCTTCTCAAATTTTTACCAGGGCATGGCGAGGTCATACCATGGCACCATGCCAGGCGTCATGTTTTTAAGCATTTATTTTTTTCTATAGTTGAAAACCCAACAAACAAACATTTGTGGTTGACTGTTGCCACACATTTCATCGAAATATCTGTCCATTCCTTGTAAAAGGCATGAGAATTTACTAAATGGCACGAGCATGGTTTTCTAGGCCGTTCTTGTGGACCCTTTCATGCATTGATTGTTTGACCCTGAATTATGCGCATTAATGCCTAGGAAATGAAGATAATCCCCTCAATATGGCAAATGAACCCGGAAAAGTGCCAAATTTGAACACGGTGATTTGCAGGTTGTATGCTCATCATAGAAAAAAGCTCGTGGACAAAGGACAAAGGAAATTTGGACCCCCCCTTCAATCTTTGTGATTTCCCCCTCGAAACCATGAAACTTCCTCGGATGATGGTTCATTTTATGAAAGGCACGCATCACGACATAAGGAAAACATTCTCCAATTTTTACCAGGGGCATGGTGAGGCCATACCATGGCACCACACCAGGCGTCATGTTTTCCAACCATGTGTTTCATTTTTTGTATAGCACGAGCATGGTTTTCCAGACCATTCTTGTGCACCTTTTCATGCACTGATTGTTTGAATTTGAATTATGTGCATAATTAATGCCTAGAAAATGCACACAATCCCCTAAATATGGTAACTAAGTTCAAAAAATGCCAAATTTGAACACGTGTCATTTGAGGCGGTATGTTGATCGTTGAAAAAAAAACTGAAAGACAAACTAGGACGGAAATTTGGATTCCCCTTCAATCTTGGTGATTTCCCTCTCGAAAGGATTGAACTTCCTTGGTCATGGTTCTATTTATGAAGGGTGTGCATGACGACATAAATCAAACCTTCTCAGCTTTTAACCAGGGCACGGTGAGGCCATACCATGGCACCATGCCAGCCGTCATGTTTTTCAAGCACATATTTCATTGTTCTATAGTTGATAACCCAGTAAATGACGAGTTTCTGGTTGACTCCATTGAAATCTCTGCCCATTCCTTTTAAAAGGCTTGAGAAATTACTAAATACCACGAGTATGGTTTTTCCAGACCGTTCTTGTGCACCCTTTCATGCACCAATTGTTTGAATTTGAATTATGTGCATTAATGCCTACAAAATGCACATAATCCCCTAAATATTGTAAATGAACCTGGAAAAATGTCAAATTTGAACATGGTGATTAGCAGGGTTTATGTTCATCATAGAAAAAAACTCATGGATGGGAGACAAAGGAAATTTGGATTCCCATTCAATCTCGGTGATTTACTATCGCACACGGTTCATCTCCGTCGCCTCTGCGAACCGTGTGTGTTCACTCACACATGCAAAAGGGAAAGAAAACCTGCCCACTTCGTCCCCACTCACTCGCCGCGGACTCCTCCACAACTCTGCACCCTAAGCTCGACGGTTGTTGGCGGCGGCCGTAGGTCGCACTCCAAATGGCACCGGATTTCGCCTCCACCACTTTCCGCCGCCTATATGCACCGACATTCTAGACTCTAGTTGACACGGGTTTTCTGCGGGATTGGGTCAGGGATTGTTCTCATGGAGAAGGTAATCAACGTAATTAGCAAAATATTCACTCATCTCTTATCGCAGTCCGTTCGCCGCTGTTAATCAACCGGCGGAAATCGTCATGGAATCATTTTTGTTCTAGCTGATTCGTGGGTGTTCATTCATGTGTGCACAGTGCGAGCACAAATCAGGCAAATGTGGTCGTGGCCACTCAGAAACAAAGTTCTACCTCACCATTCCGGTTGACTTCAGGGAGCGCTCGGTATGTTCAATCTCAACCTACCATGGTCGGCATGGCCTAAATTTGTGAACATATACCGTTTGTTGCTACATTATCTATATATTTGCATCAAATCATTGTTACATTATCTATTTTTAATTCTATATTTTTGTACTTTGCTTGCATCTATATATGGATATGTTCTATCAGTTACTCCCATATTTGCATATTGCTCGGTTATTTCAATATATCTAATTTACGATCTTAATTTTCATTTCAAGCAGTACATCCCTTGCTTTGCAAGAACAGGTGTAGAAGGAAATCTTGGGCTTTACTTTGCTGATGACTCCCAGGATGTCATATTGACAACGCAACATGGGTTTACAATGACGGTTAGCGTAAAACTTGATAAAGATGGTCACTCCTATTTTAATGCGGACCTTTGGAGAAAAATGTCTAAGTGTTATGAACTGAAAGCTGGCAATAAAATTCTAGTGTGTGCACCACAACCTGGTCTAATTAACATGGATGTTTACTTCCCCAACGTCATCAGCCGATCAAAGTCTGATCGAGGTTAGTGTCCTTTCAACTTTCTCCATGCTGTCATATTACTATTTAAGCAATGAATTGATCACTATTTAAGCAACCAATTGTGATATCATATTCTGACTCCGTTCCTAGGCAGTAACAAATTCTGTTTACCAATTTATGCGCACTATATATTCTTCTGCCATGTTCTGAATAAATAATACCTTTCCACATTTTAAGCAGGATATGTTGGATGCATAGTGAACGATCTGTATGTTACTAAGCGTACCAAATTTCACTGGAAGGACTTGAAGGATGTCATAAACTTTGTTGATATCTGACATAGATAGCACAGCCTATGAACGCTGGATTTTGGATGGGATTAATTAGACCTATGGTGCACACACTGAACAAGACCAATTGTGTGCACAAAGCGCTGGTAAAAAGTCTTATTTTAATGTTAATGCTCATAAACTATATATATCCAACGATATGTTACATTTGTTTTTTATTCTACATGTCAACAGAAATTGCCCCTGTAGCCGTTCCTGGATCGATTTCTCAGCGCGGTCGAATACTTGTGCCTGCTAATAATGCCAAAGTGATTGCAAGGTACTGCATTTCCCGCAAAATGGAACCATTCAAATTAACAAGTTCTCACTTCTCGTGGCAATGCATCCATATTGGAAAATTGGAGACACTGTTCTACTCCTGCTTTACCAAGGCACAGGAGGGCTCTTCCTTTTCATTGACGAGATGCCGAGTTGCCATGATCAAGCTACTTCCAGTGGATAGTTGTGGTTGTTGGCCCTCAGCCTCTTAAAATGTGCTAGCTGTTACTATATATGTTAAGTATGTAGATATGGACCATATGGTTGTTGGCCCTTAGCCTCTTAAAATGTGATAGTTGTTACTATGTTAAGTATGTAGATATGGACCATATGGTTGTCAAAACCGTGTTAGGAAGATCCTCCTTTTGTCGAATAGTGTAACCACTATATATATGTTACACAAATGCTGTTACCCAAGTTCATAAATTTTCATAGAAAGTATTAGTATCGTACACAGTTCCTTGAGTTTAAGCGTGTGCCCGATGTCCAGAAGGCATTTGCATATTAACTATCCATATTGCAAATTCACACACATGTTCACATAAGGAAACGTATGTGTAACATACTAATCATCGCACACGAGTACTCGCAGACGCATCGTGTGTGATACTCCTAGCCACCGCAAGCAACTAGTTTGCATTTTTCAAAGTTTTTTGTACACACAGAATCACACACGAAGTAACTGTATTGACCATCTGTGTTGCAATTTCTCATCGCAAACAGTTCATCTGAGTCGGCTGTTTGCCACGTATCACACACATCTTGTTTACACGACTCGTTTGTGTTCTTTTGGATCATCGCAAACAGTTCATCCATGTGAACTGTATGCTGCATATCACAAACATCTTGTTAAGTTGAACCGTTTCTGTTGCGTTCCCTAATCGAAAATAGTTTGTCCGAGTGAATCGTATGCCGTGTATCGCACACACATTGATATGGCTTCCCGTTTCTGTTGTTCTACCTCATCGCAAGTAGTTCGAATGGATTAATAGTGTGTCCTGCATCGCACACACATTGTTATGGCCGCCCGTTTCTGTTGTTCTGCCTCATCGCACACAGTATGAATGGATTAACCGTATGCCCTTCATCGCGCACGCAACTAAAACCTGAACCGTGTTTGATGCATACATCATTGCAAACGTTTTGCACCTTTTTTGACGGTTTTTGACAACACTGTTTGCGATTATTGCATCGCACACAGTTTCGGCAAAGGGTCTCTGATCGTAGTGTCGCGTTAGCAGTCTCCTGCAGTAGTGCTTCCCACCAATGCATGCACTACACACACGATCTTTCTCAAAAGAAACATTGGTTAGTCCAAGGATGTGATTACCCTTTAAGAGATCTTGCAGATTTCTCATGCCGACACGGGCTAGCCGGCGGTGCCATAACCACCCCTTGTCGGCCTTGGCCATTAGACAAGTTGCATGGAATGTACTCTCTTTCGAGAAATCAACCGTGTAAAGGTTGCCATCCAACTATCCAACAAAGGCCACTTCGGGAGTATCTCTCTTAAAGACTTTCACATCCGTTAGTCCAAATAGTGTATCATAACCAACGGAAGCCAATTGACGAATTAAAAGCAAATTGTATTTAAGGGATTGGACAAGCAGGACATTTGCAAGAGACATGTCATTTGTGATGGCCACCTTGCCCAACCCGAGTACTTGTCCTTTTGATCCTCCACCAAACACAATGCTCATAAATGGTTTAATAGCTTCCATGAAGTCGAAGAGCAATTTGCTATCTCCACTCATATGGTTGGTGCATCCACTAACAATCACTCATTTGACTCCACCGGAGAAAGCAACCTACACACAATTCACAACTTGGTTAGAGGCACCCATTTTGCAATGGGACCTGGCAAGTTAAAGGGTCTTAGGAACCCAAATGGCATAGAATCAGAATGCATTATGAGGACTAACAAATTGAGCATAAACTTCTCCATCCTTTGTTTTACGAAGTACATAGGATGGAGGCATGAACTTCTTTGATTTGTTGAGAGTGGGCATGCCCCTAGTGGCCTTCCCACTCACAACCTTACCTTTCTCCTTGTGCCCTTCACGTACAAACGTCTCCTTGAGAGGTGTGGTGCACTTTTGAGAAGACGTTTTCTTCTTGTTTGTGCTTGAGTCAACCCCAAGCCCTTCCTTGGCAACCACCTCATTGTGTTGGCTCAATACCTCATTAAGGTTCTTTTGACCTTGATCACATGTCAGGAGTCCTCTCTCGAGTTGTGCCTTTAGAAGACAATTTTCCTTAAGAATATATGCTAGGTCACCACTAGAGTTACTAGTACAAGCATCAACATTGATAATAGGTGAAGAGCAAACCTTGGCTAAAGTTTCAAGGTAAGTAAGTTTGAGCGTCTCAAAGCTCTTTGTAAGAAGAGTGAGCTCCTCTTCCTTAATCTTGAGGGACACAGATAGAAGCTCACAATACTTAGAGAGACAAGCATGAGATTCTACAAGCATATTTTTATCATTCATCAACTCCTTGCAAGAGTTCTCGGCTTTTGCCAAGGAGGCAAGTTCCTTAGCATGAACATCAATGTTTGCCCCAATTTTTAAGCATAGTTCATCGTTTCGTGCTTCCTCGTATTGAATTTTCGCTCAAGGAGTTCATATTTTTCATTTTCCTCGGTGACGAGGGTTTCGAGTTCCTTAATGGTGATGGTGTGCTTACTCACCATCTCCATAAGCATATGAAACATAGTGAGTTTCTTTCCTTTAAGGGAGCACATGAACTTATTTAATTTAGCAAGCATAGGATCATCTATATTATCATCATCATAATTATCCTCCGCATTAAGATACTCATCACTGGGAGTAGACGGAGTGTAAACAGGAGGATTTGAACGTGGGGTTACCTTTACCTTGTCAGAAGAGTCTTGGTCCTCTCCATCTTCTACCACGACCTTTGCCATTAAGCACTTGGGCGTGTTGCCCTTATAGTCTTTCATGTAGTTGTATGTGACAACAGCACCACTCTTGTTGACTAGCCTCAAGGTGTTTTGAGAATCTTGAGATACTCGGGAAACACCACCAACATCATCCAGATCAGATTCTTCATGGGCAACCATTGCTTTCCCATCTCTCTTCTTTAGCTTGGAGTTCAAAGGATTTGGAAACTTCTTTTTAGGAAAGCTCTTGGGAAACCTTGGTTTATCTTCTCTCTTCTCATAAGGGTAATCACTTGAGAAGTGGTTGGTTTCTTCACAGTTGTAGCATTGTCTCACTTTCTTCTTCTGGAATCTTCCCTTGAATTTTCCCGCGCTAAACTTCTTGACAAAGAGGGAAATGTCTTCATATAGAGGGATCTCATCAGAGTCAATCTCATCACCATCTTCAGCATCTTCTTCTTCTTATTCACTTTGCTCTTCCTCACATACATGCTTGGCCTTCAAAGCAAGATTGATCTTTGATGTTGAGGTACCATGCATGGCAAGATGTTTTGTAGCATTTGCCTTGGATTCTTCAAATAGTTGGAAAGTGGATATGATCTCATCTGGAGTCATTTCCTTGAAACCATGATGTTGCCTTATGTCCCACACAATTTGGTGATGATACGAAGCAAGAGCATGAAGTAATTTGTCCACAAGAAATCGCTTAGTCAAGTTGAATCCATCTTGTGTCTTGTCACAATCACAGGACTCTATGTTGGCGGTGGGAGTCATTAGACGCTCAAGGAGCTTCTTGGGGGATTCACCTTTCTCCGTACAAAAGTTTTGCAACTGATCCTTGGCAATTTCATATAGATCTAGCTGGAGAGTGGAGGTACTGGTCTTGGTCCTCAGAATACTATCCCATAACACCTTGGCACTTGTGATGTTTATGTAAGGTCTCCTTTGCTTCTCATTCATTCCTTTCCTTGTGCACATGACTGCGGTGTCATTGAGATGCTTCTCATATGTTTCTCCTGGAGTGAGATTCTTTGGGTCAGCATGGTTGTAACCATGCTCCAAGATGTCCAACATTTCATCATTGGCGTACCTAAGATGGTCCTGCATACCAACTCTCCACAAAGCAAAATTAGAACTGTCATCAAGCAAAGGGGGTTTTCCCCCAGGATTATACTTAGGTTTCTCTACTTGAGGTCTTGCATAAAGCCATGGAACACTAGAGTGATCACTACTAGGAGGTTGTTGGCCAAGTATAGGAGTAGGCGCAGTTGGCCTCGAGGTGTGAGAATCGTGGTTAATGCGTCTAACCTCATTTGGACCAAGGCCTCAAGAGAAGCATCATGCTCGTCCTTTTGCTTAGCAAGGGCCCATTCTAGATCCTCAGAAGTGAAGGACTTGACTTCTGAAGAATCTGTGCCCTTTTCCTTCAGATCTGCAACAAGGGGAGTCCCATCGGGGTTCATCTCGCTCTAGGGCGGTTAAGCCACAAGAATAGAGCACGAGGCTCTAATACTAATTGAAAGGATCGAGATGGACCTACAGGGGGTGAATAGGTACAAATACAAATTTTAATTCTTACTTGGCAATTTTAGGCTATAATGCAGAATATGAAGGTGAGCCTAACAATTGCAAAGATGATACAAAGAGCTAAGCAAGGTGACCAAGTAATACAAGAATATGAATAAGCAAGCACAATATGGAACAAGTAAAGATGATGAGACAAGTAACCGGAAGTAGGGAGCTAGGGTTAGGAATAACCGCAACTCCGAGAGACAAGGATGTATGCCGATGTTCACTTCCTTGGAGGGAAGCTATGTCACCGTTTATGGAGGTGGATGTTATCACGAAGGCACACCAAAGCCACGAAGGCACGCCCTATTCTCTCTTTGAGATATCACCACAAAGGCGATCCTCAACCACTAGTGGTAGACCTTGGGTGGTCTCCAAACCCTCACAAACTTTTCGAGGGTAATCACAATGGTTTGATTCCTCACCGAAGAACTCCTACCGCCTAGGAGTCTCCAACCTCCAACAGTAACAAGATCAAGGGAACCGCTCAAAACTGGCTCAAACCACAAATTCCATGGGTTGAGAGAAGGAGAGAGGGACGATTTATCTTTTGATTGGAACAACACTCAAGAATCCTCACAAATGCACTCAGAATCTAGGATTTGGTGAAACCAAGAGAGAGTGAGAGAGAAAGGTGTTGTTGGAATCTTTTCACTATGTTGGACGACCCTCACTCGAGATGGGAGAAGGATATTAATAGTCATAGTGTAGAAGTGGCCGTTGGAGGTCAGTTGATCTGCACAGACTCCGGACGTCCGACAGGTACCGGACATCCGGACAGTAAAGACGGACCGGACATCCGACAAGCGTCGGTCGTCCGTCCATCAGAGAGTGGAGTGGTCCAGCGCAGCTGCAGAGAGGACATGAGCATAGGAAGAGGACGACCGAAGAATGTCGACGTCTGGTGCATGGTCGTCTGGGGAGGACGGAAATCCGTTAATTTCGGTTCTGTCAAGTGGCACCAGATGACCGGACACCCACGGACATCTGGAAGCCGGTCGTCCAGAAGGGCCAGTAATCCGAGATTTTCTTTCTATAAAGTGGTACTAGACATCCGGAGGACTATGATGCACCAGTCATCTATAAAGTGGTACCAGACAGTCAAGGTAAGAACTCCTCCAAGAGATTTTCCTAGATTTTGAGCAAGTTTTTTGCGATAACAAGTGATCCCCTCTTAATAGTGCGGGATCCCTATACTCAAAAAGAAAACCGAGAAGGAGCTAGAGCTTTGTGTCTTGATTCTCCATACTTTGAGTATCTTGATTTTGTCAGTCATGATCCACACTTTAATCTTTTGGGAACTAAACCTGAGATGCACTTGACAGAGACGATTAGTTCCCTATATGTATGTTGTCAACAATATCAAAATATGACTAAGGGCATGATTGCACTTTCACCTATGGGTACTTCTCCATATAAAATGGTTTATGGAAAAGCATGTCAATTGCCTCTTGAGTTAGCACATAAAGCATACTGGGCAATTAATGAACTCAATTATGATTTCAAACTTGTCGGTGAAAAGAGGTTATTTGATATTATCTCAGTAGATGAATGGAGAACCCAAGCTTATGAAAATGCCAAATTATTTAAAGAAAAAGTTAAAGATGGCATGACAAAAAAAATCCAAAAACGGGAATTCAAAGCGGGTGAATATGTTCTAGTGTACAATTCTCGTTTTAGATTTTTTGCAGGAAAACTTCTCTCTAAATGGGGAGGACCATATATCATTGAAGAAGTTTATCATTTTGGAGCCATTAAGATTAATAATGCCGAAGGTGGTGAATGGATAAAGAATTAAGCACTATATCTCAGGTACGCCTATTAATGTTCAAACTAATATTATTCAAACCGTGACACCAAAGGAATACTTAAAAGAGACCTTCCAGAAAAATCCAGAACCCTGAAAAGGAAGTGGTACGTGATACGGTAAGTAAACTGACTCAAAAAATTCCCTAAAAATATTTTCTGTCATTTTGGAATATCTCTATTCTTATAAAAAGCAGAGTTGGTGATGATGGTGTGCCTGCCATCCTGCAATATAGGCCGTCCGATCTATATCTAACGGATAGGAAGAAAACTATGACAATTTACCCGCACTCCTCTCCACATTTGTAGATAAGGCCTTCCCTCGTTCATCCTTTTCTCCCACAAGGTCTTGATGTTCCATGCAATGCACGTGCATCTTGCTAGTTAGAAGAAAAAAAGAAACACCCGAGAAGGCAACCCACGTGCTCACTAGCACATATTTTCCAGCAAGTTCCAATTTCCTGATTTTACTCGTGATGCTTAGGGTTTTCCCACTACATATACACTATACCTGCGTAGGTGCTTTTTTTCATACTTGCAGCACTCCACCCCTTTAAAGCTAAATAACACACCAATCATAATTCCAAAGCTTAGTTGTTCCGATACGAATGTGACAAGATATTCGTATTAGTTAACAGCCATACATTTAATTGGTCAGCTAATGCTCCCACTTGAGTTTCCAAACGCCTGTGGACACACACAGAGAGACATCATGGAATTGCATTTCTTTGGATGTTCTGTTTATCATGGGTGGGTAACCAACATAATCTTTAACATGTTCCTCTTCTATTCTTCTTCAATAAGTACAGTATGTTCCTCGTCAAGAAGGCAAGCAGGGACATCTGCATTGGACAGGTCTAATTGGCCGCTTCTGCAAGTTGCTTTCAGTAATTCGAGTTGGTCTGCCATAGTATCCAAGAAATGCTGGGAGTTGTGCGGCCTTTGAGAGACTAGACTGATGGTAACAGTAGTGCACCTTCAGGTGAATAGAGTTGGCATGTAGGAGATTGATGGGCTTTGGGTTAGTAGTGGCAATACAACCCCGTATTTTCCAGCCAGTTCCGCTTTCCTGATTTATTTATGATTGTTATGGTGTACCCCTTTTATCTACACTACGATTTTCCTAGTGGATGTGCACTCTCATTATCATGGTTTGGCAATAAACTTTCTATAGAGTATATTACGAACCTATCATCTGCCAAATATCCTTACATCTAGAGCCCCCAACAAGGAGCCTATTTTTTGTGTAGTTGTGCCAGATTATATTTATCTATGCACCATATTACAACACACATGGGATCTCTCATCAGAATCCAGTGATAGCACAAAAGGTTTTATAGGGAGCCCCTATTATATTAGAATATCCTCTCATTACAAAGATAATCTCACTACTATTTTTGTTTTCATGCTTCTCACATATTGTATGTAATCACAATGAATATAATAATGCGCATATCAGAAGAATATTGCAGAACAGTTCAATGGTTAACAAACTTGGCATCAAGGGATTGAGTTCCATTCTGGATGCAATGAAACCCACATGCTCCCGACCTACAGATTCGTATTCAGCATATGATCCTAATGACTATTCTGAGCTCAAGGAGTCAAAGGCATATGGCCTATCATGTTCACCCAATAAGGTGCCTATTCTAATTTGGCAAGGTTCTATTGGTTTCACGTATCTTGCATCAGGTGTCTTGCATTTCTTCTGTTTCGTTGCACTGCCATCTTCTTAGATTACTCATGATATATGTGAAGATGTCATGCCCATCCATTATCAATACCTATTCCATTTGTCGTCATACCATGTTGTTCCTTTCCAATGTTGTTCTTGTGTTTCAGACATCCAAAAGGAAGAGGGTGATTGCAGAACCTTAAGGAGTACAAGCAAAGTCCTTGAAAAAGGTGGTGGTGCCGGAGAAATCAGATAGCACCCAACTTATATTGGCGATAGAACCAGCGCTGAAAAATCTAGGACATCGTAACTATGCTGCTCGCTGCTTTGCTCTTGTTAGTACATGTTTTCCTATCGCCGTACTTACATTCATTCCTGGTGGATTATGTGACATCATTGTGCATTATAGATTGCTTACACTGTTCACTCCAAATTATCAAATCTATACTAATGTTTCCATTAATGTAGATAAAACCCAATGTTTATGAAGAAGTTAAGCTCTTCATTCTTCTTGTAAGTATCTATTGTCCTTCATCATTGTACTTATATTGTTAGCTAGTTGTTCATGTACACTATGCAGCTTATTCCCTTGCCCTCCATTTTCTACACATTACATCTATATTTACTATTGCCAAAATATTGAATAAAACCAATGCTAGTGAAGAAGTTTAGCTCTTCATTGCTCTTGTCAGTGCCTTTTGCATGTAAGTTGTACTTACATTTGTAGTTTGCGTCTTAGCTTTAATAATCGCCATTTGTTCCTATACTATCACATATGTATTTATTCTTAACAAAATGTAGAATAAAGGAAATACTCTTGAAGAAGACTCTGTGGTAAAGTTCTTGAATTGCCCCACCCCATCAATATGGACAAGGGCTTTATAGCGCCGGTCTTCACTACTAACGTAAGTTTTGTCCTCCTCGATCCTTCAAACTTTGTTGTGTATATTTGGATAGCTATGACTGCAAATCCTATTTATTTTTGTCTTCTGCGTCAAATTGCATGTCAAAGTTTATTACGAAGTACATAAACATAAGTTTTTCCTTCTCAATTTCAGTTTTTAGTTGCACAACCTTGTTCCTTATTCATACCATGTAAATTAAACTAAATATAGCAAGTTATCTTCTTTAGCACTGCATGTATGCTTGTGTTCTTGATCTGTAATCCAGTGGTGTGGTGAAACTACCAACTCCAGCACAATGTCATATCCTCCTATGTCTTAACTTTGAATTATGCCATATTATGTTAATGTTACTTAAATCATGTCTCTTTATTTACCAATCTAAAATGGTATAAATTGACAGTACACTTGCCATTCATGCTTATACGTTGTTTAGCACTACATGTATGCTTGTGTTCTTGATCTGTAATCCAGTGGTGTGGTGAAGCTGGCCGCTCCTGCACAGTGTCATTTCCTATCGTCTTAACTATGAACAATGCCTATTATATTAATGCTATTTTAAGTCGTGTCCCTTTATTTCTGACTAAGAAATGAGATGAATTGACAGCACTGATGCTTATACGTGCAAAACCTGCTATATACCTACTTGTTTCTGTTTCAAGGTGACATCATTGATGCTAGGAAGAACTGTCACAATGATAGTGAGATGTACCGATTGCTTGTCCCTCCAACTTATATTCCAGAGAATAAGGCAACACATCTTGAGGATAGCAATACAACCCCAAAGTCATGTCTTGATGTAGTGTCGAACTTACTCGCTAATAGCAGTGACACAAGCTCGATGAAGTCACCGCCTAAATCTGTTCGACTTCTTCAATGAAATTCAAGCAGAAAGACATGCTTCCGCTCAAATCTGACTAGAACTCTAATCTCTATGCAAGATTAACAATAAGTACATGATGTCTATTGATGCTACGCAACTTGAGTTGGTGGATATAAGCATCAAACAAGCGCAGTCTCATCAGGTTGCTAAGATACTTGCGTTGTAGCTCCTGGGCAGGGCTAACCTTTCTTGAACTATGTTGAAGTTTTGTCGGTTATGTCCATTATTTTGTCGGTGTGTTTATTTCCACTTGTGGTGACCTGCCTAGTGTAC
The DNA here is from genome assembly GCF_018294505.1 of Triticum aestivum. Lineage (NCBI taxonomy): Eukaryota > Viridiplantae > Streptophyta > Magnoliopsida > Poales > Poaceae > Triticum > Triticum aestivum. The sequence continues at coordinate 202,693,183 of NC_057811.1, read as the reverse complement.
TGCAGTCTGGTTTCCCTTTATTATCACTGACGGCGAACTTTGATGCCCAGGGGATGTAATATGCTGTAATTTCTTTGTTGTAGTCTAGGTTTATTCTTCGTCACGATGTTGTAATTTATTAGTTGTATATGATGTCGTCACTCTGAGAAACGGTCGCAATATTCGAACGGATCGCAATTAGCCAATACGTTAGGTTTATATAAAAAATGGTACTAAAATAGGTCGGCCGCCAATCGCTATGAATGGGCCGAATCGTGGGCCTACAATCATCTTGGGCCATTTGTACGCCTAGACTTAATATGGCCCACTATTAGTTTCAGGCTTTAAAAGGTCGAGTAAACCGCTTGCCTTAATTGGGCTAGAATTGTGGCGAACAAATCACGGGCCGACAATAATCTAGAATATACATCGGCCCATTATTGGCCCAGTGATATGATGGGCCACTAACAAGCCGAAGTGTTTTTAGGCCTTGGTGGGCCTAAGAACATGACGGGCTGGAATCACGCCGGATGCATAACGGGCCAAAATTAGGCCCAACACTATCAAGGGCCTTTAACGGGCCGATGGGCAGTTTGGGCTAAAATGTATCCACGAAGACTACGGGCCGTTAAGAGGCTGAAAGTCACTACAGACCAGAATTAGGCTCAGATGCAGCTTGGGCCAATGGCCGAAAGTGAAACCGGGCCGAAAGAGGCCCATATGTACACAGGGCCGCTGACAGGCCGGAACTAATATTGGCTGAATTAAACGGGCCATTAAGAGGCCGAAGTGCAAAGTAGGCCCCCAATGGGCCCAAAGGCACAATAGCTGCTATAGGGCCATATCTGTTATGGGCTGTAATTTGGTCCAAGATACGAAAGTCAGTTAACGGACCGGATCAGATATGGGCCGTAATTTGTCCCAAACTATTGCAGGCTGTTAACGAGCCGGATCTAATATGGGTCGTAAACTGGCCCAGAATATTGCAGGCTTTTAACGGGCCGTATCTCATGTGGGCCATAATTTGGTCTAGAAAATGAATGGACCAGCTCATTAGATCAGACGAAATCTTGTGGGCCTTTTCCTAGGCCGGCTTTTAAACCTATATGGGCCTCTATTGGGTCGCCCATGTGTCAATGTTTCATTGGCGATTCCTATCCAGTGGATAGTTGACATCTGTCCCAACGAGGAACTGATACGTGGATCCTCTGGCGAATGAGAATTTTACATGTCGAAAATCCCCATTGGCTAGGGTTGTTAACTGGTTATAGGATCCAAACCGGAACCCGATAGCTTAACGGCGATCCGTTATGGTGGATCCCACGTGTCCGTTACCCTTGACGAAAATGCTTCCATGACGCGTGATTTATCATCATGGAAGTGGACACATCGTTGATGATAATCTTGGTATTGTCATGGAACACTTCTATGACAACATAAGTGTCGGGGAAAATATACATGGTATGCATTTTCCCCTGACTCATGCACGGACAAGCCAAGATCAAACCAGAATACAAGGGACCAAGATCCTCAAAGGACCAACATGCAGATAAGATGGACCAACATCAAGCCAGAGAAGCAAGACACTGTCGGATTTTGGGTTCCGGCAAAACCCTTAAGGTTCGAACACTGGGGTGCGCGCGAAGATCTCCCCCCTCACCGATCACGCCCTCACACGCTTCATGAATTCACGGACTAGCTCGCCGAACCCAAAGGACACAAAGACACAAGATTTATACTGGTTCGGGCCACCGTTGCGGTGTAATACCGTACTCCAGTGTGGTGGTGGTGGATTGCCTCTTGGGCTGAGGATGAACAGTACAAGGGGAAGAACAGCCTCCTGAGGAGAGGTGTTCTTGTGCTTGGTGAGTGGTGTGCAGATGAGGATGGTCTCCGTGATCTCCCCTACTATGGTGGTGGCTAGTCCTATTTATAGAGGCCCTGGTCAAAAGAGTTACTTGCAGTCGTAGTTAGGATAGCCACGGAGTCAAAGCTGGCTTGCTCCAGTTAAACTCCACCACCCCCTTTGTTGATACCGATGCATATGTAGATAGTTCTGATGTAAGTCTTGCTGGGTACATTTGTACTCACATTTGCTTATTTTATGTTTTGCAGAGAGACGTCAGTCTCGCTAGTAGTTCCGTGTGGACTTCGACGTTTAGCTTGATACCTCAGCTACGATCTTGTGCCATCGGCAGGATCTAGTAAATAGTCAGGCTTCTCATCCTTTTTCATTTGTAGATGTGTGTACTCAGACATGTTAAGCTTCCGCATGTGTTTGACTTGTATGCTCTGAATGTTGGGTCATGAGACCTATGTTTGTAATATCTCGCTCCTCGGAGCCTAATGAATAAGTACTTGAGTCGTAGAGTTATGTTTTGATGCCATGTTGTATTTACACATATCGAGCATATTGCGTGTATGATTTAAATGCTTGGTATGTGTGGGATCCGACAACCTAGTTGTTTGTCCTTGGTAGCCTCTCTTATGCGGAAATGTAGTCTTGTGCTTCCATGAGCCATAGTAGTCCGTTACAGCCCGGTTCACTGGAGTCCTGCTAGCCCAGCACTACTGCTCCGGACACCTGACTGGCCGGCATGTGATTCACGTCGTTCCTGTGTCTGTCCTTTCGGGGAAATGTCACGCGGTGACATCCAGAGTCCTGCCTAGCCTGCTACAGCCCGGGTTCCCGGAGTCCTGTTAGCCCAGTGCTACAGCCCGGATTCGCACGCTGCTGACCGACATGCTCGATGTTGATTCACGTATGCCTGTCCCCGTAAGTTAGTGCCACTTTGGGTTCACGACTAGTCATGTCGGCCCGGGTTCTCTGTCATATGGATGCTAGCGACATTATCATATACGTGAGCCAAAAGGCGCAACCGGTCCCGGGCCATGGTAAGGCGACACCTGTGGGAATACCGTGCGTGAGGCCGCAAAGTGATATGAGGTGTTACAGGCTAGATCGGTGTGACTTAGAATCGGGGTCCTGACACCGAGGGCTCATGTTCTATTACGGGCTAGATTTTCATGATCTGGCCCCGGACTCTATTCTTCTTATCTCGTCGGTTATCATCACGTGCGAAGCCTTCCTCCGGACTCCTCCGCACTTCGGCTTGTGGCTCAAGACCTTCGATGTGAAGCCGGAAGTGATAGAGGGGGAGCAAGCTGAGTGCGGCGGTGCTGCAGTGATCAAGCTTGATAGCGCCGTTTGGCTGAAAGGATCCTTCACCAAATCTTCCGATTTATGGCAGCAGGGGTGGTTCTATATCACCAAGCCCCGTGGCTCCAAGTGGGCAGCTGCGCCTGCATTTTGATCCAGCCCCCAATTCAGCTTGCCTCGTGGATTAATAAGCGGCTGGACTGGGGATCAGCGGACGAGGTGCGAACTCTGCAAAGTCGCATCTGAAGCCTCACTGAGAGGAACATCAATATCATCAATGTCGTTCAAGTAATGTTAGTTCATCGGACCCTGTCGTGCCAGCGATGGCCTCTCCGTCTGTGGGAGTTCAATCCAGAAGGGCCACAGACTCTTCAACACTTCTTCGGCATTACGCACGAAGGAATGTGGAGATTATTCTTCGGGAAACGAAGGCAATGGCCGGACCCCACCGAGGATGTCGGCCTAGACTGTAACCATCCGGATACCCCGGTAAGTACCCGTTTGCCGAATACCTCATAATTAGATACCCAGTGGCAAGATACTGACAGAATCATCCTTTTTCAGGGTTGGATGAAAAAGGTGGAATGGATTAGGTGTCCGACTCCCCTTCCCGAAGACTCAGCTACCCCTGTGCTAACAAGGATGCTGGCCTCGACACCATACCAGGCACCAGCAAGGGAGGGTAAAGAGGAGAGTGAGAAGACCCAAGATGTCCTTGGTTCCGGAGGTAAGTCGGACATGGAGTCCGGAGAAATCGACCTTTCCTCGCCTGAAGACAGAGGCGGAAAAGGACCCAGTATCCATTCTCCCAGTAGGAGGAAAAGGGCCTCCTCCGAAGATTGGGAGGGGCGGTCTTCCAAGAGGGGCAAGATGCCACCGTCCAGCGGCTTGGGTTTGGAAAGTGACGCCGTTGAACAACTCCAACAAGGGGACAAGCCCTCGGCCAAACCATAAGTGAATCCGGAGTACTTTGATAGCGTCCCGCTCCGTTGCTGTTTACCGAAGATATACGTAACGCGTTGATGCATTTTTACAGGTCGGCACAGAGTTTTTCTGAGCAATCCTCTTCTTCAGGAAGTCTCCTCCCAGAGATGATGGAGAGCGAGACGCCTCCTCCAACCTCCTCGCCCAATAAGGCAGATGACTCTGAAGTGTCATCATGGAGGGTCCCTCTTAATCAACAAGTTACGCAGGGGACGAAAGAGGCAGCACCCGAAGGTTGATCTCCGACCATGCGGGATTCTGGGGATGATGATAACAAAGGCCCCGGACTATGTGGCTCGCAGCTGAGAGTGATTCTGGAGACGGGTGAATAGATTCCTTCAAAGGACGGCGGTGCTCCTAGAGCGGCTTCCGGAGACCCGGAGGCTCCGGATATATTGCGGGACATGTTGCGAAAAGCCTCTGTCTCGGGGGAACATCGTACCTTGATGGGTATAAGTGGTTGAGAAGATTTTGTCCGCGAAGAGCGGATTGGATGAAGCCTTCATGAGCCTGCTAAAAGCCTTCGAGGTTTGTGATGTAATATTTTCAGCTATGTTTTATTTGCAAAGATGCACCTGTGTATTGGTAGTAGCCCCTGAGACTCGGGTTGGCTTCCACTGGGAAGAGAATCGGAGGATCAAAAATGATTACTCAAGGACTGACCTGATGAATTTGAACGTAGGCTGTTTCCCCCCTTAGCTACTTCCCAGACTATGGATATTGCCGAGCTGTAGCGGAAGCTTGATGAGGCAGGGTATGATCTTTGATTAATAAATATGCGTCTTGACGAGTCGCAAGGTATGTATTCAGGGCAATCCCCCTACATTTTTTGTGGTATAAGCATGATGCTAAAATCTGTATACTGGAATATGCGTGGCTGCAAATGGTGCTGCCGCCGTTGAAGTTCTTCGAGCGGAGCTGGCCCGGGCCAAGGAGCAGGCCCGGCGTAGCAATGCTGCTGTCGAAAAGACATCGGCTGAGCTAAAAGCCGAACAAGCTGCACGGCGCCAAGACGAGGAGAACATGTCCACGGTGGCGCTCGAACTGGAAAATGCCACTGGCCGCTGCGAATTTCTAGAGAAGGAGAATAAAGCCTTAACGGCTGAGCCGGACAAGGCCTTACAAGAGGCGAAGGAAGCGCGATCGGAATCCAGAGCAACCCGTGAGGAGGTTTGGCAGGCTAGGGAGATTGCGGCTGGAAAGCCCTTTCTGCTGGAAACTAAGTTCGATGACCCAAACTATGCTCAGCTTAACCAAGTGTGGAGTTCTCTGGACGATTGCTTAGACTAGCCGAAGAGTTCTTCCGATGCGCCGCAGTATTACCAAGCGCGAGATGGGTATGCAACGGAGAAGCTTTTTTGGTCGCAGTTTGGCACATCAAAGCGCCCTCTGTTGCTCAATGAACAGATGTCCCAATGGGCCGAACTTCATAGGATATCCGGCGCTGCCATGAAGGATGTCATAATCGGTTGTGGCCAACTGAGCCTGTTCCGAATAGCTATTTCGGTTTGGTGCAGAGGCTTGTTGACGCGGTGCCGTGTATCGACGATGTGAAGCGGTCAACATGCATTGAGGGTGCACGGATGGCTTTTGCCCGAGTCAAGACATTCTGGGGAAAGATGAAGGCCATCGATGTCGCGGCTAAGGGTCCACCCAAGGGCAAGGACCGTCCTGAACCGGAGCGTTATTTTGAAGACGTCCGCCGCCTGCTTAATAGAGGGTCAATGCTCGAAGGACATAATGTTCGAGTAAGGTGTATGATAATTGTAAAAGACAATTTTATAGTTAATCTATTTTTATGTCTTGCTTTCAAAGCTTGAATTCCTCCCGTGTGGCCGTTTTAATATAATCTGAAAGTTTTCCAGTCGTCGGCTTCAGCCCCCTCGTAGGAAGTACGGGGGTGTTCGGAAAAGCATTTAATCACTCTTTATCCAATGTCTTGGTCCATAAAGGAGGTGATAATGCAGAGAACCAGGCAATCAGACTATAGGGCGTTAACACTTTCACTTAGCCATAGGAGTTTTATGGTGGGACTATGACATAGCCCCTGGTATGTATGCGGCGTATGGTGCCTTACATATTTGATCTAAAAAAGATCCTTCGTGTGACACGGAGAATTGCTAAAGATTCCAAGAAATCGCCAAGTGGTTGACTAGCTCTCGCCGCATCATGACTGTCAGTTTTCGGCTTTCTCTACTGAGGTACTTGACCAGATGAACCGGAAGCACAATCGCGGTAGTTCTCCCTTTACTACCCTAGCCGATAGAGCGGAACGTAGGGTAGCAAGCACAGGAGCCGGGCAACCCAACTATTGACCCAAGACAATGATTCGGAGCTGATGCATATAAGGCCAAACTTGCGACGCCGAAGTACGTTGTAGAGCTGTTCGGGCTTTTGCTGGCAACTCATTTATTCCCATACCGAGCCCCTAGCAGGTTATGCCAAGGTATGTCTGTGAAGCAACCATGGAAGCCGTATTTAGTGGTGAAACAACATGGATGATTAATTCGGATACTCGGAGCTGAGCGATATGCCAATGATTTATTTATTATATAAAAGCCATCCTCCCGGCTTATTTGACATGCTCGGGGTCGGAGGCGGAGGAACGGGCATAGTATAGGCTTGAAATAGAGAGTGCGGTCTGCAAAAAGTTATTTTGGACCTCCTGTCGCACGTCTGCGCCGCCAGTCCTCGGCGGGGGGAATCCTTGACGGAGATAGCCCCTCAGGTGAGCGTACAGATCCAAACTCTGATAGAGCCAGTTTCAGATGTTTGTCATGTTCGTCACCTATTTCCAAGGGATAGTGAAGGAAGAAAATAAAAAGAAAATGGATAAAAAATGTTACTGGGATGCTTGCAGGCTTGTCCGTAGTAGGCCTCCGCCAATGCCCATGGTATCTTGAGTGCGTAGTAGTGTATGCGCGGCACAAATTTTGTACGTGTACGAGGTGGGCGGCGGAAGCCGGACTGCTATTTCCGCTCCGGGAGTAGTTGACCCTTGGGTGGAAATTGCTTCAGGCCCCCGGTATGTCGTTGGTGAACCTCTCCGCCGTCCCTGTCGTCTGGCGGCCTCTTCCCCTTGTGTTCGGCGTTGAGCTTGCCGGCCTGTTTAAAGACCCTGCAGTTTCTGTTAGTATGATTAGCTGGTTTGTCGGGGTGGCCGTGAATCTGGCAAGGTCGGTCCAATATCCTGTCCAGGTTGGATGGTTCGTCTCGTTTTCCCTTGAATGGCTTCTTTCGTTGACTAGGCTTGGGATTGCTAAATCCGGCATTGACCGTCGTGTCGCGTGATCTTTCATTATCATTGCGACTGTTGTATTTGCTTCATCGTGGCTTGCCATTGCCATCTCGAATTTCGGAAGTGCCCGGTTCGCTGGTGCTGCTGCTTCTACAAGCGAGCCAGCTGTCTTCTCCCGCGCAAAAGCGGGTCATCAGAGCAGTGAGGGCTGTCATGGATTGAGGTCCTTCTTGACCGAGGTGGCGTGCAAGCCATTCGTCCCAGACACTGTGTCTGAAAGCCGCAAGGGCTTCCGCATCCGGACAATCGGCAATTTGGTTCTTTTTGACTAAGAACCGAGTCCAGAGCCTCCTGGCTGACTCTCCAGGCTTCTGGACAATGTGACTTAGGTCATCGGCATCCGGTGGCCGGACATATGTTCCTCGGAAGTTGTCGAGGAAGGCCTCCTCCAAGTCCTCCCAGCTGCCTATGGAATTTTCAGGCAGGCTGTTTAACCAGTGCCGAGCATGCCCTTTTACTTTAATGGCAGGTATTTAATGGCATGGAGGTCATCCCCACGAGCCATATGGATGTGGAGGATAAAATCATCTATCCATACCGCGGGATCGGTTGTTCCGTCGTATGATTCAATGTTGACGGGTTTGAATTCTTCGGGGAATTCCTAATCCATTACTTCATCGGTGAAGCATAGCGGGTGTGCGGCCCCTCGATGTTGGGCCACACTGCGACTTTACTCCGAAGGAGTCCATTTGCCATTTTCGGCTCGGGTGTAGCTCAGTTCGTCACGTCCGAATAGGTAGCTGTCGTCGCATGTCGAGGCATGCCTTCGCGATCCGTAGATCGGTCTTGCGTGTCCTGCACTACTGTCCAAGTCCCGCTGCAGGTCGTCTGGACAATCGTGAGCTGCGTTATTCTTGCCTTTACGGCGGGGTGGGCGGTCTGTTGTTCGGCTTGAGTTGCTTCTTTATCCGGACAGAGTTGTCGGTGACCAGCCGCATTGCGTGATGATGGTACGAGCTCCAACGCCTCGTCATCGAACTGATGTAGCAATCTATGCTTCGGGTAGCTTTTGGCTAGGCAACTAAGGCCATATTCTTTGGCAACCAGGACTTGGGTCCATCTATCGTTGAGTAGGTCTTGGTCAGCTTGAAGTTGCTGCTGCTTCTTTTTCAGGCTCCTTGCAGTGGGTATGAGCCTTTGCTTGAAGCGCTCCTGCTCGAGGGGTTCTTCGGGTAAGATGAAGTCTTCATCGCTGAGGCTTACCTCATCTTCGGAGGGAGGAAGGTAGTTTTCGTCCTCCGAATTGTCGCCGGGCAGGGCCTGTTCATCGGGGCTGGCTTGCCCGTTTTCCTGTTCCTCATGTTCGGATCTTGCTCCTGTAGGGTCTTCATTGTTTTCGGCGTCGTTCGGAGTACTTTTTTCTCCGGTGCCATCGTTGCTGTGATGTGACTTGGAGCGGCGTTTAGGACGCCAGTACTTAGACTGTGTCTCAGGAGGTTTATTCTCAACTGGATTTCCTTTGTCATTGTCGCGAGCTTTTTTAAGTGTACCAACCATGTATACGTCATATGAAGGGGTGGCCGTCTCACGCCTGGTGACTGGCGGGTCTTGGCCTTGCTCCTTGTCGGCATCATCGTCTATACCCTCAATGTCTTTGGAGCCATAAGCAGGCATGTCGGTTAAGTCCTCGACAATGGCTATGAAGTGGGTGGCGGGTGGGAAGTGAAATTCTCCATTATCAGCCTCTGGCTCGAACCAGGCACAGTTCGGCCGCGAGTCCTCCGTCAGGGACAGGTTTTTTTAATGAATTTAGCACATCGCCGAAGGGCGAGTGTTGGAAGATATCTGCGGCGCTGAACTCGAAGATTGATAACTGATGTAACTCGGTGTCCGGGGGCGTGCGCGGTTCAGAACTTATAGCCGGAGACGAGTCTGGAATTCCGTTGACGCGGATATTGCCTGGTATTGAGTCTATGCATGGCTCCAATGCCGCAGACTCTGTGGCTTCGGATGGTGCAATCTGGTCCGGATCCAAGGCCATAGCAGTTGCAGGAACCATCTCCTGAATCTGGTCCGATGACAGATTTAAGTCATGTCCATCGGAGTGAGGGTGGCGATTGCCGCGGTCTCAAATCCATTGAAGATCAAGTCTCCACGGATATCCGCGACATAGTTCAAGTTTCCAAATCTGACCTGGTGCCCAGGGGCGTAGCTATTGATCTGCTCCAGATGGCCAAGCGAGTTGGCTCGCAGTACGAAGCCGCCGAATACGAAAATCTGTCCGGGGAGGGAGGTTTCTCCTTGGACAGCGTCGCTATAGACGATCGAAGGGGCCATCGAACCTTTCATCGATGGCACAGTGGAACTCTCAATGAAAGAACAAATGTGGGTGCCAAAACTGGCAGATCTCGGGTAGGGGGTCCCGAACTGTGCGTCTAGGATCAATGGTAACAGGAGACGGGGGACACGATGTTTACCTAGGTTCGGGCCCTCTCTATGGAGGTAATACCCTACTTCCTGCTTGATTGATCTTGATGAATATGAGTATTACAAGAGTTGATCTACCATGAGATCGTAATGGCCAAACCCTAGAAGGCTAGCCCATATGACTATGGTAATGAATATCCTATTCGGACTACTCCCTCCTATTTATATAGACACCGAAGGGATCTAGGGTTACATAGAGTCGGTTACATAAGAAGGAATCTTCATAGTCGGTTGCCAAGCTTGCCCTCCACACCAAGGAGGGTCCAATCCGGACACGGGTATAGTCTTCGGCCTTCATGTCTTCACAGCCCACCATTCCGGCCCATGGATAACAGGCCGGACGCCCGAGGACCCCTTAGTCCAGGACTCCCTCAGGGACACCAGCGGCGCCCTCGGCGGCCACGGGTCCTCTGCCGGGGTCTCCCGGGCAGAGGGCCTACCTTTGGGTAACGCCTTGCTCCATGCAACGCGGGGTGGGGCCTTGCTCCTGGCTCCCCCCATGCAGCCCCCAGCGAGCCTCTCCTGGTGGGACGGGTACCGTCGTGTTGGAAGTGCCGCCTGGTGCTGTGACCTGATTCACTTGCGATTCATGGTTAGCGTAAGCCCGCTCCTAGGGGATTAGTGGCACCCGGTAGCTGTTGGCGATGGCGTGGTTGGCGGGGCTCTCGGGTGGCTCCTGGAAGGCCTCAGCTCCTAACGCCTCCTCTTCCGAGCCTGGCTCGAGGAACGAGCCGGGGTAATCTCCCGGCGTGTACTCCTGGTTCATCATGCGGGGCACATAGGCCTCCGTGGCCGTTGCCCCGAAGACCTCGCCGAAGTGCCCTGCGCTCCACGTCGCCCGGCCCATCACACCGTCCTGAGGGTGGTAGGGTGGTGCCCCGCTGGGGCCGTGTGCAGCGATGCTCGTACCCGCACCCATCGGGGGTGGTGCGGGTGCGAGGGTGCGGTCGGCACCGTGGACCGCGCTGACGTCGATGAGACCCCCGGGCGCACTCGGGGGTACGCGGGTGCGGCGAGGCCCGCCGTGGGATCTGGCAGCTGCCTGGGGCATGAGCTGGTAGCAGAAGGGCGGTGCTCCCGTGGCCGCTGCGTCCAGTAGCTCGGTGACGCGTTCTAGCAATGCATCCCGACCGCTCTCCATCAGCCAGCATCGTAGCAGCTCCCGTGCCACCGTGAGCGCTGCCCGCATGCTCGCCTGCTCCCGCCGGGTGTGCGGCGCCGTCGTCACGGCATGGTTTGCAGCCCTTGCAACAGCTCGCGCCTGTCGTGGGGTAAGGGTCGACGGCGCCTGGCCGCGCCGCCCGCGCCTCGCAGCGTTAGGTTGTGAGCGTGCTGCCTGGAGCGCGGGGTCGAGATCCTCCTGGGTGGACGACGCCGCCCGGGCTGGCCTAGCCGCCCAGCGGTCGGCGTTGGTTCTTGGGTCGCCGGACATCGGAACCGCGGAGCGTCGGTGGATCAACTGGTGGGAGGGAGGCTCCGGCGCACCCCTACCTGGTGCGCCAAATGTCGGATTCCGGGTTCCGGCAAAACCCTTAAGGTTCGAACACTGGGGTGCGCGAGAAGATCTCCCCCTCACCGATCACGCCCTCACACGCTTCACGAATTCGCGGACTAGCTCGCCGAACCCAAAGGACACAAAGACACAAGATTTATACTGGTTGGGGCCACCGTTGTGGTGTAATACCCTACTCCAGTGTGGTGGTGGTGGATTGCCTCTTGGCCTGAGGATGAACAGTAGAACGGGAAGAACAGCCTCCTAAGGAGAGGTGTTCTTGTGCTTGGTGAGTGGTGTGCAGATGAGGATGGTCTCCGTGATGTCCCCTACTATGGTGGTGGCTAGTCCTATTTATAGAGGCCCTGGTCCTCTTCCCAAATATTGAAAGGGGACAGCTAGTACATCTTATCCTGACAAAAGTAGTCTTCGCCTGCCAAAGGCTGTGGTGGTGACGCCGTCTTGGGCTCCATGATGACCTCCGTCTTGCCGTCCTGCTCCTCTTGGTCTCGTTGCACCGATACGGAAACCTTTGCCTGATGCCTCGGAACTCCTCGCCTGCGCTTGCCCCCTTAGCACCAAAGAGGAAGCGAGGACACTGTGCGCGTTGGGGCCCGCCTGGCGCCCGCCTGGTCTCGTTCATCATGGCTCACGTCACTGGAACCTCGCGAGGTTTGCCTTTCCTAGAACTCTCCGCCCCTCGCAAGCCAGCCTGGTGAGGCCGCTCCACAGGAGGTATTGTGTCGTCCGCCTCGCGAGGCTTGGCCCCTCGCGATGGTCTTGAAAGCTTGTTGGTGAAGATGGGCCGTCTGGGCCCGCTTGCAGAGCCACGTCGTGGGCCGCAGGCAGGCAAGTCTGGGGACCCCCATTCCCAGAACGCCGACAGACACCATCAGGAGAAGGGCCTCCTTTGCCACGCAGGCAAGCTCGGCAAGGGGCGAGGCCACCCCCGGAAGAAGACATCCAAGACATCCCGGCAAGGCATGCCGGGACACATGGAGGCAAAACCACCTCACCAACTACTCCGCCACAACCCATCTCATCAATCAGTGCGGTGTCAAGACGCGAAGTGACTAAGTAGCAGCCATTCACCACACGGCAGCCTCTCCCTACAGGAAACACCTGTAGATGACACCCATCCTGCGATGTGATAAGCGAGCAGGCTGGAGCTGGCGAGATAGCCTGACAAGCCTTGCCGGGCAACCAACAATGTGACATTGAGCGGTGCATTTAATGCGCCCTGTCAGCCCACAGAGTTAGGTATGATAGCACTGTTTGCTATCTTATCAGTGCGTAATGACTACTTTGACATTGTGGTAACCCCTTGATCTATAAAAGGAGGCCCATGGCAACGATAGAAAGGGTTAGAAGGTTGGATAACTCACACCCCCATACGCGCATAGCCACTGCTTCCCTGAGGCAACCCTTGTCAGGCAAGTGTACTGCGTTCCACCACCACCTTTCCGCCACCAATCCACCAAAGCAGGAGTAGGGTTTTGCGCCTCGCGGCGGCCCGATCCTGGGTAAAAATGCCTGCGTGATCTCCGCCGTGCTTCCACACGCTCGTCTGCTCTTTGTGCAATGCGACGCCCCCCTGCCGAACCAGCAAGGAGCCTCATGGTCCCATAGGTGGCCGTGGTTTCCCGTGACAAAAAGTATGACTATCTTGATTCTGTCATAAAATCATCATGGATGTACATGCATGACAGAAAACGTGAATTACTATGACAAACACGTATCATGACGGAAGTGGTTTTTTTTCTAGTGCGTGCTGCGCGCCGATCTGACCGGTTGCCTCAGCCAGGTTGGAAACTTTGCCCCCGGCCCGGAGATCAAGTTCGAGAACCTAGAGTTCACTGTCTACTCCTGGGGAGATCTTGCTATATCAAAACCTTCAGCTCCCCTTGAAAAACTCACTGATCCAGATGCTTTAACTTCGGGAGTGGTAAACCAGATGGGGACTGATGTCACACGGGGCTTGTCCTCAAAGCCCGACCCTGTCAGTTCAACTCAGCTAGTTCCGACCGAACACTACCTGGGCATAACCTTGAATGACCCTAGAGCGGTTTTACTATAGGTCAGTCCCAAATATTCGGAGGGCATGGACCCATCAGACCTTTCATCATTGAATAATCTACTAGACTGGATCCGAGCCATGGGAATCTCTGATGGCCGATCCTCAATCTACGAATAGATCGGGCTCAAGCCCGATAACAGGGAAATTTCATCCCACCCATTACACACCTCGTCGCCTCCGTCGAGGAATTGGCTTAGGGCTCGCACTCACCAAAGCTAAATACAAGTTGCGTCCGGGTTGGCGATTGTCTCACCCATACATTGAGCCCAGAGTCAGATGTTCGTCCTCAAGAGAGCCCAGAACCCAGCCTCGACTTGAAACATTACCTCGAATCTGCACCAAGGTATGCAAACAGTCCGGATTCCGAATTGGTGCACCGGGTATTCCAGGGGTGATTAACACCGCCGCCAAAGTTCCGGATATGCAACCCGCTGGAACGCGAAGTTTTTTCCCACATACCCCCACGTCGACTACTCCCCAGGTAACTCGGGAAACCCTGACGTATGATATTTGATGTACGTCAAGCAACAACCCGGAGAAACGGTCCACCATTACTAGGCTAGATTCCTCCTAGTCAAAGATAAGATGACGGATTGTTGCAATCAAGAAATAATAGCGACCTTTCGGTTCAACTGCGAGGATGAAGGAATCTTGAATGCCCTCGCCCGTCGCCATGTGCAAATCTTCATTGAATTATCAAACCTGGTATGCAAATATTGCACCAAGGAAAGCGCCTGGAAATCACATCAAATGCGAGTGGACACAACCCATGCCAAGCAATCGAGAAAAGCTCAGGCAAAACGTGTATACCCACGGTAGTCGCCCGAACATGAATCCGCTGAAAATAAGAATAGATCCCTCGCCAGACCCAGAATAGTCCTGGATGGCTATTTGAGAAACCATGCCCCATACACTCTGCCTTGCTGAATGAGAACCCAAAAGTATAGGGGACCGCAAAAGTTTTCGAGGGTAGAGTATTCAACCCAAATTTATTGATTCGACACAAGGGGAGCCAAAGAATATTCTCAACTATTAGCAGCTGAGTTGTCAATTCAACCACACCTGAAAGACTTAATATCTGCAGCAAAATATTTAGTAGCAAAGTAGTATGGAAGTAGCGATAATGGTAGCAAAAGTGACAGTAGCATTTTTGTAGCAATCGTAACAATGGCAACGAAAAAGTAACTTGGCAAAGATCAATATGAAATGAACTCGTTGGCAATGGATCAATGATGGATAATTATGTTGGATGGCATTTATCATGCAACGGTTATAACATAGGGTGACATAGAACTAGCTCCAATTTATCAATATAATGTAGGCATGTGTTCCGAATATAGTCATACGTACTTATGGAAAAGAACTTGCATGACATATTTTGTCCTACCCTGCCGTGGCAGCGGGGTCCTATGGGATACTAAGGGATATTAAGGCCTCCTTTTAATAGAGAACTGGATCAAATCATTAGCACTTAGTAAATACATGAACTCCTCAAACTATGGTCATCACCGGGAAGTGTCCCAACTATTGTCACTCCGGGGTTGCCGGATCATAACACGTAGTAGGTGACTATAACTTGCAAGATAGGATCAAGAACACAAATATATTCATGAAAACATAATAGGTTCAGATCTGAAATCATGGCACTCGGGGCCTAGTGACAAGCATTAGGCATAGCTAAGTCATAGCAACATCAATATTAGAGCATAGTGGATACTAGGGATCAAACCCTAACAAAACTAACTCGATTACATGGTAAATCTCATCCAACCTATCACCGTCCAGCAAGCCTACGATGGAATTACTCACGCACGACGGTGAGCATCGTAGAATTGGTGATGGAGGATGGTTGATGATGACGATGGCGACGGATTCCCCTCGCCGGAGACCAAAACAGACTCCCGATCTGCCCTCCTGAGGAAGAACAGGGGTTGGCGGCGGCACCGTATCGTAAAACGCGATGAATCGTTCTCTCTGATTTTTTCTCCTTGAACGTGAATATATGGAGTTGGAGTTGAGGTCGGTGGAGGTCTAGGGGGCCCACAAGGATAGAGAGCGCGCCCCCACCCTTGTGGCTAGGGTGTGGGCCCCCTTCGGTTGATTCTTTCGCCAATATTTTTTATATTTTCCAAAAATATTCTCCGTGGATTTTCAGGTCATTCCGAGAACTTTTATTTCTGCACAACAATAACACCATGGCAATCTGCTGAAAACACCGTCAGTCTGGGTTAGTTCCATTCAAATCATGTTAGTTAGAGTCCAAAACAAGGGCAAAAGAATTTGGAAAAGTAGATACGATGGAGACGTATCAACTCCCCCAAGCTTAACCAATTGCTTGTCCTCAAGCAATTCAGTTGATAAACTGAAAGTGAGAAAGAAAAACTTTTACAAACTCTGTTTGATCTTGTTGTTGCAAATATGTAAAGCCAACATTCAAGTTTTCAGCATAGATTATGAACTAACCATATCCACAATAACATTTAGGTCTCACATTTACTCATATCAGTGGCATAATCAACTTGCGAGCAATAATAATAAATCTTGGATGACAACACTTTCTCAAAACAATCATGATATGATATAACAAGATGGTATCTCGCTATCCCTTTCTGAGAACGCAAAACATAAATGCAGAGCACCCCTGAAGATCAAGGACTGACTAGACATTGTAATTCATGGTTAAAGAGATCCAGTCATACTCAATATAAATTAATAACAATGCATACAAATGACAGCGGTGCTCTCTAACTGGTGCCTTTTATAAGATGATGATGACTCAGTAATAAAAGTAAATAGATAGGCCCTTCGCAAAGGGAAGCAGGGATTTGCAGAGGTGCCAGAGCTCGAGTTTTTGAAACAGAGATAAATAATATTTTGAGCGGTATGCTTTCATTGTCAACTTAACAACCAAGAGATCTCGGTATCTTCCAAGCTACATACATTATAGTCGGTTCCCAAACAGAATAGTAAAATTTATACTACCCCACCACCAATAAGCACATTCCATGGCGGGTCCGAAACAATGGGTACCGTCCAACTAACAACAATCCTGGGGGAGTTTTGTTTAAAATTATTTTGATTTGATTTGAGCATGGGACTGGGCATCCCGGTTACCAGCCATTTTCTCGTGAATGATGAGCGGAGTCCACTCATCGTGAAAATAACCCCCCTAGCATGGAAGATATTGACAGCCCTAGTTGGTACATGAGCGAACAAAACAGATTATCATTTGAAGGTTTAGAGTTTGGCACTTGCAAATTTACTTGGAACGGCAGGTAAGTATCGCATATAGGAAGGTATGGTGGACTCATATGGAACAACTTGGGGTTTATGGAACTGGATGCACAAGTAGTATTCCCGCTTAGTACAAGTGTAGGCTAGAAAGAGACTGGGAAGCGACCAACTAGAGAGTGACAACAGTCATAAACATGCATTGAGATTAACCAACACAGTGCAAGCATGAGTAGTATATAAATCACCACGAACATAAATATCGTAGAGGCTATGTTGATTTTGTTTCAACTACATGCGTGAACATTTGCCAAGTCAAGCCACTCGAATCATTCAAATGAGGATACCATCCTATCATACTACATCGCAACCATTTTAATTTTCATGTTGGCACGCAAGGTAAACCATTATAAACTCCTTGCTAATTAAGCATGGCATGAGTAACTATAATCACTAATTGTCATTGCAAACATGTTTCATCCATAATAGGCTGAATCAAGAATGATGAACTAATCATATTTACAAAAACAA
Source organism: Triticum aestivum (assembly GCF_018294505.1). Lineage (NCBI taxonomy): Eukaryota > Viridiplantae > Streptophyta > Magnoliopsida > Poales > Poaceae > Triticum > Triticum aestivum. Next base: position 202,676,004 of record NC_057811.1, on the reverse strand, counting down.
GATAGGTCGAGTCATACCAGCTTTTCCTCATCTCAATCATTTCATCATATATCATCATTATTGCCTTTCATGCACGACCGAACGGTGTGGACAATAATAATAGTGCATGTGCATCAAACTAAGATGCAATCTGCAAACATTTATTCAAAGGAGAAGACAAGGTAATATGAGAGCCACTCAACATTTTCATCGTGGTCTTCTCCTCTCGACCCCAATGAAAAGAAAAAAAAATTCAAAGAAACACACCGAAATGTTTTTGGAGTTTTCTTTTTCTGAAAAAGTAAAACAAGAACGAGAAAAACTATTTACATGGGAAAGCTCCCAAGAAGAAAAAGAAGAACGAGAATTCTTTTTGGGTTTTCCTTTAATATTACAACTAAGCATGCATAGAAAGTAAAGTACAACTTTTTTTTGGTTTTATTAAGGTTTTTTGAACACACAAGAAGAAAGCGGGAAAAAGAAATAAACTAACATGGATAATACAACGAAAAAGTATGAACACCAATAACGGAAATGAGTGTGTGAACATGAATGTAATGTTGGTGAGAAATACATACTCCCCCAAGCTTAGGCTTTTGGCCTAAGTTGGTCTACGCCCATGAATCAAAGTATCCCTCTCCGGTGTACTGAGGAGGATCCTGGGGGTTCCATTGGCTAGCGACCTCCTGTGGATCCCACTGATAAATAGACTCATGATATGGATCATGTGATGGCTGTGGCTTAGAAGGCCAATATGCATGAATGTCCATGGGAAAAACAAAGTACCTACCTGAATGAATATCGAACAAAGTAGGTGCAAGCAAGGTAATGATCTGGCAAGAATCTTCGCTAAATATCATGTTATAAATGAGTCTCTTTTCCTCATCATGGCGAATAAACCTATGTGCTACCATGTTGTCATAATCTAAGCAAATAGTTGGTAGCAGTTTCTCCTCTTTCTCATAATGCCTAATGGGTATCTCAAAGTGTTTAGCAAGGCGGGAGGCGAAGATACCTCCGAAAATAGGACCCTCTGTACAGTTTCAACTCAACCGTTTAGCAACCATAGTGCCTAAACTAAAAGTTTTATATCGAAGTAAAGCTTGGCGCAAAATGGCAAGGTTAGGAGCACTAAGGCCTCCACTCTCCCCATGACCACATAAACATCTCCCAGCAAATAATGAGTAGTAGCGCAAAACAGGAAAATGTAAACTAGCCACTCTCGCTTCCGACACCCTTCTCCTTTCCCCTACGGTAACTTCATTAATAAAATCTTCCACATCACTAGGACGTGGTTCCTCAATGCTATCCTCATAAGGTAATTTACAAACCTCACAAAAGTCATAAAGCGTCATTTCCTTGTACTCATCATATAAGTAAAAGTCTACCATGGGTGGTGATCTCCTAGCATGAAAATGAAAATTTTGCACGAAAGTATTAGTGGGTAGGAGATACTGTTTACACTGGTCGAGGAGGAAGTTGGTGATGCCTGCATTCTCAGCCAAATAATAGAAATCATCATAAATTTTGGCCGCCTGCAAGAATGCATCACATGGCCATTCACACGGCCTAATCTCCATGGAGCATGGAAGATTATACTTGGGCTTCTCTTTCTCCTCATTTTCCTTTTCCTTTGAACCCCGGCTCGAGGAGCCTCTCAACAATCTCCTCATCATTTTCTTCCTCTGAAAATTTCTGAAATTTTTAGTGACTCAAAATAAAAGTGAACCAAACTCAGCAAGATTGATAGCAACTACTCCTACAAGTGCCTACATGCTATATCATGCATCAAAACTACTTTGGACCATATAAGTTTCACATGCAAGCTCAAGAACAAGGTCACCACAGTAGCAAAAATTTGCAATAAATAAATCACTAGAAAAAAAAACTAATTGGACCACTGGAGGAGTCAGATATCGAAGAACAACCCCCAAAGCAGTTTTCTGAATGAAGCTTTGAGCAAGGAGATCGAACATGGCAGCAAAATGAGCAAGAACACGAGTTTGAGCTATGGCGTGACTTTTTTGGAGGAAGAAGGAGTGGAAGTTTGCTGGAATAAGTGGAGGGGGCCACGTGGGGCCCACAAGGATAGGGCGCGCCCCCACCCTTGTGGCCAGCTAGCGAGCCCCCCTGATGTGTGTTCAGTGCCAGAAATTCTCAATTATTCTATAAAAAAATCATACTAAATTTTCAGGGCATTTGGAGAACTTTTATTTTAGGACTTTTTTATTGCATGGATAATTCAGAAACCAGACAGGAAATACTATTTTTTCTTTATTTATTCTAAATAACAGAAAGTAAAAGATGGGTGCAGAGAGTTGTGCTTTCTAAATTCATCCATCTCATGCCCATCTAAAGGAATCCATTAACAAGGTTGATCAAGTCTTACTAACAAACTTCTTCCGAATGACATGAAACCGGAGAATTTTCGAATAACCCTAGGATACCTCAACGGGGATATGCATGTCCCCAACAATAAGAATATGATATTTCTTTTTGAAAGTAGGAAGAGGGAATTCAAAACCTCCAATGGTAATAGTTGAAAATTTTCCAATAGAATTGATACTATGAACTTGAGGTTGTTTCTTCGGAAAGTGTATCGTATGCTCATTACCATTAACATGAAAAGTGACATTGCCTTTGTTGCAATCAATAACAGCCCCTGCAGTATTCAAAAAGGATCTACCAAGGATGATCGACATACTGTTGTTCTCGGGAATATCAAGAATAACAAAGTCCTTTAAGATAGTAACATTTGCAACCACAACAGGCATATCCTCACAAATGCCGATGGGTATAGCAGTTGATTTATCATACATTTGCAAAGAGATTTCAGTAGGTGTCAACTTATTCAATTCAAGTCTACGATACAAAGACAAAGGCATAACACTAACACCGGCTCCAAGATCACATAAAGCAGTTTTAACATAGTTTCTTTTAATGGAGCATGGTATAGTTGGTACCCCTAGATCTCCAAGTTTCTTTGGTATTCCACCCTTAAAAGTATAATTAGCAAGCATGGTGGAAATTTCAGCTTCTGGTATCTTTCTTTTATTAGTAACAATATCTTTCATATACTTAGCATAAGGAGGCATTTTAAGCATATTAGTCAAACACATACGCAAAAAGATAGGTCTAATCATTTCAGCAAAGCGCTCAAAATCCTCATCACCCTTTTTCTTGGATGGCTTAGGAGTAAAGAGCATGGGTTTCTGAACCCATGTTTCTCTTTCTTTACCATGTTTGCTAGCAACGAAGCCTCTCTTATCATAACATCGATTCTTTGATTGGGGGTTATCAAGACCAATAGCAGGTTCAATCTCTACATCATTATCATTACTAGGTTGAGCATCAACATGAACATCATTATTAACATTATCACTAGGTTCATGTTCATCACCAGGTTGTGTCTAAGCATCAGAGATAGAAATATCATTGGGATTCTCAGGTGCGTCTATAACAGGTTCACTAGCATGCAAAGTCCTATTAGTTTTCTTTTTCTTTTTATTACTAGGACTAGGTGCATCAGTATTAATTCTCTGAGAATCTTGCTCAACTCTCTTAGGATGGCCCTCAGGATACAAAGGTTCCTGGGTCATTTTACCACATCTAGTCATAACCCTAACAACATTATCAATATTCTTATTATTCAACTCATTAAGCAAATCATCATGTGCCTTAAGTACTTGTTCTACTTGAGTTGTAACCATGGAAGCATGTTTACTAATAAGATTAAGATCATTAAAAGTTCTACTCATATAATCACCCCAGTGGTCAAGCATCTAAGCATTACGTTTCAATTGTCTATTAACATAAGCATTGAAATTTTCTTGTTTAGCAATAAAATTATCAAACTCATCCAAGCATTGACTAGCAGACTTATTGTGAGGAATATCACCTTCATCAAATCTATGGAGAGAGTTTACCTCTACTACCTGTGTCAGGTTACCAAGACCATGTATTTCTTCAATAGGCGGTAAATTCTTAACATCTTCGGCTTTAATTCCTTTTTCTTTCATAGTTTTCTTTGCCTCTTGCATATCTTCAGGACTGAGAAATAGAATACCCCTTTTCTTCGGAGTTGGCTCAGGAGTTGGTTCAGGAAGTGTCCAATCATTACCATTACGCAATATATTATTCAATAGCAATTCAGCTTGCTCAACAATTCCTTCCCTGAAAACACAACCAGCACAACTATCCAGGTGGTCTCTGGAAGCATCGGTTAGTCCATTATAAATGATATCAAGTATTTCATTTTTCTTGAGAGAATGATCAGGCAAAGCATTAAGTAATTGGAGAAGCCTCCCCCAAGCTTGTGGGAGACTCTCTTCTTCAATTTGCACAAAGTTAGATATTTCCCTTAGGGCAGCTTGTTTCTTATGAGCGGGGAAATATTTTGCAGAGAAGTAGTAAATCATATCCTGGGGACTACACACACAACCAGGAGCAACAGAATTAAACCATAACATAGCATCACCCTTTAGCAAGAAAGGAAACAACTTAAGAATATAGTAATAGGAAAAAAAATTCCTCGTGAGCAAATAGGGTGGCTATATCATTCAATTTAGTAAGATGTGTCACAACAGTTTCAGATTCATAACCATAGAAAGGATGAGATTCAACCAAAGTAATTAACTCAGGATCGAGAGAGAATTCATAATCCTTATCAGTAACAAAGATAGGGGAAGTAGCAAAATTAGGATCATATTTCATTCTAGCATTCAAGGATTTTTCTTTCAGCTTAGCTAACAATTTCATAAGATCCTCCCTATCATTACAAGCAAAGAAGTCTCTAGCAGTTTCTTCATCCATAACATAACCCTCAGGTATAATGTAACGCCCCGAGACCGACGCTCCAGAAGCCTTCCAGTATTTTGTTGTTGTCGTGTGTTTTATTTGTTGTTGCATTTCATCATGTCATCATGCATATTGCATCCGCATGTTTTTTATAAAACTCTTAGTCGTTCGTGGTTGCCGCTTCTCCCTGTTGCCTTCGTTGCCCCTTTTGAGACCAACTGTTCTTTTGTTGCCCGGCCATTTGAACCTCTCTGCATAGTGCATCAACCCCTCGCGTGCGCGTCCGAAACTTCCCCGAACCCGAACCGGACTATCGTTACCGTTGGGTCCGGATCATCCCCTAACATCTATTAAACATCTCCGTTTTCTTATTTGGCCTTCCTAGACTATTTTTCTCGACCGCTCAATTTTAATCGGAGGGACCGAATTAGCACATACCCAAAAATGCACCTGCTATATATACAGTCAAACCCTAGTTTCTAGGCTTGTCACATCCATCCTTCCCATCCGCCGCCACCCGACCAACTCCACCTCCCACCTCGGGATCTCCTATCGATCCAAATCCTTGTGGACTAATTCCCTTGATTTCCGCCGCCGCCCAACCACAGCAAAGCCGCAGCCTCCCTCACTCTCTGGATAAGCAGGAGCCCGAGTCTTCGCCTCAGCTCTTTCCCGCCCGTGCACCGCCGTATGCTTGGCTGGAGGCCACCCCGAGCAGCAACCAGGAGCACGAGCTCCTCCTTCAACACCCCGCAGCCGAGGACCCCAACCCCGGCGTCCGCGTTGCCAAGTACCTCGACCAGCCGGAGTTTCTTCCAGCCTCGCGCACCCGAGGCCTCCCACTCCCTCCAACCAGCGCCTACCTCCTCGTCCCCGTGCCCGCAACAGCGGAGCAGGAGCCCTCGCACCCGAGCCTCGCCGACCCTGCAGGCCGCGCCCTCCGGCGACCCCGACCAGGACCGGCCTCGTCCCGCTCCTCTCCTCCTGTTTTTCCCTCTCTCTCTGTCTCACGGTGGCCCTCTCTCTCCTTCCCAGGAACGAGCAAGATCTCGCCCAAGCTCCATGGCGCCGCTGCCGTCGTCCTGCTTCGTCCGGTGACCTCCGAGCAGCGCCACCCACTAGATCTGCTCGAGCTCGCCTCGCCCCTGCGCCTCAAGTCCCGCGTCGCGCTGCCGCTCCTCGCCCACAGCTCCGCCCAGCCGCCGCCATCTTCTTCCCGGAGGTCCGCCGATGCTGCATGTCCGCTGCCGTCGTCCTGCTTCACGAGGACGAGCCCCTGCCTCCTCGCTCGCTTCGTCCAGCCGCATTGACCAGCTCGCCAGGTCCCGTGCGCCCCTGCCTCGTCCTCCTCTGCTCGTCCCGTTGACCAAAGGAGCGAGAGGCGCTCACTCGTTTTGCCTCACGGGCCAGCTGCCGATCTGGCCCAGCCAGCGTTCCTCCCCACGACTGGGCCTTGCCCCATGGTGAGAGCCCAGCCCAGTGCCCAGCTATTCAGCCCGTCATGTTTTTTTTCCTGTCCAGCGATTTTAGCTTTTTTCCAGAGAACTGAAGTTTTACAGAAAAACCCTCAAACATCATGCATATAATAACTCTTTAACAGTGCATCATATGTAAAAACTTCATATATGAAAAATGCTTAGATTTCTGTCTAGTCTCATAATATGCAACTTTCATCCATGTTTAAAATGTTTAAATTGCTGTTTGCATTAATTTGCTCAAATGCCATGTTAAAATGATTTATTTTATAACTAAATAACCGTAGCTCCATTTTAAATAAACTTTATATGTAAATGGGGTAGAAAAATGCCTAGTTTAACATGGTGGACTTTATTTTGCTGTTTAACAAAAATAAAATATGGTTTTAGGCAGAACAGTACCAAATCTAAAATATGCATGTGGGGATTTTCCGGAATTGTTATTTGTTGTTCCGACCTCATTTAACTTGCTTAAATAGTTAGTTTACTTATGCTTCACCCCCTTGCCATGTTTAATAACATTTAATATTGTTGGGTACATAAACAAGAGCGAACTAAATAACTTGAATGTGGTGTTTCGTCAATATGCAACTTGTTACATATTGAGCTCCACTTAATTTGTAGTATTGTTTGTTGCATTTTGCCATGCCATGCCTCATTAAATCGGACATGCATCATACTTGTTTGTGCATCATGCCATGTGTATGTGGTGGTTGTTTACTATGTTGTTTGTTTCTTTCCGGGTTGCTTCTCTCGTTAGCTTCGGTTTCGTTCCGGAGTTGTGATGATTCGTTTGACTACGTCCGTTTGTCTTCTTCATGGATTCGTTCTTCTTCCTTGCTGGATCTCAGGCAAGATGACCATACCCTCGAAATCACTTCTATCTTTGCTTGCTAGTTGTCGCTCTATTGCTATGCTGCGCTACCTACCACTTGCTATATCATGCCTCCCATATTGCCATGTCAAGCCTCTAACCCACCTTTCCTAGCAAACCGTTGTTTGGCTATGTTACCGCTTTTGCTCAGCCCCTCTTATAGCGTGTTAGTTGCAGGTGAAGTTGAAGATTGCTCCATGTTGGGATATCACAATATATCTTATTTTAATTAATGCATCTATATACTTGGTAAAGGGTGGAAGGCTCGGCCTTATGCCTGGTGTTTCGTTCCACTCTTGCCGCCCTAGTTTCCATCATACCGGTGATATGTTCCTTGATTTTGCGTTCCTAACGCGGTTGGGTGATTTATGGGACCCCCTTGACAGTTCGCTTTGAATAAAACTCCTCCAGCAAGGCCCAACCTTGGTTTTAACATTTGCCACCTAAGCCTTTTTCCCTTGGGTTCTGCAGACTCAAGGGTCATCTTTATTTTAACCCCCCCGGGCCAGTGCTCCTCTGAGTGTTGGTCCAAACTAGAGCACCGTCTGGGACCATTCCTTGGCAACTTGGGTTACGTCGGTACCTGTACACTTAGCTTATCCGGTGTGCCCTGAGAACGAGATATGTGAAGCTCCTATCGGGATTTGTCGGCACAGCGGGTGGTCTTGCTGGTCTTGTTTTACCATTGTCGAAATGTCTTGTAAACCGGGATTCTGAGACTGATCGGGTCTTCCCGGGAGAAGGAATATCCTTCGTTGACCGTGAGAGCTTATAATGGGCTAAGTTGGGACACCCCTGCAGGGTATAAACTTTCGAGAGCCGTGCCCACGGTTATGTGGCAGATGGGAATTTGTTAACGTCCGGTTGTAGAGAACTTGACACTCGACTTAATTAAAACGCATCAACCGCGTGGGTAGCCGTGAGGGTCTCTTTTCGGTGGAGTCCGGGAAGTGAACACAGTTTTGGGTTATGTTTGACGTAAGTAGGAGTTCAGGATCACTTCTTGATCACTACTAGTTGACGACCGTTCCGTTGCTTCTCTTCTCGCTCTTATTTGCGTATGTTAGCCACCATATATGCTTAGTGCTTGCTGCAGCTCCACCTCACTACCTTCTCCTACCCATAAGCTTAAATAGTCTTGATCTCGCGGGTGTGAGATTGCTGAGTCCTCGTGACTCACAGATTCTTCCAAACAGTTGCAGGTGCCGACGATACCAGTGTAGGTGATGCAACCGAGCTCAAGTGGGAGTTCGACGAGGACCTTGGTCGTTACTATGTTTCTTTTCATGTTGATCAGTAGTGGTGCCCAGTTGGGACGATCAGGGATCTAGCAGTTGGGTTATCTTCTTTTCTTTTGGCTTTGACCGTAGTCGGTCTATGTGTGTACTCTGATTGATGTATGATTTATTTATGTATTGTGTGAAGTGGCAATTGTACGCCAACTCTTTATGCCGTTCTTGTTCATTACATGGGATTGTGTGAAGATGACCCTTCTTGCGACAAGCCACAATGCGGTTATGCCTCTAAGTCATGCCTCCACACGTGGGAGATATAGCCGCATCGTGGGCGTTACATATAACAGGCAATTCATATCTAGGGGAGAATCATAATCTTCAGTTTCAATAATATCATCAGTTTCAGTAATTTCATTCTCTCTAACCCAATCAAGTTGTTCATCAAGAAATTCATCTAGTGGCACAATATCATCAAGCATAGAAGTAGTTTCATCATAAGCATCATGCATAGCAGAAGTGGCATCATCGATAACAAGCGACATATCAGAATCAATAGCAGGTGTAGGTGTTGCAAGTTTACTCAAAACAGAAGGAGAATCAAGTGCAGATCTAGATGGCAATTCCTTACCTCCCCTCGTAGTTGAGGGAAAAATATTAGTTCTTCGACCTTTCAAATTCCTCATAGTGATCAACAGATATAAATCCAAAGTGACTCAGAGAATAGAGCTATGCTATCTGGCATGGCGCCATAAAAAGGTCTTGATAACCCAAAAGAATAGGGGATCACAACAATTTTCGAGGGTAGAGTATTCAACCCAAATTTATTGATTCGACACAAGGGGAGCCAAAGAATATTCTCAAGTATTAGCTGCTGAGTTTTCAATTCAACCAAACCTGAAAGACTTAATATCTGTAGCAAAATATTTAGTAGCAAAGTAGTATGGAAGTAGCGGTAACGGTAGCAAAAGTGACAGTAGCAGTTTTTTAGCAATCATAACGATGGCAACGGAAAAGTAACTTAGCACAGATCAGTATGAAACGAACTCGTAGGCTATGGATCAATGATGGATAATTATGTCGGATGGACTTCATCATGCAACGGTTATAACATATGGTGACACAGAACTAGCTCCAATTCATCAATATAATGTAGGCATGTATTTCGAATATAGTCATACGTGCTTATGGAAAAGAACTTGCATGACATCTTTCGTCCTACCCTCCCGTGGAAGCGGGGTCCTATAGGAAACTAAGCGATATTAAGTCCTCCTTTTAATAGAGAACCAGACCAAAGCATTAGCACTTAGTGAATACATGAACTCCTCAAACTATGGTCATCACCGGGAAGTGTGGCGACTATTGCCACTTCGGGGTTGCTGGATCATAACACGTAGTAGGTGACTATAACTTGCAAGATAGGATCAAGAACACACATATATTCATGAAAACATAATAGGTTCAGATCTAAAATCATGGCACTCGGGGTCGAGTGACAGGCATTAGGCATAGCAAAGTCATAGCAACGTCAATCTTAGAGCATAGTGGATACTAGGGATCAAACCCTAACAAAACTAACTCGATTACATGGTAAATCTCATCCAACCATCACCGTCTAGCAAGCCTACGATGGAATTACTCACGCGCGGTGGTGAGCACCGTGGAATTGGTGATGAAGGCTGGTTGATGATGACGATGGAGATAGATTCCCCTCTCCGGAGCCCAAAACGGACTCCAGATCTGCCCTCTAGAGGAAGAACGGGGCTTGGCGGTGGCTCTATATCGTAAAACACAATGAATCCTTCTCACTGGTTTTTTTCTCCCCGAACGTGAATATATGGAGTTGGAGTTGAGGTCGGTGGAGGTCCAGGGGGCCCATAAGGACGGAGGGCGCGCCCTCCATCCTTATGGCCAGGGTGTGGTCCCCCTTCAGATGATTCATTCCCCAATATTTTTTATATTTTCCAAAAATATTCTCCGTGGATTTTCAGGTCATTCTGAGAACTTTTATTTCTGCACAAAAATAACACCATGGCAATTCTACTGAAAACAATGTCAGTCTGGGTTAGTTCCATTCAAATCATGCAAGTTAGAGTCCAACAAAAGGGCAAAAGAGTTTGGAAAAGTAGATACGATGGAGACGTATCACTGAACACAAATCCAACCCACGGGCTTCAAGCTTGTTGTGGGGTCAGGCAGGTGGCCAAGAGCGGCGAAACTATCCTTGGACTCACACCTCGTAGTAGACGTCAGCAACACCCCCATAGAGTGATGATGATGTTCTAACGATTTACGAGGCATTCTCCTCAAACAATCAGAGCAAAAGGGCCCTTCGAGAGCTCGGCCAAGTCCACTAGGTTACAGCTGCTAACTCATGGACGGACACACCAATCACCTTTGATGAAGAAGACGAACCAAGGGCCCGCTCCATCCAAGCACCCGCCGCACTAGTCCTCGACCCTATAGTGGACGGCTTTTGGCTAACCAAAGTGCCTATAGACAGAGGCAGCGGTCTAAACCTCATTTATGAGGACACCCTTCGCAAAACGCAGTTCGACAGATCTCGCGTTGAACAAGCTGTATTATATTTCGGGGAATTCTCCCCGACAGAGAGGCGCGCTGCTCCGGACGAGTTACCCTGGATGTAGTATTACTGTAGGAATGATGTATGTCTACCAGAGGGGGTGAATGGGAGTTTTAGAATTACTTCAGAAATCTCAAAACTCTCGGAACCCAGTAGTGGAATGAAAGAAAATCAAACTACAACAAGCTAAAACTAAGTACCGAATGGAAACTAAACATGCATCAATACCAAACAGATGAAGAAAAACATGTCGAATATAAACATAGGTACAAGATATAACCAGTGGTGCTCGAAGGTGACAGGATATTTGTTCGACTAGTTCGTCCTTCTGCACGAGGACTACGTCTGGTTGGAGGGGTTCTGACTTAACACGGAAGATAAATTCTCTTCACCCTATTCTCCTCGACAATTGGTTTATCAACCAATGCCGATTGCTCGTGGTAGATACTTGAGGCGATCTCCAAACCTTTATAGGCTTCTTCTTCGAGAACCACAATCACTCTTGGAATCTGAAGAAATTGACACCTAACCGTCTTGAGAGTTTGCAGGTCTCAAGAGTAATAGGCGGAGCATACTGGGCTTAGATTTCATTGATGCTGAACCACTATCTAATTCTTCGGCTCCAGGGTTTTCTATCGATCTATTTTAAACTCAAATCGCTTAGAGAGGGGGTTGCTTAACAATCTTCTCAGAATCAAACAGAGCAGCCACCGGACAAAGCCAACGTGGGGTGGCTATTTATAGCCGCAACCTTCCGGGATGGGAAATGACCATTTTGGGCACGCGGTCCAGCCAATGGCCAACCGACACTTTTCACAACGGTCAGATTTGGGTGCAATGGTAACATTACATGAGGAACAAGTAATGCTAACTCCTCGTTCTGAGACAAATATCTCACAGCGAACAAGATCACAGTCTCGTGCTGGCTAGTATTTGTTCGGAACACAAAGATATATCTCTCACAACTTTCATAGGATTTGGGTTTAGCATCAGATAATCAAAGTTTCGAACGCTACACCCCTCTTAATAGTATGGTGGTCCTATGACTCAATAAAGAGAAGAAGAACAACGAAATAAATGCTACGTCTTCACTTCGTCTTCAATATCCTCGGACGCTATTGTGGGAAACCACGGCCACCTATGGGGCCATGAGGCCCTTTCTGGTTCGGTGGGGGGATGGCACATTGCACAAAGAGTAGAGGAGCGTGAGACAGCACGGAAGAGATCACACGGGCAATTTTACCTAGGTTCGGGCCGCCGTGAGGCGTAAAACCCTACTCCTGCTTTGGTTGATTGATGGTGGACTGTGGTGGAAAGCGCAGCGCTCTTGCCCGGCAGGGTTGCCTTGGGACGAGAATGGCTACGCGCGTATGAGTGTACAAGGGTCCGAATCCTTTCTATGTTTGCCATGGGCCTCCTTTTATAGATCAAGGGGTCACCATAGTGGCAAATCAGTCATTACGCACTGATTAGATAGCAAATAGTGCTATCATACCTAACTCTGTAGGCGGACAGAGTGCATTAAATGCGCTGCTCAATGTCACATCATAACTTGCCCGGTAAGCCCTGCCGGGCTGTTTCGCCAGCTTTGCCCCTGCTCACTTGACACGTCGCAGGATGGGTGTCGTTTGTATGTATTTTCTGTACGAAGTGGCTGCCATGTGGCACATAGCAGCCACTTAGTCACTTTGGAGCTTGACACCGCACTGATCGATGACGTGCGTCGTGATGAGATGGTGCGGTGGAGTCTTGACGGGGTGTTGTGCTTCCGCAGGCCCCGGCAGGCCTCCTGGGACGGTCTTGGGGATCGCTGCCAGGATGATTCCTCGTCCTTCCCAGGCTCACCTGCCTGGCAAGGGAGGTTTTTCCCTTAGCAGCATCTTGCTTCTCAGGCTAGTCTTGGCCATCTTGATCTGTCCTTGGATCCTTCGAGGGAATCGATCCATCATGCTTGGGTTGATCATGGTGTTGTGAACTTGATAGGTCAGGGGGGAACATGCACCCCAGTTTGTGTACCCCAACATAAGCCCCCGGGCCTGAGCCAAACGTGTCGCTGGGCACGTTGGGTTAGGCCCCAAACCGTGCACGAACAAAGTATGAAGGACCCGCCGTGTATGCAGCGGTTTGGTCATGACGACCAGTCAATCCGATGTGCACTCCGCAATTACTGCGAGTCCTGGGGGCGTGGGACTGTTGCAGTTAATGTAAAATGGTAACTTCTGAACCGTCGCACCCCCGCTCGACGCCTTTTCCCTTTAAGATAGGAAAACACGAAGCGGCACGGCTCCTTGCCCTTCCTGCCCTCCCATCTTCTTCCTGAGCAAGCAAAACAACTCTCCTCCGCCCGCCACCGATTCCCATCCGATCCCGTCCCCCATCCGCACCGGCGCTTGCGGGAATGGGGAAGAAGACCACAACAAAGGGGAAGCAGATAGCCGCGGCGAAGGAGGTGGTCACCGAGGGAAGCAAGAGGGCGATGGAACTGGACAAGAAGCGGAGGGGAGACGTCGTATTCTTCCTGTCGAATCTTGATGGTATGATTCTGCAAGCAAGGTACGGGTACCTGTGGGGGAGAGCAGTCCCTAAAGGGCACAACGCTCCCAATGTCCTGGCGGAGGGAGAGGAAGATCCGCCAAATTCTTACAAGTTCTTTTGTGCGTACTTCATTTGTGGCCTCTGCCCCCTTTCTCTGATTTCTTTGAGGCGATGATGATGATTTACGGGTTCCACCTTCTCGACCTCACGCCGAATGCAATGGTGACCATGGCCATTTTTTCTCACTTACGTGAGAACTTCGTTGGGGTTGCCCCCAATGTCGATCTGTTCAGGCATTACTTGTAACATCAGCTGGATGCCACGGGTGGCAAGGTAATCTTGGGATTATATCCCTGGCCTGTAGCACGAGTGGTCGGATGAGTGGAGAGGAGATTGGTGCTGGATTCAGGATGAGGAAGCCCCAGAGTTCTGTGAAGCACCGGTAGTTTGTGTCGAGTGCAGCAAGGAATGCAGCGCATTTGGCCTCTCTGACGACAGGCTCCGCCCGGCAATAAACAGGATCACTCGCCTGAAGACTACCGGGCTGACCATTGAGCATGTGGGCACGGATTTTCTCCTCTGCCACATCTCGCCACTGCAGAAGAGGGATAGACCCGCCTGGCTGTACAGTGATGCTGGTGACAGGATGAGATTACTCCCAGGCTTTGACAATAACATGTCTGTTTATGACCATGCCTGGTTATGCGATCAACTGTTTGGCCGTTTCGAGCTGTTCAAGCTGCCGGCAAATGTTATCCCCCCGAATGTCAATTTTGTCCGGGATCATATCTTGAAGTGGATGCCGGATTGTAATGCTCATGGGGTGGCAGATGATTGGCGGTTACCTTGTCTTTAAGAAGAACTTGAATGGTCCAGCGCCCTGACGGAGAGGGTCATAAGGGTGGAGACCAAAGTGTACAAATGCACGTCCTCCATAGAGGCAGCGTTTATCAAGAGGAGGATTGAGGAGGAAAAAAATGGCCCGAACGGATGCAATGGCAAGGGCCGCAAAGGCCGGGAGAGGAAAAACTAAGGATGGGAGTTCTTCCCATGGTGGTGGCGAGGCGCCATCTAGGAAAGAGGTTGCCGGGGGAGATATTACCGGGGATGACCTTGCCGGGCACGGGACTCCCAGGCTTGAGGCTCTGGCTACCGTGGCAGCAGAGCTCCAAGAGGAGGGGGAGGCTGACGAGGTAGTGGAGCCCCAAGCAGAGTGGCTCACGGCTGGTCCTCAAGCCCCGAGCCAATTTTAGATCAGCGCCTCTGCAGACGTTCTACTAATCGGAAAATCTAGCGCATGTCGCCAAGAGGGTGAAGAAGACCACCACCAGAAGCACCAAGGCAGAGGTGGCGTGTCGCCTGATGTCTACTACAAAACCTTCTTCTTGTAGACATTGTCAGGCCTCCAAGTGTAGAGGTTTGTAGGACAGTAGCAAATTTCCCTGAAGTGGACGACCTAAGCTTTATCAATCTGTGGGAGGCGTAGGATGAAGATGGTCTCTCTCAAACAACCCTGCAACCAAATAACAAAGAGGCTCTTGTGTCCCCAACACACCCAATACAATGGTAAATTGTATAGGTGCACTAGTTCGATGAAGAGATGGTGATACAAGTGCAATATGGATGGTAGATATAGGTTTTGTAATCTGAAAATATAAATACAACAAGGTAACTAATGATAAAAGTGAGCACAAACGGTATTGCAATGCTTCGAAACAAGGCCTAGGGTTCATACTTTCACTGGTGCAAGTTCTCTCAACAAGGATAACATAATTAGATCATATAACAATCCCTCAACATGCAACAAAGAGTCACCCCAAAGTCACTAATAGCGGAGAACAAACGAAGATATTATTGTAGGGTACGAAACCACCTCAAATTTATTCTTTCCGATCAATCCACCTGGCTATTCCTATAAGTGTCACAAACATCCCTAGAGTTCATTGTAAAATAAGACCTTAAGACACAAATCAACCAAAACCCTAATGTCACCTAGATACTCCAATGTCGCCTCAAGTATCCGTGGGTATGATTATACGATATGCATCACACAATATCAGATTCATCTATTCAACCAACACAAAGAACTTCAAAGAGTGCCCCAAAGTTTCTACCGGAGAGTCAAGACGAAAACGTGTGCCAACCCCTATGCACAGATTCCCAAGGTCACGGAACCTGCAAGTTGATCACTGAAACATACATCAAGTGAATCAATGGAATATGTCGGATCACGGGTTCGGGCAAAACCCTGAAGGTTCGAACACTGGGGTGCGCGCAAAGATTTCCTCCCTACCGATCTACGCCCTAGCTCGCTAAGATCTCACGGACGAACTCAACGAACTCACAACACAAAGACACAAGATTTATACTGGGGGCCAAAGTTGTGGTGTAATACCCTACTCCAGTGGGGTGGTGGTGGATTGCCTCTTGGGCTGATGGATAACAGTACAAGGGGAAGAACAGCCTCCTGAGGTTGAGGTGTTCTTGTGCTCTACGAGCTTGTGGATGTGAGGATGGGAGGTGGAGTTGATCCCCTTCCCAATGGTGGCTAGTTCTATTTATATAGGCCCTAGTCCTCTTCCCAAATATTGAGCAAGAAGGGAGCCAACAACGGCCAATTTGAAAGGGGACAACTAGTACAGCTTATCCTGACAAAAGCGGTCTTCGCCTGCGAAAGGCTCTCGTGATGAGGCCGTCTTGGGCTCCACGGTGACCTCCGTCCTACCGTCCTGCCGTCCTGCTGGTCTTGGTCCCGTTGCACCGATATGTAAACCTTTGCTTGATGCCTCGGTACTCCGCGCCTGCGCCAGCCTCCTTAGCGACAAAGAGGAAACAAGGATGCTGCGCGCGCTGGCGCCCGCCTAGTCTTGATCATCATGGCTCACGTCACGAGAGCCTCGCGAGGTTTGCCCTGCCTTGATTTCTATGCTCCTCGTGAGGCAGCCTGGTGAGGCCGCTCCTGAGGAGGTCTTGCGTCGTCCGCCCCGCGAGGCTTGGCCCCTCGCGAGGGTCTTGAATGTCTCGTTGACAAAGATGGGCCGTACGGGCCTGCTAGCACAGCCACGCCGTGGGCCGCAGGCAGGCAAGTCTGGGGACCCCCGTTCCCAAAACGCCGACAGAATACCCCATTGTCACCACGGGTATCCCACGCAATACATACATCAAGTGTTCTCAAATCCTTAAAGACTCAATCCGATAAGATAACTTCAAAGGGAAAAATCAATCCATTACAAGAAGGTAGAGGGGGAGAAACATCATAAGATCCAACTATAGTAGAAAAGCTCGCAATACATCAAGATCATGCCAAATCAAGAACACGAGAGAGAGAGAGATCAAACACATAGCTACTGGTACATACCCTCAGCCCCGAGGGTTAACTACTCCCTCCTCGACATGGAGAGCGCCAGGATGATGAAATGGCCACCGGTGATGATTCTCCCCTCCGGCAGGGTGCCGGAACAGGGTCCCGATTGGTTTTTGGTGGCTACAGAGGCTTGCGGCGGCGTAACTCCCGATGTAGGTATATTTTCGGGGATTTCTGTATTTATAGGAATTTTTGGCGTCGGTCTCACATCAGGGGGGTCTCATGTCATCCACGAGGCAGGGGGCGCGCCCAGGGGGTAGGGCGTGCCCTCCACCCTCGTGGATGGCTCGGGAATCTTCTGGCCCAACTCTTTTACTCCGGGGGCTTCTTTTGGTCCATAAAAAATCATCAAAAATTGGCACGTCAATTGGACTCCGTTTGGTATTCCTTTTCTATAAAACTCAAAAACAAGGAAAAAATAGAAACTGGCACTGGGCTCTAGGTTAATAGGTTAGTCCCAAAAATCATATAAAATAGCATATAAATGCATAAAACATCCTAGATGGATAATATAATAGCATGGAATAATAAAAAATTATAGATATGTTGGAGACGTATCAAGCATCCCCAAGCTTAATTCCTGCTCGTCCTCGAGTAGGTAAATGATAAAAACAGATTTTTTGATGTGGAATGCTACCTAACATATTTATCCATGTAATTCTATTTATTGTGGCAAGAATATTCATATCCATAAGATTCAAAACAAAAGTTTAATATTGACATAAAAATGATAATACTTGAAGCATACTAACAAAGCAATCATGTCTTCTCAAAATAACATGACCAAAGAAAGCTATCCCTACAAAATCATAAAGTCTGGCTATCCTCTATCTTCATCACACAAAATATTTAAATCATGGACAACCCCGGTTTCAGCCAAGCAATTGTTTCATACTTTAGTATTCTCAAAAAATTTCAACTTTCACGCAATACATGAGCGTGAGCCATGGACATAGCACTATAGGTGGAAACAAAAGGAGAAGATAGTCTCACATCAACTAGGCATATCAACGGGCTATGGAGATGCCCATCAATAGATATCAATGTGAGTGAGTAGGGATTTCCATGCAACGGATGCACTAGAGCTATAAGTATATGAAAGCTCAAAAATAAACTAAGTGGGTGTGCATCCAACTAGCTTGCTCATGAAGACCTAGGGCATTTGAGGAAGCCCATCATTGGAATATACAAGCCAAATTCTATAATGAAAATTCCCACTAGTATATGAAAGTGACAACATAGGAGACTCTCTATCATGAAGATCATGGTGCTACTTTGAAGCACAAGTGTGGTAAAAGGATAGTAGCATTGCCCCTTCTCTCTTTTTCTCTAATTTTTTTGTTTTCTCTTTTTTTGGGGGCCCTATCTTTTTTTTGGCCTCTTTATTTTATTTTATTTTTTATTTTTTGTCCGGAGTCTCAACCCGACTTGTGGGGGAATCATAGTCTCCATCATCCTTTCCTCACTGGGACAATGCTCTAATAATGATGATCATCACACTTTTATTTACTTACAACTCAAGAATTACAACTCAATACTTAGAACAAAATATGACTCTATATGAATGCCTCCGGCGGTGTACCGGGATGTGCAATGACTCAAGAGTGACATGTATGAAAGAATTATGAAAGGTGGCTTTGCCATAAATACGATGTCAACTACATTATCAAGCAAAGCAATATGACAATGATGAAGCGTGTCATGATAAATGGAATGGTGGAAAGTTGCATGGAAATATATCTCGGAATGGCTATGGAAATGCCATAATAGGTAGGTATGGTGGCTGTCTTGAGGAAGGTATATGGTGGGTGTATGGTACCGGCGAAAGTTGCGCGGCACAAGAGAGGCTAGCAATGGTGGAAGGGTGAGTGTGCGTATAATCCATGGACTCAACATTAGTCATAAAGAACTAATATACTTATTGCAAAAATCTACAAGTCATCAAAAGAAAGTACTATGCGCATTCTCCTAGGGGAAGGATTGGTAGGAGTTAACCATCGCGTGATCCGGACCTCCACTCATAAGGAAGACAATCAATAAATACCTCATGCTCCAACTTCATCACATAACGGTTCACCATACGTGCATGCTACGGGAATCACAAACTTCAGCACAAATATTTCTACAATCCACAATTACTCCACTAGCATGACTCTAATATCACCATCTTCATATCTCAAAACAATCATAAAGAATCAAACTTCTCATAGTATTCAATGCACTTTATATGAAAGTTTTTATTATATCCCTATTGGATGCCTATCATATTAGGACTAAATTCATAACCTAAGCAAATTACCATGCTGTTGAAGACTCTCAAAATAATATAAGTGAAGCATGAGAGTTCATCAATTTCTTCAAAATAAAACCCCCATCGTGCTCTAAAAAGATATAAGTGAAGCACTAGAGCAAATGACAAACTACTCCGAAAGATATACATGAAGATCAATGAGTAGTCGAATAATTATACAACTATGTGAAGACTCTCTAACTTTTAAGAATTTCAGATCTTGGTATTTTATTCAAACAGCAAGAAAAACAAAAAAAATGACGCTCCAAGCAAAACACATATCATGTGGTGAATAAAAATATAGCTCCAAGTAAAGTTACCGATGAACGAAGACGAAAGGGGGGATGCCATCCGGGTCATCCCCAAGCTTAGGCTCTCGGTTGTCCTTGAATATTACCTTGGGGTGCCGTGGGCATCCCCAAGCTTACGCTCTTGCCACTCCTTATTTTATAGTCCATCGAATCTTTACCCAAAACTTGGAAACTTCACAACACAAAACTCAACAGAAAACTCGTAAGCTCCGTTAGTATAAGAAAATAAATCAGCACTTTTGGTACTGTCGTGAACTCATTATAAATTCATATTGGTGTAATATCTACTGTATTCCAACTTATCTATGGTTCATACCCTCCGATACTACTAATAGATTCATCAAAATAAGCAAACAACACATGGAAAACAGAATCTGTCAAAAACAGAACAGTCTGTAGTAATCTGTAACTCTCAAATACTTTTGTAGCTCCAAAAATTCTGAAATAAGTTGGTGGACATGAGCAATTTGTCTATTAATATTCTGCAAAAATAATAAACTTAAAAGTAATCTTCTGTAAAAAAGGACAGCTAATCTCGTGAGCGCAAAGTTTCTATTTTTTACAGCAAGATCACATTAACTTTCACCCAAGTCTTCCCAAAGGTTCTACTTGGCACAAACACTAATTAAAACATAAAACCACATCTAACCAGAGGATAGATTGATTATTTATTACTAAACAGGAGCAAAAGGCAAAGAACAAAAATAAAATTGGGTTGCCTCCAAACAAGCGCTAACGTTTAATGCCCCTAGCTAGGCATGATGATTTCAATGATGCTCACATAAAAGATAAGAATTGAAACATAAAGAGAGCATCATGAAGAGTATGAGTAGCACATTTAAGTCTAACCCACTTCCTATGCATAGGGATTTTGTGAGCAAACAATTTATGGGAACAAGAATCAACTAGCATAGGAAAGCAAAACAAGCATAACTTCAAGATTTTAAGCACATAGAGAGGAAACTTGATATTATTGCAATTCCTACAAGCATATATTCCTCCCTCATAATAATTTTTCAGTAGCATCATGAATTAATTCAACAATATAACCATCACATAAAGCATTATTTTCATGATCTACAAGCAAAGAATTTTTATTACTCTCCACACAAGCAAATTTCTTCTCATGAATAGTAGTGGGAGCAAACTCAACAAAATAAATATCATGTGAGGCATAATCCAATTGAAAATTAAAATCGTGCTGACAAGTTTCATGGTTATCATTATTCTTTATAGCATACATGTCATCACAATAATCATCATAGATAGCAACTTTGTTCTCATAATCAATTGGAAATAAAGTCATGACCTCTCCAAATCCACTTTCACCAATATAATCATCATAAATAGGAGGCATGCTTTCATCATAATAAATATTCTCATCAAAACTTGGGGGACTAAAAATATCATCTTCATCAAACATAGCATCCCCAAGCTTTTAGCTTTGCATATCATTAGCATCATGGATATTCAAGGAATTTATACTAACAACATTGCAATCATGCTCATCATTGAAAGATTTAGTGCCAAACATTTTAATGCATTCTTCTTCTAGCACCTGGGCACAATTTTCCTTTCCATCATTTTCACGAAAGATATTAAAAAGATGAAGCATATGAGGTACCGTTAAATCCATTTTTTGTAGTTTTCTTTTATAGACTAAACTAGTGATAAAACAAGAAACTAAAAGATTTGATTGCAAGATCTAAAGATATACCTTCAAGCACTCACCTCCCCGGCAACGGCGCCAGAAACTGCTTGATGTCTACTACACAACCTTCTTCTTGTTGACGTTGTTGGGCCTCCAAGTGCAGAGGTTTGTAGGAAAGTAGCAAATTTCCCTCAAGTGGATGACCAAAGGTTTATCAATCCGTGGGAGGCGTAGGATCAAGATGGTCTCTCTCTAACAACCCTACAACCAAATAACAAGAGTCTCTTGTGTCCCCAACACACCCAATACAATGGTAAATTGTAAAGGTGCACTAGTTCGACGAAGAGATGGTGATACAAGTGCAATATGGATGGTAGATATAGGTTTTTGTAATCTGAAAATATAAAAACAGCAAGGTAACTAATGATAAAAGTGAGCATAAACGGTATTGCAATGCTAGGAAACAAGGCCTAGGGTTCATACTTTCACTAGTGCAAGTTCTCTCAACAATAATAACATAACTGGATAATATAACTATCCCTCAACATGCAACAAAGAGTCACTCCAAAGTCACTAATAGCGGAGAACAAACGAAGAGATTATCGTAGGGTACGAAACCACCTCAAAGTTATTCTTTCTGATAGATCTTTTCAAGAGTCCGTAGGAAAATAACACGAAGCTACTCTTTCCGTTCGATCTATCCTAGAGTTCGTACTAGAATAACACCTTAAGACACAAATCAACCAAAACCCTAATGTCACCTCCGTGGGAGGTGTAGGATGAAGATGGTCTCTCTCAAACAACTCTGCAACCAAATAACAAAGAGTCTCTTGTGTCCCCAACACACCCAATACAATGGTAAATTGTATAGGTGCACTAGTTCCGCGAAGAGATGGTGATACAACTGCTATATGGATGGTAGATATAGGTTTTTGTAATCTGAAAATATAAAAACAGCAAGGTAACTAATGATAAAAGTGAGCACAAACGGTATTGCAATGCTTCAAAACAAGGCCTAGGGTTCATAATTTCACTAGTGCAAATTCTCTCAACAAGGATAACATAATTAGATCACATAACAATCCCTCAACATGCAACAAAGAGTCACTCCAAAGTCACTAATAGCGGAGAACAAACGAAGAGATTATTGTAGGGTACGAAACCACCTCAAAGTTATTCTTTCCGATCAATCCACTGGGCTATTCATATAAGTGTCACAAACAGCCCTAGAGTTCGTAGTAAAATAACACCTTAAGACACAAATCAACCAAAACCCTAATGTCACCTAGATACTCCAATGTCACCTCAAGTATCCATGGGTATGATTATACGATATGCATCGCACAATCTCAGGTTCATCTATTCAACCAACACAAAGAACTTCAAAGGGTGACCCAAAGTTTCAACCGGAGAGTCAAGACGAAAACGTGTGCCAACCCCTATGCATAGATTCCCAAGGTCACGGAACCTGCAAGTTGATCACCAAAACATAGATCAAGTGAATCAATAGAATACCCCATTGTCACCACGGGTATCCCACGCAAGACATACATCAAAGTGTTCTCAAATCCTTAAAGACTCAATCCGATAAGATAACTTCAAAGGGAAAACTCAATCCATTACAAGAAGGTAGAGGGGGAGAAACATCATAAGATCCAACTATAGTAGCAAAGCTAGCGATACATCAAGATCATGCCAAATCAAGAACAGGAGAGAGAGATCAAACACATAGCTACTGGTACATACCCTCAGCTCCGAGGGTGAACTACTCCCTCCTCGTCATGGAGAGCGTTGGGATGATGGAACAGGGTCCCGATTGTTTTTTGATGGCTACAGAGGCTTGTGGCAGCGTAAATCCTGATCTAGGTTTCTTTTCGGGGGTTTATGTATTTATAGGAATTTTTGGCGTCGGTCCCACGTCAAGGGGGTCTCCGAGTGAACCACGAGGCAGAGGGTGCGCCCAGGGGGTAGGGCGCGCCCTCCACCCTCGTGGATGGCTCGGGACTCTTCTGGCCCAACTCTTTTACTCCGGGGGCTTCTTTTGGTCCATAAAAAACATCAAAAATTGGCACGTCAATTGGACTCCGTTTGGTATTCCTTTTCTGTAAAACTCAAAAACAAGGAAAAAAACAGAAACTGGCACTGGCACTGGGCTCTAGGTTAATAGGTTAGTCCCAAAAATCATATAAAATAGCATATAAAACATCCTAGATGGATAATATAATAGCATGGAACAATCAAAAATTATAGATATGTTGGAGACGTATCACTGCCTATCTCCTAGCCTTGCCGGGATCAAAGCTTCCCCCACCAAGCAATTGGTGGATGTGGAAGCCGATTCCAGCCCTCATTCTTGCTCGAGCTCTTCGCAGAGCTCGTCTTCACGGAGCCCCTAGCGCCTCAGGAGGGCTTGGAGCTGCCGGACAGCCCCACCCCTCCATCCCAGAAGAGAGGTAGGGGATCCTCGCCCCCATGGAATTTGAATTGAGCTCCATGCTCATTGATGAGGAGTAAGGAAGATTTCCTTCTCATAAATAGCTTCAAAATACTTGATTATCTTTGCTGACTGACCTTTTGTTTTGTTGTCGTTGGCTGGGAGGTGGAGGAGGACACGAAGACACTCATCCATCGGTCGAAGAGGCTCCGGCGTGTTGGATCGCCGAAGGCTGTGGAGAGCCTGGACTTGGTAGGGAACAATACGAAGGATCCCGCACCGAGCCCCCAGCCTGAGAATAGAGGGTTGGTCCCTCCTGCCGAAGGCCACGGGGACAAGATTCCCATCCCTTCAGGTGGAGGAGGTGGCGAGACGATGCAGGAGGAGCTCCCCCTAGAAGGGTGTGTTCCTCCCGCGGACTCAACCGCAGAACCCCTGGCGAAACCCTCAACGGACAAGCCCGCACAAAGCATTGTCGTGACTGCCGCGGCAGGGGGTGGGATCTCTGGCCCGACAACTGGTGCTACCGGGGAAACCGACGCCCCTATCTGTCAGGCTTCTTCGGGTACTTTAACTTTCGCTCTTCTCCTTCTTCTTTGTATATACCACCTCTCCCCAAATCCTGCCAATCTTAAACTTCTGCCTTTTTGCCATTTGCTTGTCCTCTCGTCTGCAGTCCTCCAGGTCGAAGAGCTAGAGCTGCTGGAAGAGGTGGCCGGCATAGGTAGAGCTATCGCGGATGAGGCCGCCAAAATTGCTGCCGCGGAGGAGCAGGGCCCCGCTGCTAGGAGTGCTCAGGGTCCCTTGGTGGTGGCGGAACATGCTCCCAAGAGCGCCCAAGAGGTGGGAGTGGTGGTCGAGGGAAATATTCCCCTCCAAACCATGGATCCCCTTCCCTCCTCTAGGCCTGTGGTGGGGGCCTCGCCATCCCCCTCGAGTCAACTGGCGCTGGTGTTGGTGCAACCTGGGACTGGAGCCTCTAGCCCGTCAATGGTGACGGGCGTGGAGCTCGACAAAGAGCTTCAATGCATTCTTGCATTGCTGCACCAAGGATTCGACGAAGCAGCAGACACTGTTGCCGTTTCCATGGATTTGTCCTTCCTAGAATCCATGGAAGCAGGCATCAAGGAAATGTAGGCCCGACATGGCCAGAAGTGGCAGGCGCTTAAGGAGCAGCGTGAATCTGCCAACAAGGTGGACCAGAAGCTGAAGCACAAGGCCTGGAGTTGCACGAATGACACGACAAGCAGTTCCAGGCGCTCATGAGGCAGCAGGAGGCGATCTTGATGACGAAGAAGGACGTCATAGCCCATGAAGCACGCTTGGAGGAACGCAAGACCCGCCTGGACGCTAGAGAGCAAGAGATTTCCCTCCGGGAGGAGAAGCTTGGTGCCACCCTTCATGCCAAGGACAATGAGCTAGAGGCCGTTGTGCAGCAGCGCACCAAAGAGTTGGAGGACAAGCACATGTCTGCCTTCGACACTCTTGCCACCAACTCTGTTGCCCAGCTAGACAAGCTTACTTACAATCTTGCCGCTGCGTCTGCCGCCATGACCAGTCTCGATCAACAAGTGGCCAAGCTGACCGAAGATCTCTCCGGGAGCACCAAGGAAGTTGAGGCCCTCAAGGAGGAAGCACGAAAGGCAGAGATCCATCTGGAAGATGTGCGATCATAGCTTTCCTCCAAGAGCTAGGGCCTTGAAACCGCCAATAGCACATCGCAGATCTGAAGGCCAGTATTGGCACCCTGGAGAGCGTAGCAGTCTAGCGGAGCACACCATCAGCAATTGTCAATGGATCTGGACACTGCCCGGTGCCTCCGAAAAGATGCGGAAGACAAGATAGCAAACCAATCTGAGCAGGTGAACCTCTGGATCAAGAGCATGATTGACATTGCTATGCGCCTTGCTGCCCAGGCCGTAGCGATGGGCATGGATGGACCAACCTTTTCAACCAGTAGGCAGGAAGTCCCTAGCACCAAGCTGGGAGTTTTCTTCAACGAGCTGATCGAGAAGTTGAAGGTGCATGAGGAGGGGAGGGCCAACTGCTTCGCAACTGAGTCCTGGAAGCTCGCCCATGATGCCCTCCTCATGGTCCTGAGCAATATCACCTGCCGTCATCCAGATCTCGACCTTGCCGATGGATTCAAGAAGCCGCCGGTGGGTGCTGATGTTCCTGCTGCCAAAGACAAAGCTGCCCCTCTGGCCGCCAAGGCCCTCCACATCCCAACGGCTTCACGCAATCATCAGGCTTGACTCCGAGCTTTTCTTGTTATCGCGCTACACTATAACAAAACATGATGTATGCTTTGCGTTTAGGTATCATACTGTTTATGTTTGCATGGAACTGATGTCCTCTGCTTAATCTTAATTGCACTTTTATCCCTCTGGGTTTATATGCTTGTGTTCGTACGATTGGTCCCTATATATGTTTTGGTTGCTTGCCAGTATCATATTGTTGTGATTGTCATAAGGGTCTGGCCCTTAACAGTCATCTTGGTGTGGATGCGTCCCGGCAAGTTTTTCCTTGGTAGCTCTCGACGCATCCGCTCATTCTATGAGCAGGGCTCGGGACAGAAAGAGGGTGCAGACAAATAACTAGCCAAGGTACCATCACAGAAAGGATTTCATAGTTCGAACACTTACAAAAAAACCGAGGGATAAATGAATGCAGAAATCTAGGATTCATCAAAAGGAAATGGTTGCATTGACTTAGCTTTTGTTCATCGCTCTTCCTCATCTCTCCCGGCAGCGTGCGTTGGATGTGCTCGCGATACCCAGAAGGACAGAATCCAAGCGAATATCTTTTTGGTTCCCGGCAGGGACCAACACACGTCATGCATGTCTGGCGGGCGGCATGATATGGTGCCGGGCTTTCCTGGTCCCCCTCTCCCCTCTCCACTTTTTTCGAACAATTTGATAGCGGCCGATACAAGAGTCACGCTAACGCGGACGGCCTTGCTAGAGCATACTTGCCGGGGCATCGATCAATGGATTTGTACCAGCGTTTTACTCAGGATTTCCCTAAGCAGGGTAAATCTTGAATCGAGTATCGTACGGTACTCATCAACATTTACGATGCTAAGGCTAGAGCAGCTCGATTGCCGAAAGGGAGAGAGAGATGAGAAGAGGGACCTTTTCCCCGCATGCTTTGCCCCTCCTGCTCAGACAGTGCCCAAGTGGCACTCATGTCGTTCGGGCCACCTGGGAGGGGCATGCCGCCACTGATGCTGATCTCCGCCGTGGGCACGAGCGCGGTGGGAGGAGACGATGAAGGAAGCAGGTGCCGGGCCGGCCCCGCTCCCTCGCTTTGTCCTCGTGTATCCAGGGGCACTACTGATGCCAAAAATCTTTGGCTGGGATGCCACGGAGGCGACGTACTGTTGACGCTCTCGGATTCACACAAGTGATCTCCCTAACTGGCGCGCCAAAGATGTCATGGCAAACCACGGCCACCGATGGGGCCATGAGCCCCTTTCTGGTTCGGTGGGGGGCGGGGGGGGGGGGCGGAACGTTGCACAAAGAGCAGAGGAGTGTGAGACAGCACGACACAGATCACACAAGCCATTTTACCCAGGTTCGGGACGTCGTGTGCCGTAAAACCCTACTCCTGCTTTGGTGGATTGATGGTGGACTATGGTGGAAAGTGCAGCGCTCTTGCCCAGCAAGGTTGGCTTGGGACGAGAGCGGTTACGTGCGTATGAGTGTACAAGGGTCCGAATCCTTTCTATAGTTTCCATGGGCCTCCGTTTATAGATCAAGGGGTCACCACAGTGGCAAATCAGTCATTATGCACTGATTAGATAGCAAATAGTGCTATCATATCTAACTCTGCAGGCTGACAGGGCGCATTAAATGTGCCGCTCAATGTCACATCATAACTTGCCCAGCAAGCCCTGCAGGGCTTTTGCCAGCTTTAAGCCTGCTCGCTTAACACGTCCCATGATGGGTGTCGTTTGTAGGTATTTTCTGTAGGAAGTGGCTACCATGTGGCACATAGCAGCCACTTAGTAACTTTGGAGATTGACACCACACTGATCGACAATGTGCGTCGTGATGAGGTGGTGTGGTGGAGTCTTGCAGGGTGTTGTGCTTCCACTGGCCCCGGCAGGCCTGCCGGGACGGTCTTGGGGATCGCTGCCGGGATGATTCCTCGTCCTTGCCAGGCTCACCTGCCCGGCAAGGGAGGTTTTTCCCTTAGCATCATCTTGCTTCTCTGGCTAGTCTTGGCCATCTTGATCTGTGCTTGGATTCTTTGAGGGAATCGATCCATCATGCTTGGGTGGATCATGGTGTTGTGAACTTGACCTCGTGCTTGATAGCTCGTCGTCCGTGCACAAGTCAGGGGGAAACATGCACCCCTGTTTGTGTACCCCGACAGATGCAGTCATTTCCTTCGGACAGACACCGAACCAATTGCTAGAACTTCTACAATTTTTAGGGATCACTCTTGTTAACATCATCTTCGGTGATAACCTTCACTGCATCGCAAGGAGATTAACCTCGTCGTTTGCATCAAACTCCTCGTGATCTCAGGGACCTGTTACTCTGTGTGCACTAGCAAACTCATAAGTCCCATACTGGTTATGTCAACAAACTCCAAAACATAAGGGCCCTATCATTGCACCAACATTCTCCCCCTTTTTGGACGGTTGTTGACAAAAGAGATAATCATCGAAGTGAAGATAGATAAGTGAAAAGTAAATCGAACAAGAGTGAATTTGTGTTACTTGACTCAATGATGCAATATAGTCCCGCTAGATGTGTGCAGGGTAATAGATATGAGGTAAAAATGCCCTTGCAATGTATTGAGGTACAAAGGGGAGATTTCAATCATTCGAGAAAATGATTCGCACTGATGATATAATCCATCGATATTGTAGTGCAATTATTCATGGCTTCTGATAAAAAATCCACCTGCAAAATAGATGCTACGAGAGAAATAGCGTAGCAGGCGGGGTTATAAACAATACAGCGCAGAAGTTTTAGACCATAGCACTAATACTCTTTGAAGCATAAGTTCAAACCGCACATGAAACCAAATCAACAGAACGCAAAAGAGCAAATCTATCAAAACTCGATGTAATTCTCCCCCCTTTTGTCAACTAATGTCAAAAAGGTGACGGAAGAGCTATCGGAGGACGTTTCTGATTCTAAAGTGACTGGAAGATCTTCATCGGCAGCAGCAATAGATTTCCCTTTAGGAATGGTAGATTGATGCAGAGATGTTGAAGGCACATTTGGACCAGCTTCTTGAGTCAAACGTGACAGCACATTTCCTTCAGCTGGTTTTTCCGTCGGTGAGGTAGCTTCAGATTCTTCAAGTAGCTTGTGAAGATTAATACACATCAGATTAGTAGTTGTCTCTCGAGCAGGAAGAGGAGGAGTACTGCGAGGTTGATAATCTTCAACTGTGAGGCCTTTGTCAATATACATTTTTTACTATAAATAGTAGGGTAAAATTCCCACTACAACATTTACTAATTAAAATAATAAGCACAAAGGTCTGTCACACAGGGCTTGAGGTAAGCCCAAAAAGAGGAAAAGAGAAAGGAAAAAAACAAAAAAAAAACAGGGGAAGAAAGGAAAGAAAGAAAAAAATAAAGCTATGGTACCCTAACCTAGGCCTAAAAAACTAGATTACAAGATAGACTCCAGCCAAGCTGAGAATTGCTGAGCATACTTTTTCTTCATCCTGTATCTTAGGAGCTTCAACTCTTCCAAGTAAATGAATTTCCAGCCATGAAGTGAGGGATTAATGTGCTCAAAGATTTTATTATTTCTCGATATGCAAATGGCTGAAGGCCCTAGTATAATGATATCCATGAAGAATGGTTTGTTAAGTTTATCGTTGAGATCTTGAAAGGCTTCAAAGACTGACAAGTTGTGTGTTCTGTTGGGGCAGACAAAATCCCAGCATTGTGCTGCAAAGGGGCAACTCCAGAAAAGATGGTGTACTGTTTCCTCCTGTTGGCAGTTTCTAACAGCACAGTTATATTCTTCCAGCTCAAAACTCTTCCTTCTCAGTAGGTTTCTTGTGTTGACTCTATCATGCAGTAACATCCAGAAGAACACTGACAACCCACAAGTATAGGGGATCGCAACAGTTTTCGAGGGTAGAGTATTCAACCCAAATTTATTGATTCGACACAAGGGGAGCCAAAGAATATTCTCAAGTATTAGCAGTTGAGTTGTCAGTTCAACTACACCTGGAAGACTTAATATCTGCAGCAAAGTATTTAGTAGCAAAGTAGTATGGAAGTAACGGTAACGGTGGCAAAGGTAATAGTAGCAATTTTGTAGTGACTGTAACAGTAGCAGCGGAAAAGTAACTAAGCAAAGATCAATATGTGAAAAGCTCGTAGGCATTGGATCAGTGATGGATAATATGTCGGATGTGATTCCTCATGCAACAGTTATAACATAGGGTGACACAGAACTAGCTCCAGTTCATCAATGTAATGTAGGTATGTATTCCGAATATAGTCATACGTGCTTATGGAAAAGAACTTGCATGACATGTTTTGTCCTACCCTCCCGTGGCAGCGGGGTCCTATTGGAAACTAAGGGATATTAAGGCCTCCTGTTAAAAGAGTACCGGACCAAAGCATTAATACTTAGTGAATACATGAACTCCTCAAACTACAGTCATCATCGGGAGTGGTCCCGATTATTGTCACTTCGGGGTTACCGGATCACAACACATAGTAGGTGACTATTGACTTGCAAGATAGGATCAAGAACTCACATATATTCATGAAAACATAATAGGTTCAGATCTGAAACCATGGCACTCGGGCCCTAGTGACAAGCATCAAGCATAGCAAAGTCATAGCAACATCAATCTTAGAACATAATGGATACTAGGGATCAAACCCTAACAAAACTAACTCGATTACATGGTAAATATCATCCAACCCATCACCGTCCAGCAAGCCTATGATGGAATTACTCATGCACGGCGGTGAGCAACATGAAATTGGTGATGGAGGATGGTTGATGATGACGATGGCGACGGATTCCAGTCTCCGGAGCCCCGAACGGACTCCAGATCAGCCGTCCCGGGAGAGATTAGGGCTTGGCGGCGGCTCCGTATCATAAAACGCGATGAATCCTTCAATCCGATTTTTTTCTCCCCGAACGTGAATATATAGAGTTGGAGTTGACGTCGGTGGAGCCTCAGCGGGCCCACGAGGCAGGGGGCACGCCCCAGGGGGTGGGCGCGCCCCCACCCTCGTGGACAGGGTGTGGGCCCCCTGGAGTTGATTCTTTCGCCAGTATTTTTATATATTCCAAAAATATTCTCCATGAAGTTTCAGGTCATTCCGAGAACTTCTGTTTCTACACAAAAATAACACCATGGCAATTCTGCTGAAAACAACGTCAGTTCGGGTTAGTTCCATCCAAATCATGCAAGTTAGGGTCCAAAACAAGGGCAAAAGTATTTGGAAAAGTACATACGTTGGAGACATATCAACTCCCCCAAGCTTAAACCTTTGCTTGTCCTCAAGCAATTCAGTTGACAAACTGAAAGTGATAAAGAAAAACTATTACGAACTCTGTTTGCTCTTCTTGTTGTAAATATGTAAACCAATCATTCAAGTTTTCAGCAAAGATTATGAACTAACCATATTCACAATAACAATTAGGTCTCATGTTTACTCATATCAATAGCATAATCCACTAGTCAGCAATAATAATAAATCTCGGATGACAACACTTTCTCAAAGTAATCATGATATGATATAACAAGATGGTATCTCGCTAGCCCCTTCTGAGACCCCAAAACATAAATGCAGAGCACCTCTGAAGATCAAGGACTGACTAGACATTGTAATTCATGGTAAAAGAGATCCAGTCACAGTCGTACTCAATGTAAACTAATATTAATGCATGCAAATGACAGCGGTGCTCTCCAACTGGTGCTTTTTAATAAGAGGATGATGACTCAACATGAAAGTAAATAGATAGGCCCTTCGCAGAGGGAAGCAGGGATTTGTAGAGGTTCCAGAGCTCGAGTTTTGAAATAGAGATAAATAATATTTTGAGTGTCATACTTTCATTGTCAACATAACAACCGAGAGATCTCGATATCTTCCATGCTACACACATTATAGGCGGTTCCCAAGCAGAATGGTAAAGTTTATACTCCCCCTCCATCAACAAGCATCAATCCATGGCTTTCCCGAAACAATGGGTGCCTCCAACTAATAACAATCCTTGGGGAGGTTTGTTTGCAATTATTTTGATTTGGTTTAAGCATGGGACCGGGCATCCCGGTTACCAGCCATTTTCTCGTGAGTGAGGAGCGGAGTCCACTCCTCGTGAGAATAACCCACCTAGCATGGAAGATATAGTGTCACACCCTGCATTTTGTAACATGTCATTTGCATTTATAAAGCATAAAAATTTGGACCAAGAAAAACTTTTGCATTATTTGGCTTTTTATTTTGGAGTTGGTTTTCTCTCTGTGATTTTCAAGTGCTCTTTAGAGTCAACTACTCCACCTTATATACTTCATCTCCCTGCCCAAAACTTCTGCCCAATGATCATGCCATGTGTATAGTCCAATATAGTATTTTCTTAC
Source organism: Triticum aestivum (assembly GCF_018294505.1). Taxonomy (NCBI): domain Eukaryota; kingdom Viridiplantae; phylum Streptophyta; class Magnoliopsida; order Poales; family Poaceae; genus Triticum; species Triticum aestivum. The sequence continues at coordinate 202,643,892 of NC_057811.1, read as the reverse complement.
TAAAATAATTTGGCCAAAAAGTATTTTCAAAAATTAGTTTTCCAAAAACCCCTCAATTGAGGTTTGCACTACAAGTACTTCATTTGGGGTATGAAAAATATTTCAAAGAGTATATTTGAAACCCATTAGATATAGGATTCCCATAAACCACAAAAATATAATTTTAGAAGTTATTTTCCTATTTTATTTAAAAGCTTTTTCTTAAGGCCAGAAATGGCCTTTAATAGGGAAAAATTATTTTATTGTTTCAAAAATATTTGACAAAATTATTGGAAGCTCATTGGACATATATTGTCCATATATGTGAGTTTATACACATGGTCATGTTCAAAATATTGGACAAAACCTCCCAAAACCATTTCTGCCCATTTCAAGGAATTGAAATATTTCTAAAGGAAATATTTTCATAAAAATCCAAGGAAAATCCAGCAAGTCACAAATGCATATTGTGATCACCTTGCAAAGCCTAATATCAATCAAGGTCATTTTGGTTCACCAAAATGCCCCAAAACCCTCTCTGACGAGAATCAAATTTGAACAACTTTGTACTACCAACTTTCTCTCCTTGACCCCAACTTTTGTGAGCATGTTAACATGACCAAATGAGGCCACTACACCAAGTGGTGCATCAAGGGAAAGTGAATTGCTCAACTAGATCTACACAAGTTCATTTCTGCTAATTTCCAGGGTTTACAAAAGTTGCATTGGCAACTTTGCCCAAATAAGCTCCAAATTGGTGGAAGGCCCTAATTATATGTGTCATTTCACCCTGTGGAGTCTCATGACAAATGGAAATCATCTACTTGCCCAAACCATTATCAAACACCTTCTGACACTTTACCAAAATGCCATTTTTGACCTCTTCCACTAATCTCCATGGGCTCAACTTTGTACCACAGCTCCTCCTGACCCTCTTCTACCCCCAGTAACTTTCCCCTGGCCATTGGTCAATGATTGAGGGGTGAAACACCCCCATTTACCTGCCTGGACAGCAGCTCCTCTCTCTCCCTCAACCTCCCTCCTCACTCCAGTGGCCACCCAGGGCATCCAAAGCCCCTCCCCCTTTCTTTACTCCTTCCTAGACCTGCTGGACATGCTTGGGGGCGCCCACACTACTTAGAAACTGGCATGCCAAGCCATTTGGGTGCTCTGGAGCGCGCTGTAGTGCGGCCAGGCACTGTAGCCGCCCCCTTCCAATCGCCTCCGGCCATCTCGGGCCTCCCCAGCGCGCCCGACGAGATGCCTCGACGTCCGAGACACGGCAGCTCGTCGGCCCCCTTCTTCCTCTCTTTCTCCTGCCCCTGCTCGCACGTGCACCATGGCTGCCCGAGAGCTCCAATGAGCATGCTCACACGCGCGCTGCCCTGACGCTCCCGCCGCTCATTCTCTCCCTTCCTCTGGGCGTAGACCACCCCTACAAACACCCCGGACACGCCCACGTGAGCCCCCGTGACATACAGCGACGGCAACAACCTCGCCGTCGCATGGGTTCACGGCAAGCCCTGGCCTCGCTATATAAGACCTCCCCGAGCCCTCCTCTCCTCACCACTCGACCTCTACAGCTCCAAAACACCCCCTGAACCACCCAATCCTCTCCAGAAGTTCCGCCGCTTCGGCTCGCCGGAGTTCGCGAGGTACAGGCCTCCCCGGCTCCTCCTCTGCCTCTATCTGGAACCCCCGAACACCGCTGATTGTTTCCCCTTGTTTCCCCTCTCTATAGCTGCCGGAAACAGCCGGAACCGTCGCCACCCGAAGCTCCTCCGCCGCGTGACCTCGTTGCCGGCGAACCAGGCCACCCTGGCGACCGCAACCACCTCCACCTGAACGATGACTCTGCGCTGAGTCCAACCCTGCCCTCCTCTCGCCTCGCCGTGCCCTACATCGTCGCCGGTGAGCCTGCCGGCCCTCTATCGCAGGGTTAGGGATGGCAGGCGGGCCCTGCCTGTCAGCCTCTCCCCTCCATCGCCCCTCTCTCTCTCTCGCTGACTCCTGGGCGCCGCCCGTCAGGTTTAAACCTGGCACACGCGCGTGCACCAATGTGCTGGGCCGCCTCTCGGACTGGGCCTGCTGCGCTGCGGCTCTTCTGGCCCAGTTGCATAGTGCACCTTTTCCTTTTTACTTTTCTGTTAAACTTGCAAGAATTACACAGGATTAAATATTCATCCAAATGCAATAATTCCAACTCCCACATTTTTCTAAAAATCCCACCTATTTAATGGTATAACTTTCACTCATGTCCAAACAACATTTATGTACTATTCATATCCAAATTCAAATTTGAATATATTTAAACCCCTTCGAAAATCTGTTTCTCCCATTCTGCCACTCCAAATCGAAAAACTAGGAATTTTCCCCTTCTTAGTTTTCACCCTAGTATTTAAAAAAAATAAGTGGCCATTTTTCTGAGCACTTTGGTTTTTCTGTTTTATTATTACCCTATTTTTCTTGTTATTATTTTGCGACGATAGATTGTGTTGCTGACGAAGGAGTTGGACTAGAAGACTTTGAAGACCGATAAGACTTTGCTGAGCCAGGCAAGCAGCCCTTTGACCATGTCTAAGAAACCCTTTTTATGCATGTCATATGGCACTTTTATTCCTTGCATCGAAGTCATGATAAAATCGTGACCACTTGAGGTGGTTTGCCTCCGTTGCTTTTCTCGTTGACACTTGCATGATGCATGACCCTACCTTTCTATGAGGGTTATGCCGGTGGGAGTAGATAGGATGCCAAAGTAGTTGCTACGCAAAAGGGGATGGGTATATGCATGGTGATGGAAGCAAGATTGTTTTCAATAACTTTTCGAAAACCCCATCGGGTGCCACTTATGCCCGAGGGAGATAATGAGTTGGGTAACCACTTGATGACGAAGTGGTGTACCGAGGCAAGTGTGTGTGTTGTTTTCAAAACGGATTGGTTTAAGTTGCGACCGCTATTCCAACCTTACATGCGCAACCACTCTACCGTTTTATGGGAAAGGGCATTATTGATTACCTAGGCCGATACTAGCATGGTGCCCGCATTACTAGTGACGGGAGAGTTGTTGCTCTCTCGGGACGGGGTCGTGCCAGGTAGGGCCGCCAAGGACATTTTTATGGGGCACTGGACACACCATTGGTACCCCGTGTCAGTGGTATGTGATAAATATGGGAGCGAGGCTCCACAATTTTAAGTTGTGAAATGTTGGGCACGGGGGTTACTACCAATCCAGTGGACTCTATGTTAGTGTCGGCTAGGGAAAGATAGTGATCGGGTGCTTACCCCGGGTACTTGAGGTACCGCGGGTCGTGGACGACACGGAAGTTCCCCGGATCTTGTGGGTAAAGTGTGCAACCTCTGCAGAGTGTAAAACTATTCGAATAGCCGTGTCCACGGTCAAGGACAGTTGGGTAACCGCTCTTAGGCTACGACCACTTGTTTACAAACCAGTGTGTGTGTGGGAAGAACTATTTGGGTCAAGTCAAAGGACTTGACATGATTGAGTTGGGTTGGAGCCCAGTCCCTTTATGTTGATATCTGTAACCAGTCCCTATGGTTACTTGAATTCATACGAGGCATGATTTACCAGTTATTGAACATGTCATAGCACAACAAAATTAGCTTTCTGCAAAAATTTACCTGTGTCATGCATTGTTGTATCTTGAGCGAAAACATGGGTTGCTTGCGAGTACATTCAAAGTACTCATTGGCTTGCCACTGGTTATTTAATTGGCCAGGCATGGAAGAATAGGAGTTCGAAGAAGAATTCTTTCGAGACGAACATGCGAACTAGGACGTTTTCCAGTCAGAATGCATGTAGGGTTAAGGCAGATGGCATGGGTTCTACTTATCGATGAAGATTTCCGCTGCTTAAGTTTATTTGGTATTCAGCCCTTGTGGCTTTATCTATGTAAGGCTTGACCATAATGGTCATAATTTGTGTAAGACGATGTGTATGGATGTAAGACTCTTGTTATTCAGGTTTTGTGTGTTCAGTGAGCATTGATCTCTGGGATCACTGTACACGTGCATTCGGTGATCACGGCTTATGAGTCGGGGTCCCCACAGAGCTGGTATCAGAGCCATCCAGACTGTAGGAAGCCTTAGTTAGCATGGGCGTTAGTTAGGATAAACCCGTTTTGCAAAACCCTCTATGCTCCTCTTCTTTTCTAAGCTTACCAAACCAAAGATATATTTCCATATTGACCTCTCCCATTCAACCATTGTAGATGGCCGCAGTACCCGAAGACTTCCTGACCACCGTATTTCCCGTGCTTCTCAGGGATAGCCTCAAGAAGTGCCAGTTTTACCGAGCCCCCATTTTCACCTACCATGAGCATTAGATCAATGACACTGAGACGGAGTATCATGTGGAAGTGATCGTGAAGGCTAATGACTCTCCAACAAGCTGGTTCTTCGAGGGACCCTAGATGGCAACACTAGTTCTTGCCATCGAGACGGCAACCCTCAAGACACTTACCCGCCTCCGAGACCTTCTTCCCGAGATGGCGGACGAGTTGGCAACCTGCTTCTTGCCTTATCGGAAGGAGGGTGAGGATGAGAGCAGTGCACCAGCTCCACCATTGGAGGAAGGACTTCCACTCTGATTCCAGACCTACTTTAGCCTCTGTGCCGATAGCTTGGCACAACATTTGGCCTCAGAATCAATGGAGCTCCGAAAGGAACTTCATGAGACCAAGGCACTTCTTCTCCAAGCACAAGGGAAGACGGATAGGATCAAGAAGGAAGGTGCTCCCCCTGGTCAGCCCGCAATCGCATACCGAGGCGGAAGACCCCCAAAGGATGGAGAACCACCACATCAGCACCGCATGAGCGCAAGGGATTACCGCATGCTCTTCACACCACCAGCAAAGCAACGCCGTGTTGAGCTCCTCCACTCCCCCACTCCTTCGAGCAATGAAGGAAGTCAGGCTACTGATGACGAGGAGGAAGACCCAGAAAAGCCAGACTACGCGACCGAGCATTCCACCACTTAGGCATCATTCGCAACTTGGATATGCCCATTAGTAACCCCTACGGTAGGATAGGTCCTGTACCACCCCCAGGCGAAGTCGAGTCCTTGTAATGGTTCATATGAAACCATGTAGTGTTGTGTTTGCTTTTGATGTGTTTGATGGATGTCGTGCTTTCCTTCGGGAACTTGTAAGCGACTACATCACCCATTTGGATTTTAATGAATGTGTTTGGCCTTTTGGCCCTTGCATGAAAACAGTTAGTGTCATACCGAACACCTTACTAGGCATCCCATCTATATTTCTTCCCCTCATCCTTCCCAATCATGAGACCTTGACCGCTCCAACAAGATGCCTATTGTAACACGTACTGGTACCTCTACCCAGCAGCAAGAAGCCGGAGCAGGAGCCAGTCAGGACCAAACCCAAGGACAAGCTCCACCACCGCCACCACCTCCAAACATGGACATGGCTCAGCTTCTCCAAGCCTTCCGAGAGGAACGCCAAGCCAACACTGCAGCCCTCTAGATGATTGCTCAAGCTGACAACCGCCAGCCGGCGGGGAACGGCAATGGACGTTCCACGTTGGTGGAGTTCAAGAAGCATGCACCACCCACCTTCATCGAGACTGCTGAACCCCTGGATGCAGACGACTGGGTCCGCACCATTGAGGATCTGCTGGAACTAGTCGGATGCACTGAGGACCGTGAGAAGGTGGCATATGCTGCTCACTGTCTCAGGGGAACTGCCAAAGCTTGGTGGGATGGATTCAAGGCCATGCGTGCTGAGCAAAACATCACTTGGAATGACTTCAAGGCAGAATTCCGCAAGGCCCACATTCCATCCGGAATCATGGCCATCAAGAAGCGTGAATTCCAAGCCCTGAAGCAAGGAAGTAGCACTGTCAAGGACTAGATGCAGAAGTACAGTGTTCTGTCAAGGTATGATCTTGAGGATGTCAACACTGATGCTGCCAAAAGGGAGCGCTTCATGGAAGGTCTTAACCAGACTCTGCAGTACTCGCTTGTTGTGTGTGACTGCCTGACCTTTCCTGATCTGGTGAACAAGGCACTCATGCTTGAGGACAAGCGACGTGCTTTGGATGATACCCGTAAGTGCAAGATGATCAGCAAGGGTAGCTCCAGCAACCAGAAGCCTCGCCCGTGGCAGCCAGCCCCGGTCAAGCCAACCTATCAGCAGCCGGGAGCCCTTGCACCCCGCACCAACTATCAGCCTCAACAGTATGCCAACCCCAGGCCAGCTTACAACAACCCCAATAACAATGCCGGCAAGAGCAGCAACCCCAATCAAGTCACTTGCTTTGGATGTGGTCAGCTAGGACACTACTGCAAGAATTGCCCCAACAAGAAGCCCGACGCCCCGCGCCCCAATGCGCAGAACCCAGGACAAGGCCACGGAATGCCACCAAGGAACCAAGCTCCCCGCAACCCGCCCAACAATGGCAAGGGTCGTGTGAATCATGTCACTGCAGAAGAAGCCCAGGAAGACCCGGACGTCGTGCTGGGTACGTTCCTTGTTAACTCAGCACCTGCAACTGTCTTGTTTGATTCTGGAGCCACGCATTCATTTGTCACCCAAGAGTTTGCATTAAAAAGTGGCATGACCCCTACACCCCTGAATAACCCTATGGTGGTACAAACCCCCGGAGCAGAGATGAGAGCGAAGGTAGGCTGTAAGGGAGTCAGAATTGTCATTAGCGGGGTAGACTTCCTAGCAGACCTTGTCGTCTTAAGATCACAAGGCTTGGATGTGATCTTAGGAATGAATTGGCTCATCAAGCACCAAGGCTTGTTAGATTGCGCCAACCGGACCGTCACTGTGACCAATGACCAAGGAGTCGAAGTTAAGTTTGCTCCCAACCCCTCCTCTGCTCAAGGTGCCCAAGTCAACTGTCTGTCAGAAGTTGGATTGGAACAAGTGCCGGTAGTATGCGAATACCCTGATGTCTTTCCTGATGAGCTACCGGGAATGCCTCCTGACCGAGACATTGAGTTCATCATCGAGCTCATACCCGAAGCAGGACCCATCTATAAGAAGCCTTATAGAATGGGATCGGAAGAGTTAGCAGAGTTGAAGAAGCAACTGGAAGAGCAGTTGAGGAAGGGATTTATCCGCCCTAGTGCCTCCCCTTGGGGATCACCTGTTCTGTTTGTGGCAAAGAAGGACGGTACCATCCGCTTGTGCATTGACTATCGCTCCCTCAATGAAGTTACAATCAAAAACAAGTATCCACTTCCCAAGATTGAAGATCTATTTGACCAACTCAATGGGGCCAAGGTGTTCTCCAAGATTGACCTCAGATCTGGGTACTACCAGCTGAAAATCAGACCCCCAAGATATTCCGAAGACGCCATTTGTAACCAGATATGGCCTGTATGAGTGCACGGTCATGTCGTTTGGATTGACCAATGCCCCAGCTTACTTCATGTATCTCATGAATAAGGTATTCATGGAATATTTGGACAAGTTTGTCATCGTCTTCATTGATGACATTCTGGTCTTCTCGAAGACGGAAGAAGAGCACGAGCAACACTTGAGGATGGTCCTAGACAAGCTTCGAGAGCACCAACTGTATGCCAAGTTCAGAAAGTGCGAATTTTGGCTGCATGAGGTTGGATTCTTGGGTCATAAATTGACTGCCGAAGGATTGTCAGTGGCTCCCACCAAGATTCAAGCCATGACTGAATGGCAAACCCCGAGCAATGTGAAGGAAGTCAGAAGCTTCCTCGGACTCGCGGGATATTACCGCAAGTTCGTTGAAGGATTCTCAAGCATTGCCCGACCCATGACCCAGCTCCTGAAGAAGGACAAGAAGTTCGAATGGACGCCGAAGTGCGAGGAAAGCTTCCAGGAGCTAAAGAAGAGACTGACCACCGCCCCAGTTCTGGCCAGACCAGATATACACAAGGAATTTGCGATATATTCTGATGCGTCGAGAGCCGGGCTTGGAGGTGTTCTTATGCAAGAAGGCAGAGTCGTAGCATATCTGTCCAGACAGTACCTCCTCACGAAGAGAACTACGCTACTCATGACCTCGAGTTGGCAGCTGTAGTTCATGCCTTGAAAACATGGCGACATTACCTCCTAGGGAAGCGGTGTGAGATATACACGGATCACAAAAGTCTCAAGTATATTTTCACTCAGAAGGAATTGAACATGAGGCAGAGAAGGTGGCTAGAGTTGATCAAGGATTATGACCTCAGTGTTCAATACCACCCTGGGAAGGCTAATGTGGTAGTAGATGCATTAAGCAGAAAGGCTTGTTCCTTGAATGCTATGCTTAAGGAAAGGCTACCCGCCTTGTATGTAGAACTTGCAAGCTTCGGGTTGGAACTGGTTGCACCAGGATTCTTGGCCAACCTCGAAGTTAGGCCTACCTTGATGGATGATGTTAAGGAAGCTCAGAAGGGACACGAAAGTATTGAAGGCATCAAGAGGAAGATCAAGGCAGGAAAGGCCCCAAGATTCTCAGAGGATGAGCGAGGAATTTTGTGGTTTGGGAATCGCATTTGCGTACCCAACAAGATTGAGCTCAAGAATTTGATCTTGCAAGAAGCTCATGACACCCCGTATTCCACCCACCCCGGAGGAACCAAGATGTATCAAGACCTAAAGGAAAGATTCTTGTGGCATGGCATGAAGAGAGAGATAGCCACTTTCGTCGCTAATTGTGACTTATGCCAAAGGGTCAAAGCTGAACATCAGCGACCCGCTGGATTGTTACAGCCTCTCAAGGTGCCTGAATGGAAATGGGATAAAGTCGGAATGGACTTCATCACTGGATTACCCAGGTCAAATAAGGGACATGTCTCCATCTGGGTCATAGTCGACCATTTGACCAAAGTAGCCCATTCCATTCCTGTCAAACGACTTACAAGGGAAACCAACTAGCCAGCCTCTACATCAACAGAATTGTAAGCCTTCACGGTGTTCCCAAGGAGATTGTGTCAGATCGAGGAACCCAATTTACCTCAAGGTTCTAGAAGAAGTTCCAAGAGGCCATGGGAACCAAGTTGTCCTTCAGCACTGCTTTCCATCCACAGACCGGAGGTCAGACGGAATGAGTAAATCAGATACTCGAAGACATGCTCCGAGCCTGTGTCTTAGCATATGGAGCTAAGTGGGAAGATTGCCTACCCTTCGTCGAGTTCTCCTACAACAACAGATACCAGTCCAGTCTTCAGATGTCACCGTTTTAGGTGCTATATGGATGGAAGTGCCGCACTCCCCTCAATTGGTCCGAAACCGGAGAAGGACTAGTCTTTGGGCCCGATATCCTCCGTGAAGCAGAAGAGCAAGTCCAACTTGTCAGAGATCATTTGAAGACTGCCAAGTCAAGAAAGAATAGCTACGCTGACTTACATCATCGAGACATAACCTTCCGAGTTGGAGACCATGTCTATCTCCGGGTCACAGCTCTCAAGGGAACCCAGCGCTTCCATGTCAAAGGAAAGCTCGCACCAAGATACATCGGCCCCTTCAAAATCACTAACCCGCAAGGAGTTGTGGCTTACCAGTTGGAACTACCACCTGAGCTATCCGATGTGCACAACGTATTCCACGTGTCACAACTCCGGAAGTGTCTCCAAGTTCCAGACAAGCCTGATCATCACAAGGACGTCGATCACCAAGCCATTGACCTTCAGCCTGATTTGACCTACCATGAGAGGCCCATCTGCATTTTGGACGAGGCTGAATGACACACTCGAAGCCGCACCATCAAGTACTTCAAGGTCCAGTGGAGTAACCACACTGAAGTAGAAGCAACCTGAGAACGTGAAGACTACCTTAGATCCGAGTTTCCCGATCTCTTTTAAAGCCTAGTTTAGGAATCTCGAGGACGAGATTCTTGTAAGGGGGTAGGTCTGTCACACCCTGCATTTTGTAACATGTCATTTGCATTAATAAAGCATGAAAATTTGGACCAACAAAAACTTTTGCATTATTTGGCTTTTTATTTTGGAGTTGGTTTTCTCTGTGTGATTTTCAATTGCTCTTTAAAGTCAACTACTCCACTTTATTACTTCATCTCCCTACACCAAACTTCTGCCCAATGATCATGCCATGTGTATAGTGCAATATAGTATTTTCTTATAAAAATAATTTGGCCAAAAATAATTTTCAAAAATTAGTTTTCCAAAAACCCCTGAATTGAGGTTTGCACTACAAGTACTTGATTTGGGGTATGAAAAATATTTGAAAGAGTATATTTGAAACCTATTAGATATAGGAGTCCCATAAACCAAAAAAATATAATTTTAAAAGTTATTTTCCTATTTTATTTAAAAGTTTTTTCTTATGGCCAGAAATGCTCTTTAATAGGGAAAAATTATTTTATTGTTTCAAAAATATTTGACAAAATTCTTGGAAGCTCATTGGACATATACTGTCCATATATGTGAGTTTATACACATGGTCATGTTCAAAATATTGGACAAAACCTCCCAAAACCATTTCTGCCCATTTCAAGGAATTGAAATATTTCTACAGGAAATATTTTCATAAAAATCCAAGGAAAATCCAGCAAGTCACAAATGCATATTGTGATCACCTTGCAAAGCCTCATATAAATCAAGGTCATTTTGGTTCACCAAAATGCCCAAAAACCCTCTCTGACCAGAATCAAGTTTGAACAACTTTGTAGTACCCACTTTCTCTCCTTGACCCCAACTTTTGTGAGCATGTTAACATGATCAAATGAGGCCACTACACCATGTGGTGCATCAAGGGAAAGTGAATTGCTCAACTAGATCTACACAAGTTCATTTCTGCTAATTTCCAGGGTTTACAAAAGTTGCATTGGCAACTTTGCCCAAATAAGCTCCAAATTGGTGGAAGGCCCTAATTATATGTGTTATTTCACCCTGTGGAGTCTCATGACAAATGGAAATCATCTACTTGCCCAAACAATTATCAAACACCTTCTAACACTTTACCAAAATGCCATTTTTGACCTCTTCCACTAATCTCCATGGGCTCAACTTTGTACCACAGTTGCTCCTGACCCTCTTCTACCCCCAGTAACTTTCCCCTGGCCATTGCTCAATGATTGAGGGGTGAAACACCCCCATTTACCTTCCTGGACAGCAACTGCTCTCTCTCCCTCAACCTCCCTCCTCACTCCAGTGGCCACCCAGGGCATCCAAAGCCCCTCCCCCTTTCTTTACTCCCGCCTAGACCTGCTGGACATGCTTGGGGGCGCCCACACTGCTTAGAAAATGGCATGCCAAGACATTTGGGCACTCTGGAGCGCGCTACAGTGCGGCCAGGCACTGTAGCCGCCCCCTTCCAATCGCCTCCGGCCATCTCGGGCCTCCCCAGCGCGCCCGACGAGATGCCTCGACGTCCGAGACACGGCAGCTCGTCAGGCCCCCTTCTTCCTCTCTCTCTCTCTCCTGCCCCTGCTCGCACGTGCACCATGGCTACCCGAGAGCTCCAATAAGCATGCTCACACGCGCGCTGCCCTGACGCTCCCGCCGCTCATTCTCTCCCTTCCTCTGGGCGTAGACCACCCCTACAAACACCCCGGACACGCCCACGTGAGCCACCGTGACATACAACAACGGCAACAACCTCGCCGGCGCATGGGTCCTCCGCAAGCCCTGGCCCGGCTATATAAGACCTCCCCGAGCCCTCCTCTCCTCACCACTCGACCTCTACAGCTCCGAAACACCCCCCTGAACCACCCAATCCTGTCCAGAAGCACCCGAGCTCGAGCTCCGCCGCTTCGGCTCGCCGGAGTTCACGAGGTACAGGCCTCCCCCGCTCCTCCTCTTCCTCGATCTGGAACCCCCGAACACCCCTGATTGTTTTCCCCCTGTTTCCCCTCTCTGTAGCTGCCAGAAACAGCCAGAACCGTCGCCACTCGAAGCTCCTCCGCCACGTGACCTCGTCGCCGGCGAACCAAGTCACCCCGGCGACCGCAAACACCTCCATCTGAACGGCGACTCTGCGCTGAGTCCACCCCTGCCCTCCTCTCGCCTCGCCGTGCCCTGCATCGTCGCTGGTGAGCCCGCCGGCCCTCTGTCGCAGGGTTAGGGATGACAGGCGGGCCCCGCCTGTAGCCTCTCCCCTCCATCGCCCCTCTCTCTCTCTCTCGCTGACGCCTGGGCCCCGCCCGTCAGGTTTAAACCTGGCGCACGCACCAGTGCGCTGGGCCGCCTCTCGGACTGGGCCTGCTGCGCTACGGCTCTTGTGGCCCAGTTGCATAGTGTTCCTTTTCCTTTTTTCTTTTCTATTAAACTTGCAAATAATTCCAACTCCCATATTTTTCTAAAAATTCCACCTATTTAATGGTATAACTTTCACTCATGTCCAAACAACTTTTATGTACTGTTCATATTCAAATTCAAATTTGAATATATTTAAACCCCTCTGAAAATCTGTTTCTCCTATTCTGCCACTCCAAATCCAAAAACTAGGAATTTCCTCTTCTTAGTTTTCACCCTAGTATTTTAAAAAATAAGTTCACATTTTTCTGAGCACTTTGGTTTTTCTGTTTTATTATTGCCATAATTTTCTCATTATTATTTTGCGACGATAGATTGCGTTGCTGACGAAGGAGTTGGACCAGAAGACTTTGAAGACCAAGAAGACTTTGCTGAGCCAGGCAAGCAGCCCTTTGACCATGTCTAAGAAACCCTTTTTATGCACGTTATATGGCACTTTTATTGCTTGCATCCAAGTAATGATAAAATGGTGACCACTTGAGGTGGTTTGCCTCCATTTCTTTTCTCGTTGACACTTGCATGATGCATGACCCTACCTTTCTATGAGGGTTATGCCAGTGGGAGTAGATAGGATGCTAAAGTAGTTGCTATGCAAAAGGGGATGGGTATATGCATGGTGATGGAAGCAAGATTGTTTTGAAAAACTTTTTGAAAAGCCCATCGGGTGCCACTTATGCCCGAGGGAGATAATGAGTTGGGTAACCAATTGATGACGAAGTGGTGTACCGAGGCAAGTGTGTGTGTTGTTTTCAAAACGGATTGGTTTAAGTTGCAACCGTTATTCCAACCTTACATGCGCAACCACTCTACCCTTATATGGGAAAGGGCATTATAGATTACCTAGGCCGATACTAGCATGGTGCCCACATTACTAGTGACAGGAGAGTTGTTGCTCTCTCGGGACGGGGTCGTGCCAGGTATGGCGGCCAAGTACATTTTTATGGGGCACCGGACACACTGTTGGTACCCCGTGCCAGTGGTATGTGATGAATATGGGACCGAGGCTCCACAATTTTAAGTTGTGAATTCTTGGGCACGGGGGTTACTACCAATCGAGTGGACTCTATGTTAGTGTCGTCTAGGGAAAGATAGTGATCGGGTGCTTACCCCGGGTACTTGAGGTACCGCGGGTCGTGGATGACACGGAAGTTCCCCGGATCTTGTGGGTAAAGTGTGCATCCTCTGCAGAGTGTAAAACTATTCGAATAGCCGTGTCCACGGTCAAGGACAGTTGGGTAACCGCTCTTGGGCCACGTCCACTTGTTTACAAACCAGTGTGTGTGTGGGAAGAACTACTTGGGTCAAGTCAAAGGACTTGACATGATCAAGTTGGGTTGGAGCCCACTCCCTTTATGTTGATATCTGTAACCAGTCCCTATGGTTACTTGAATTCATACGAGGCATGATTTACCAGTTATTGAACATGTCATAGCACAACAAAATTAGCTTTCTGCAAAAATTTACCTATGTCATGCATTGTTGTATCTTGAGCGAAAACATGGGTTGCTTGCGAGTACATTCAAAGTACTCATTGGCCTGCCACTGGTTATTTAATTGGCCAGGCATGGAAGAACATGAGTTCAAAGAAGAATTCTTTGGAGACGAACATGCGAACTAGGACGTTTTCCAGTCAGAATGCCTGTAGGGTTAAGGCAGATGGCATGGGTTCTACTTATCGACGAAGATTTCCGCTGCTTAAGTTTATTTGGTATTCGGCCCTTGTGGCTTTATCTATGTAAGGCTAGACCATAATGGTCATAATTTGTGTAAGACGATGTGTATGGATGTAAGACTCTTGTTATTCAGCTTCTGTGTGTTCAGTGAGCATTGATCTATGGGATCACTGTACACGTGCATTCGGTGATCACGACTTATGAGTCAGGGTCCCCACATATAGATAGCCCTAGTTGGTACATTAGCTATTCGAGCATACAAAACAAAATTTCATTTGAAGGTTTACAGTTTGGCACATACAAATTTACTTGGAATGGTAGGTAGATACCGCATATAGGAAGGTATGGTGTACGCATATGGAATAACTTTGGGGTTTATGGAAGTGGATGCACAAGCAGTATTCCCGCTTAGTACAAGTGAAGGCTAGAAAAAGACTGGGAAGCGACCAACTAGGGAGTGACAACAATCATGAACATGCATTAAAATTAATCAATGCTGAGTGCAAGCATGAGTAGGATATAATTCATCATGAACATAAAAATCGTGGAGGTTATGTTGATTTTGTTTCAACTACATGCGTGAACATGTGCCAAGTGAAGTCACTCGAATCGTTCAAAGGAGGATACCACCCTATCATACCACATCACAACCATTTTAATAGCATGTTGGCATGGAAGGTAAACCATTATAAACTCCTAGCAAATTAAGCATGGCATGAGCAACTATAATCTCTAATTGTCATTGCAAATATGTTTCATTCATAATAGGCTGAATTAGGAATGATGAACTAATCAAATTTCCAAAAACAAGATAGGTCGCGTTCATACTAGCTTCTCTCATCTCAATCAGTCCATCATATATCGTCATTATTGCCTTTCACTTGCACGACCGAACGGTGTGGATAATAATAATAGTGCACGTGCATTGGACTAAGCTGGAATCTACAAGCATTTAATATAAAGGAGAAGACAAGGTAACATAGGCTCTTGGTTAAATCAACAATAATGCATGTAAGAGCCACTCAACATTTTCATCATGGTCTTCTCCTCTCGACCCCCAAAGAAAAGAAATAAAATAAAACTATTTACACGGGAAAGCTCCCAACAAGCAAAAGAAGAACGAGAAATCTTTCTGGGTTTTCTTTTAATTACTACTACTACAGGCATGGAAAGTAAACTAGCTAAAATCTATAACTAATTTTTTTGGTTTTTCTTACGGTTTTTCAAACACACAAGAAGAAAGCTTAAAACACAAAATAAAGTAGCATGGATAGTACAATGAAAAAGTATGAGCACCGACAATTGGCATGAGTGTGTGAACATGAATGTAATGTCGGTGAGAAATACGTACTCCCCCAAGCTTAGGCTTTTGGCCTAAGTTGGTCTATGGCCACGGCTCAAAGCTGCCCTCTGCGGTGTACGGAGGAGTGTCCTCTGGGTGCCACTGGTTGGCGATCTCCTCCGGATCCCACTGATAAACAGATTGTTGATAAGGGTCAAGTGGTGGCTCGGGTTCAGGCTCGGGAGCTTGCGTTAGACTCCAGTATGCATAAACGGCCTCCGGCAAGATGCGGTACGTGCCTGAAAATATATTAAACAAAGAGGGCGCAGGCAAGGTAATAATCTCATGGTGAGTTTTACCAAATATCAAATTATACTTAAGCAGTTTCTTCTTGTTTTTAACAATAAAGTCATGTGCTACCATACTCTTAGAATCTATAAAAACAGGGGGCAGCAACTTTTCTTCCTTCTCATGATGCCGAATAGGTATATCAAAGTGTGCAGCAAGGCGCGAAGGAAAGATGCCTCTGAAGATGTGGCCCTTTGTACGGTTCAGACTTAATCGTTTAGCAATAATAGCGCCTAACTGAAAGTTGTATCACGAAACAAAGCATGGCGCAAAATAACAATATCAGGAGCACTAACATTTCCACTGTACCCGCGAACAATCAAGCATCTACTAGCAAATATTGCAAAGTAACGTAGAACAGGAAAATGTATGCTAGTAAATCTTGCATGAAAAACTTTCCTCGTTTCCCCTACAACAATTTCATCAATAAATCCCTCCACATCATCACGGTGTGGTTCATCTATGCTGCCCTCAAAGGGTATCTTGCATACCCGACAAAAATCATATAGGGACATCTCCTTAACCTCATCATACACGTGAAACTCCACTGAAGGTGGTGATTTCTTAGCATGAAAGTAAACATTTTGCACGAAAATATTAGTGAGTAGGAGATATTGTCCGTGCTGGTCGTGGAGGAAGTCAGTGAGGCCTACATTCTCAGCCAAGTGTTAAAAATCATCATAAATTCCGGCGGCTCTCAAGAACTCATCACAAGGCCATTCACACGGCCGAACCTCCGTGGTGCGAGGAAGATTATATTTGGGCTTCTTATTCTCTTCACTTTGCTTATCCTTCGAGCTTCGGCTCGAAGAGCCCCTCAACAATCTCTTCATCATTTTCTTTCTTTGAAAAATTTCTGAAATTTTTAGTAACTCAAAATAAAAGTGAACCAAACTCAACAAGATTAATAGCAACTACTCCCACGAGTGCCTAGAGACTATATCATGCATTAAAACTACTTTGGAGCAAATAAATTTGACATGCAAGCTTAAGAACAGGGTCACCTAAGCAGCAAAAAATTGCAATAAATAAAGCACTAGAACAAAAACTAATTGGACCATTGGAGGAGTCACATACCGAAGAACAATCCCCCAAAGCAGTTTTGTGAATGGAGCTTTGAGCAAGGAGATCGAAAATCGCAGCAAGATGAGCTAGAACACGGGTTTGAGCTAGGGGAGGATTTTTTCTGGAGGAAGAAGAAGTGTGTGGGTGCTGGAATAAGTGGAGGGGGCCACATGGGGTCCACGAGGCAGGGGGCGCGCCCCAGGGGGGTGGGCGCGGCCTGCACCCTCGTGGGCACATGGCGGGCCCCCCTGGTGTGTTCTCAGTGCTAAATATTCTTAAATATTCTACAAAAAAAATCATATTTCATTTTCAGGACGTTTGGAGAACTTTTATTTTCGGGGTATTTTCTATTGCAAGGATAATTCAGAAAACAGATAGAAAATACTATTTTTGCTTTATTTAATCTAAATAACAGAAAGTAAAAGGAGGGTACAGAGAGTTGTGCCTTCTAACTTCATCCATCTCAGGCTCATCAAAAGGAATCCACTAACAAGGTTGATAAAGTCTTGTTAACAAACTTTTTTCGAATAACATGAAACTGGAGAATTTCCGAATAACACTAGGTTACCTCAGCGGGGGTATGCACATCCCCAACAATAAGAATATCATATTCCTTCTCGACAGTAGGAAGAGGGAATTCAAAACTTCCAATAGTAATTGTTGAAGTTTTTCCAATAGAATTGATACTCTGGACTTGAGGTTGTTTCCTGGGAAAGTGTACCGTATGCTCATTACCATTAACATGAAAAGTGATGCTGCCTTTGTTGCAATCAATAACAACCCTTGCAGTATTCAAAAATGTTCTACCAAGGATAATCGACATACTATCGTCCTCGGGAATATCAAGAATAACAAAGTCCATTAAAATAGTAATGTTTGCAACCACAACAGGCACATCCTCACAAATACGGACAAGTATAGCAGTTGATTTATCGGCCATTTGCAAAGATATTTCAGTAGGTGTCATCTTATTCAAATCAAGTCTATGATATAAAGAGAGAGGCATAACACTAACACCGGCTCCAAGATCACATAAAGCAGTTTTAACATAGTTTCTTTTAATGGAGCATGGTCTAGTTGGTACTCCTGGATCTCCAAGTTTCTTTGGTATTCCAGCCTTAAAAGTATAATTAGCAAGCATGGTGGAAATTTTAGCTTTCGGTATCTTTCTCTTATTTGTAACAATTTCTTTCATATACTTAGCATAAGGATTCATTTTAAGCATATCAGTCAAACGCATACGCAAAATGATAGGTATAATCATTTCAGCAAAGCGCTCAAAATCCTCATCATCATTTTTCTTGGATGGTTTGGGAGGAAAAGGCATGGGTTTCCGAACCCATGGTTCTCTTTCTTTACCGTGCTTCCTAGCAACAAAGTCTCTCTTATCATAACATTGATTCTTTGATTGTGGGTTATCAAGATGAACGGCAGGTTCAATCTCTACATCATTGTCATTGCTAGGTTGACCATCAACACGAACATCATCATTAACATTGTCACTAGGTTCATGTTCATTACCAGATTGTGTTTCAGCATCAGAAATAGAAATATAATTGGGATTCTCTGGTGTGTCAACAACAGGTTCACTAGAAGCATGCAAAGTCCTATCATTTTTCTTTTTCTTCCTCTTAGAAGGACTAGGTGTATCAACATTAGTTCTCCGAGAATCTTGCTCAATTCTCTTAGGGTGGACCTCGGGATACAAAGGTTCCTGAGTCATTTTACCCCCTCTAGTCATACCTATAACAGCATCATCATTTTTCTTATTATTTAATTCATTGAGAAAATCATTTTGAGCTATAAGCACTTGTTCTACTTGAGTGGTAACCATAGAAGCATGTTTACTAATGAGTTTAAGTTCACCTTTAACTCTAGACATATAATCACTCAAGTGTTCAATCATATAAGCACTGCGTTTCAATTGTCTACCAACATAAGCATTGAAGTTTTCTTGTTTAACAATAAAATTATAAAACTCATCTAAGCATTGGCTAGCAGACTTATAACGAGGGATATCACCTTCATCAAATCTATAGAGAGAATTTACCTTTACTACCTGTGTCGGGTTATCAAGACCATATATTTCTTCAATAGGTGGTAAATTCTTAACATCTTCAGCTTTAATACCCTTTTCTTTCATAGATTTCTTTGCCTCTTGCATATCTTCAGGACTGAGAAATAGAATACCCCTTTTCTTCGGAGTTGGTTCAGGAAGTGTCCAATCATTTTCATTACTCAACATATTATTCAATAGCAATTCAGCTTGATCAACAGTTCTTTCCCTGAAAACACAACCAGCACAACTATCCAGGTGGTCTCTGGAAGCATCGGTTAGTCCATTATAAAAGATATCAAGTATTTCATTTTTCTTAAGAGGATGATCAGGCAAAGCATTAAGTAATCGGAGAAGCCTCCCCCAAGCTTGTGGGATACTCTCTTCTTCAATTTGCACAAAATTATATATTTCCCTTAAGGCAGCTTGTTTCTTATGAGCGGGAAAATATTTAGCATAGAAGTAATAAATCATATCCTGGGGACTACGCACACAACCAGGATCAAGAGAATTAAACCATGTTTTAGCATCACCCCTTTAATGAGAACGGAAATAATTTAAGGATATAGTAGTAACGAATTTTTTCCTCATGAGTGAATAGGGTGGCTGTATCATTTAATTTAGTAAGATGTGCCACAACAGTTTCAGATTCATAACCATAGAAAGGATCAGATTCAACCAAAGTAATTATCTCAGGATCGACAGAGAAATAATAATCCTTATCGGAAATACAGATAGGTGAAGTAGCAAAAGCAGGGTCATATTTCATCCTAGCATTCAAAGATTTTTCTTTCATCTTAGCTAACAGTTTCTTAAGACCATATCTATCCTTGCAAGCAAAAAGATCTCTAGCAGTTTCTTCATGCATAACATAACCCTCAGGAACATCAGGCAATTCATATCTAGGGGGAGAATCTTCATCATCACTTTCATCAATATTATCAGTTTCAATAATTTCATTCTCTCTAACCCTAGCAATTTGTCCATCAAGAAATTCACCTAATGGCACAGTAGTATCAAGAATAGAAGTAGTTTCATCATAAATATCATCCAAAGCAGAAGTGGCATTATCAACAACATGCGACCTATCAGAATCAATAGCAGGAGTAGGTGTCGCAAGTTTACTCATAACAGAAGGTGAATCAAGTGCTGAGCTGGATGGCAGTTCCTTACCTCCCCTCGTAGTTGAGGGATAAATCTTTGTTCTTTCATCTTTCAAGTTCCTCATATCAACAGATATAAATCCCAAGCGACTCAAAGAATAGAGCTATGCTCCCCGGCAACGGCGCCAGAAAATAGTCTTGATAACCCACAAGTATAGGGGATCACAACAGTTTTCGAGGGTAGAGTATTCAACCCAAATTTATTTATTCGACACAAGGGGAGCCAAAGAATATTCTCAAGTATTAGCAGTTGAGTTGTCAGTTCAACCACACCTAGAAGACTTAATATCTCCAGTAAAGTATTTAGTAGCAAAGTAGTATGGAAGTAACGGTAACAGTGGAAAAGGTAAAAGTAGCAGTTTTGTAGTGACTGTAACAGTAGCAGCAGAAAAGTAACTAAGCAAAGATCAATATGTGAAAAGCTCGTAGGAATTGGATCAGTGATGGATAATATGTCGGATGGGATTCCTCATGGAACAGTTATAGCATAGGGTGACACAGAACTAGCTCCAGTTCATCCATGTAATGTAGGCATGTATTCCGAATATAGTCATACGTGCTTATGGAAAAGAACTTGCATGACATCTTTTGTCCTGCCCTCCCGTGGTAGCGGGGTCCTATTGGAAACTAAGGGATCTTAAGGCCTCCTTTTAATAGAGTACTAGACCAAAGCATTAACACTTAGTGAATACATGAACTCCTCAAACTACAGTCATCACACGGAGTGGTCCCGATTATTGTCACTTCGGGGTTACCGGATCATAACACATAGTAGGTGACTATTGACTTGCAAGATAGGATCAAGAACTCACATGTATTCATGAAAACATAATAGGTTCAGATCTGAAATCATGACACTCGGGCCCTAGTGACAAGTATTAAGCATAGCAAAGTGATAGCAACATCAATCTTAGAACATAATGGATACTAGGGATTAAACCCTAACAAAACTAACTCGATTACATGGTAAATCTCATCCAACCCATCACCGTCCAGCAAGCCTACGATGGAATTACTCACGCACGGCGGTGAGCATCATGAAATTGGTGAAGGAGGATGGTTGATGATGACGATGGCGACAGATTCCCCTCTCCAGAGCCCCAAGCGGACTCCAGATTAGCCCTCCCGAGAGAGATTAAGGCTTGGCGGCGGCTCTGTATCGTAAAACGCGATGAATCCTTCTCTCTAACTTTTTTCTGCTCGAACGTGAACATATAGAGTTGGAGTTGACGTCAGTGGAGCCTCAGGGGGGCCACGAGGCAGAGGGCGTGCCCCGGGGGGTGGGCACCCCCACCCTCGTGGACAGGGTGTGGGCCCCCTGGTGTTGATTCTTTCGCCAGTATTTTTTATATATTCCAAAAATATTCTCTGTGAAGTTTCAGGTCATTCCGAGGACTTTTATTTCTGCACAAAAATAACACCATGGCAATTCTGCTGAAAACAGCGTCAGTGTGGGTTAGTTCCATCCAAATCATGCAAGTTATTGTCCAAAACAAGGGCAAAAGTGTTTGGAAAAGTAGATACGTTGGAGACGTATCAAACACCTTATGTTTTGGTTGACATGAACTCTTAAATATCCAACTGAAATGGGGGGTTGTTCTCTTGTAGCCAATTAACACCTTGTATGCTTTAATTGAAGAGTAGAATTCATTACCCATATATAACTCCATGTATCCCTCAGCTCCAAGTGTTCTGAATTTCTCAGTGTGATGCAAATATTCTCCATTTCCAGAAATTCCTCATAAGCTTGAGTTGTTAATGGTAGATGAAAAAGATCTTGCAGGTATTAAGTGTGGATCACTTGATTGACATTTATAGCTATATCTCCAGCAAAAGAGTGCAGGTGATCAAACTTGTGTTTCAGAACAAAATCATGCCAAGAGTCATCCCAGAAGAGAGCACTTTTTCCATCTCCTATATTGCATCTAGCAATAGCTTTGTACTGATCAATGAATGCTAGATTTGATTTCCACCAGCAAGATCCAACTCTATTATCCCCTAGCAATTGCCCATTATTGTAGTATGTCTCCCAAATATGTTTTACCCAGGGTATATCATGTCTGTTAAAAAATTTGTGAAGGTTTTTCATAAGCAGGGCCTTGTTTTGTGTGAAGATATCCATAACACCCAGTCCTCCTTGGATTTTTGGTCTACAAACGGTCTGCCATGCTACTAGAGCTGGCCTATGGTCTTCTAATTCAGGGCTTCTCCACAAGCAGTGCCTCAAATATTTGATTATTTGTTGCTTAATGGTGATGGGTACATCCAGACAACACATGAAGAAAATTGGGAGGGATGCCAGTACTGATTTTACCAAAAGTAATCTTCCTGCTTGAGTCATGAAGGTAGAAATCCCAGCCAATCTTTTAGTAATTCGTTGGACCAGTGGCAAACATTCTCCATAGTTGGCTTGTAAATTCCCAGAGGCAGCCCCAAGTAGGTGAAAGGGAATTGTTCTTTGGTACATTGCAAAGTGTTTGTGAAAATACTAATTCTGTGCTCTGCAATGTTAATGGGTACCTTTCTAGATTTCCCATAATTCACTTTTAACCCTGTTGATGAAGAAAAAGTGTTTAATAGGGATTTGAGACAAATGAGCTGCATGGCATTTGCTTTCATAAGGACCAAAGTGTCATCTGCATATTGGATTGTTGGGAAATCAGGGCATGAATTTAGTTACAATGGAGGGGTCACAATCCCCAGTCTCATGGCTCTGTTAAGAATAGATTGAAGTAGATCAGCAGCCAGTACAAAAATCAAATGTGAGTAAGGGTCACCCTGTCTTACTCCTCTTTTGGAGTAGAATTTTTCCCAGGGACACCATTGAGCATAACTACAGATGAGGCAGAAGTGAATACGTGATAAGTCCAGGAGATCCTTTTTTCCCCAAATCCTTTTGCCCTGAGTATATCAATTATTGCCTAATGTTCAATTGTGTGAAAAGCTTTTTCAAAGTCTAGTTTAATCACCAACATCTCCTCTCTTGATATGTGACACTGATGGATATATTCATAGGCCCAACCAAGACAATCTTGGATCATTCTATTTTTGAGAAAACCATATTGGTTAATATGGACCATCTAAAGGATCACTCTTTGTAGTATGTTTGCTAATAATTTGTTGATGATTTTAAGTACTCCATTAAGTAGTGAAATTGGTCTAAAGGCATTTCGAGTGAGAGGCACTTCCTTTTTGGGCACCAAGGTTATGAAAGATGTATTAATGCTCTCAAGATTAACATTACCAGCATGGAAAGCCAAGATGAGTTCAGTAATATATCCTTTAATAATCCCCCAAAAAGCTTTGATAAATTCATAATTAAAACCATCTGGGCCTGGAGATTTGTCATTTGGGAGATTTTTCACTACTTCATCAATTTTCTCTTGTGTAAAAGGTTGCTCAAGGTCTTGGAATATCTGGGGATCAACTCTGTGTTTATAGAGCTCATGAAAGTCAAAATGCATTGTGTGGCCATTTGATTGCCCTAGTCTGTGCTTAAAAGCCTCCCACAAAATAGCAGCCTTTCCTTCGTGGTCAGTAATTTCCACCTGATCTTTATTTAGCAACATTGCAATCTTGTTGTGTCTATGATTGATGGAGGCCTTAGTGTGGAAGAACATGGTATTCTCGTCACCAAACTTGACATCTTTAATTTTCCCTCTTTGTTTCCAATAAATCTTCTGATTATTTAGTACCACCAACAAAAATTCTTTTAACAGTGACCTGCAGTTTGCTTCAAACATTGTGAGATTCCTATATTCCTCAATCATATCCCAAAGGTAAAGAGAGGTATTCAACTCTGCAATTTGCTTCTTAAGAAAAGAGAGACTCTTGGCCCACAATTTGAGAGCTCTCCTTAAATTTATAAATTTAGCATTAACCTTCTTAGCAGGGTCAGTGAATCCCACAGGTATGTTCCAGGCTGCCTGCACAATTTCTTTGAAAGAGCTATGTTTCAACCAGTAGTTTTCAAACCTGAAAAATTGTGACCTTGGAATTTTTGTTCCAATTTTCATCATGCATGGGAGGTGGTCACAGATCATTTTTGCCAAAGGAAGAGCAGTTGTGTCAGGAAAAGATGTCGTCCAGGCAGCAGAAGTAAAAAACCAATCAAGTTTCTCCAGGAGTGGGTTTTCCTGCATATTGCTCCAACTGTATTGCCTGCCTTTTAGGGGTAGCTCCACCAGACCCAAATTGCTAATGGCCTCATTAAAAACAAGCATTTGATTGACATCTCCTCTAGGTTTATTTCTGTCCTCAGGTATCTTATAAAGTTAAAGTCCCCCATGATTTTCCATTCTGTCTCATTAGGCATTTGAATAGAACTAAACCAATCTATGAACTCTATTTTTTCCTCAGGATTACAAGGTCCATAAATATTTGTGAGAATCCAAGAGTGGTTAGTGGTGTTACAAGTGAACTGGAGTGATAGAGAATATTTATTCTGAAATATCATTTCCACATTGAAAAGAGCTCCATTCCATGCAGTCAGTATACCTCCAGAAGCCCCATTTGAGGGGAGAAATTCAAACTTGCTAAATCTTTGTGGGTAGAATTTATGAATATATGCCAGATCAAAGGTCTCTCTTTTAGTTTCCTGAAAGCAAACAATGTCAGGTGCACTTTCTTCAATTTTTTGCCTAATTGCTAACCATTTTCTGAAGCATTAATGCCCCTGACATTCCAATTCAGAATGTTCCATGTCCAGTTGTTATTCATTAACACAAAAGATCTGATTAATGTGAAGTACCAAGTACCATCCCCTGCCTTGTATTGAACTGATGTGCATTTTCAGAAATTGCCCCCACCTACTCACATCATGGAGCAACATGTTATCACAAACATGGATACAATTTCCTTTCATAGCTTGCAAAATATGCTTATCAAACTGAGCCCTCATAGAGCAATCATTAAAGCACATATAACATAGGCCTGTCCCCCTAATATAGAGCAAAAGGTACCAGATAGTAGCACAGTCATTCCTATTACACAAATTGACACATAGTCTCAACCAGCATACAGAACACATGGGTGAAACTAGGGAAGTGAAGGAGGCCTCTGATGACTCTAGAGATGTGTTGAGTCTGCATGATTACACCTCTTTAGGCTGTTCAGTACCTTCAGTGGCTTTGGACACCTTGGACACCTCCTCATGTCCCTTCTTCTTTGGTTTCTTTGAGAGCTTCTCATGAGCTTCCTCCTCAAATACCTTGTATAAAGTCTTTGTCAGATTTTTTACCACTTTATTTTGAATTACTGGTGGTATAGCATTACAAGGTAAACAAGCTTTGACATCACAGGATTTTCTCCTATATCCGTTATTATCATTTCTAATTCTATCACTTCTTCTTACCTCATTCTCAACTAGAGCCTCTTTTTCTCTCCTTTTCCTGGACACTGCCTCACCCAGTGGTAAGAGGACCACCCTATTTGGGGACAACTATTGTAGAGGAATCCCAGCACCACTTGAGGAGTGTGCAGCTGGGCTAATGCCTTCACTCTCCTTCCCAATTCCTTGTATTATTTCTTTACAACATGGTGCCTAAGATGTAATGCAGTTATGAGGTATGTGGAATGAAATAGATTCTTCACTATTGCAATTTGCAGCCAACAGAGTCCATAGATCCGATTTCAATAACTGCATAACCCAGCCAAACTTATCAGGTGTTAACAAGAGATGGGTTATGAAATTGAACCAACTTACTGGGATATCAATCTTAAAAGTATTGGTGTCACCCTGAGTAGCAGGAGCAAAATGCTGAATCCAGAGGTCCAGACCTTCTTCAGAAATTAAATGAGCACCATCAATAATATCCAGAGCATGTGCTTCAGCAATTGTTTTGAAATCAAAGCAATTTAATGAAGAAGGTGGGGAGTGTGGGCCATATGTACCTTTGTTATTACCAGTTGAAGAATTACCAACCAAGAGAGCTGGCTCAATGGGAACATCCTCTTTCCCTTTTAAAACAGATTTATCCACCTCATCCCCTACAGCAACCACCTTAGAAACTAAGGCCAAGTTATTGATTTTCTCTGATATATATGCTTTCTCACTGTCAGCAGCCCCTTCTAGGGCAAAAGTTTGAGATGCAGAGCCTCCATCAGTTGCAATTTTAATTCCAGAGTTATTCTCCCTATTATTATTAGTGGCTGCATTGATTTGAGTCAATTCCACAAAAGTTTGGTCTAGTGGAGCCTGTGCAACTGGAGGCTGCTCCAAAACCACAATGGGCAGAGAAACCGGCCCATCCTGAGCTATGCTTCTGTCGGCGTTCTGGGAACGGGGGTCCCCAGACATGCCTGCCTGCGGCCCATGACGTGGCTCTGCGAGCGGGCCCGTACGGCCTATCTTCACCAACAAGCTTTCAAGACCCTCGCGAGGGGCCAAGCCTCGTGAGCCGGACGACACAAGACCTCCTCGGGAGCGGCCTCGCCAGGCTGGCTCGCGAGGGGTGGAGAGATCAAGGCAAGGCAAACCTCGAGAGGTTCCAGTGACGTGAGCCATGACGATCGAGACCAGGCGGGCGCCAGCGCCCACAGTGTCCTTGTTTCCCCTTTGGTGCTAAGGAGGCAAGTGCAGGCGAGGAGTACCGAGGCGTCAAGCAAAGGTTCCCTATCGGTGCAACAAGACCAAGACCAGCAGGACGCAGGACGGAGGTCATCGTGGAGCCCAAGACGGCGTCACTGTCGGTGTCAAAACCGGCGGATCTCGGGTAGGGGGTCCCGAACTGTGCGTCTAGGATCGATGGTAACAAGAGACGGGGGGCACGATGTTTACCCAGGTTCGGGGCCTCTCTATGGAGGTAATACCTTAGTTCCTGCTTCATTGATCTTGATGAATATGAGTATTACAAGAGTTGATCTACCACGAGATCGGAATGGCTAAACCCTAGAAGTCTAGCCTATGTGTATATGGTAATGAATGTGCCCTATCCGGACTATGCTCTCCGGTTTATATAGACACCGGAGAGATCTAGGGTTACATGGGGTCGGTTACATAAGAAGGAATCCTCATAGTTGATCTCCTAGCTTGCCTTCCACGCCAAGGAAAATCCAATCCGGACATGAGTATGGTCTTCGGTCTTCATGTCTTCATAGCCCATCAGTCCGGCCCATGGATAGCAGGCCGGACGCCTGAGGACCCCGTAGTCCAGGACTCCCTCGGTAGCCCCTGAACCTGGCTTCAATGACGAGGAGTCCGGCGCGCAGATTGTCTTCGGCATTGCAAGGTGGGTTCCCCTTTCTCCGAACTCCAAGATAGTCTTCGGATGTAGTAGATATATCCGGACCTGTATGTATAGTTGCTGAAAATATACGAGCCTAATTTATTGGCAACCGTTTATGATATCACGCCTGCCCGGTCACTATTTCCAACTGTTGGCTGGCGCGTCGCCCCATGTCTCGGGACGTGGTCTTATTGGCTTGTCTTGCCAAGGCAGAGATCGTGTTCCCTTATTCACGGGATTTTCTTTAATGCAGGCATGGGTAACCCAACCGTCCCCTGGGTACAACTCTCTAGAGATTGGTAAGTTTCGAGACCCAGGTGGATACAGTGCTTGGGGTCTTTAAACAGGGTCTCAGACTCGTCTTCTTCCTTTGCCCTCGCTTCTTCCTCAACCCTAGCCACCCCGAGTTCCAACCCTCGGGTTCCCATCGCCACCAGCCCCAATCATGTCCGGATCCAGCCGTCCAGGCTGGTGGGTCGCTTCTTCTGTCACAGAGGAGGATATTACGAAGCTCCGCGCAGCGAGGTATCTGACCCCGAAAATCCTGCATCGGCTTCCTGCACAGGGGCAGGTCATTCCTACCCCCAAATACGGCGAGAGGGTAGTGTTTGTGTCCCACTTCCTCTATGGGTTAGGGTTCGTGCTTAACCCCTTCGTCCGGGGGCTCATGTTTTACTATGGGTTAGACTTTCATGATCTGGCCCCAGACTCTATTCTCCTCATCTCGACATTTATCGTCACATGCGAGGCCTTCCTCCGGACTCCTCCGCACTTTGGTTTGTGGCTCAACACCTTTGACGTAAGGTCGCAGGTGACAGAGGAGGAGCAGGCAGAGTGCGGCAGCATTACAATAGGCAAGCTTGCCGGCGCGGTTTGGTTTGAAGGATATTTCGCCAAGTCTTCCCACCTATGGCAGCAGGGGTGGTTTTATATCAATGAGCCGCAGGGCTCCAAGTGGGCAGCTACGCCTGCGTTCCGACCCGGCCCTCCAATTTAGCTTGCTTTATGGATCAATAAGGGACTGGACTGGGGATTCGTCAATGAAGTGCAGACTCTGCAAGATCGCGTCCGAAGCCTTACCGAGAAGGGCATCGGTCTTGTGAACGTCGTTCAAGTAATGCTAGTCCGCCGGACCCTGCCATGTCAGCGGCGGCCTCTCCGGATGTGAGAGTTTAATCTCGAAGGATGGCGAACTCTTCAGCACTTCCTCGGCACTACGCACGAGGTAATGTGGAAATTATATTTCGGCGAACGAGAGCAATGGCCAGACACCACCGAAGATGTTGGCCTTGACTGCAATCATCCGGACACCAGGTGGGTATTCGATCTCCGCACACCTTTCATTCGAGTAGCTCTTGGTAAGATATTGAACAACCCGTGTCTTCACAGGACTGGAGAAAGAAAGCGGTGTTGATCTGGTGTCCGGTGCCCCTTCCCGAAGACTCTGCGAACGCCCTACTAACAAGGATACTGACTCCGACACTGTACCAGGTGTCTGCGGAGGAGGGCAAAGGTGCAGAGGAAGCCCGCCGTGGTAGGAAGAGGGTTGCTTCTGAAGGTCAGGAGGGGAAACCTTCCAAGAAAGGAAAAACGCCATCGACGGGCGGCTTGGGCCGGGCAGGCGATGTTGATGTGGCGCTTTGTGATGAGGATGAACCTCTGGCCAAACCGTAAGTGCAGCAGGCTACTTTAATCATACCCCCTTCCTTTATTATTATTGAAGTAATCCTCCGACATACGTATGTCCTCGCAGGTCAACGCCTGGTGTTTCCCAATCGTCCTCCTCTTCGGGAGACCTTCTTCGAGAGATGATGGAGAGTGATACGCCCTCCACGGCCCCCTCGCCCAACAGGGCGGATGATTCTGAGGTATCATCCCGGGGCGCTCCTCCCGGTCAACAAGCAGTGCAGGAAACGAAGAGGGCATTACCCGAAGGTGGTGCCTCTGTCCCTCAGGGTTTGGGGATCAAGCATGGTGGCCCCGCCCTATCCGGTTTAGAGCCGGAGACTATCCTGGGGGTGAGTGGGCGGATTCCTTCAAAGGAATACCGTACTCCGGCGGCGGCTTCCGAAGACCCAGAAGTGCCGGATATGCTGACGGACATGCTGCGACGAGCGTACGTTTCGGAGGAACACCGTGCCTTGATGGTTACGGTGGTCGAAAAGGTTCTATCTGCGAAGAGCGGTTTGAACGAGGCCTTCACGAGCCTCCTAAGGGGTTTTGAGGTTTGTGATGTTGTTTTGCCAATTGAATAATATTGACATAATGCACCTGTTGTATATGTCGTAACCCTTGAGACTTGGATTGCCTTCCGACGGAAGCGATCGGAGGATCAAAAAGATATGCTCAGTTGCTAACCTTGATTTAACTTGGAGTACAGGCTGCCTCCCCTCCTACGGCTACCCGAAATACGGAAGAGGCCGAACTGCAGCGAAAGCTGGATATTGCGGAGGATGACATTGCATTAATCAACAGGCGTCTTGACGACTCGCAAGGTATATATGTCGAGCATTCCTTACACCAATGTGCTTGTAATTTGGGCCTGACGCCGAAAAGGGTTTATATGAAATGTGCATGACTACAGATGGTGCTGCCGCCATTGAAGCTCTTCGGGCGGAGCTAGCCCGGGCCAAGGAGCAGGCCCGGCGTAGTGATGCGGCTGCCGAGAAGGCATCGGCGGATCTAAGAGCCGAACAAGCAGCTCGGCGCCAAAAGTGAGGAAAAGATATCCGCACTGGCACATGAATTGAAGAGTACTGCCAGCTGCTGTGAATTCCTTGAGAAGGAGAATAAAGCCAAAAATGGCTGAGCTTGATAAGGCCATACTAGAGGTGAGTGAAGCTCGATCTGAATCTAGGAGTGACACCCAAGTTTTTATTTGGATTTTTCAAATGATTTTGACTTGAGGGGAGTGATTTAAATTTTTCTTCAAGAGAACTCTCACTCTCAAATATTTTTCTTTATGGCAAAAGTTTTATTTGGATTCAACCAAGATCTGTCTTTGGTCTTGGAGGTTCTTGCTTTTCACTTGGACTCAAGACAAAATATTTTCACTTGGGAAATGACTTTTGAAAATCTCCTTGAAATTTGCACTATGGCTTTTGGAAAATCCTTTGCCACGTTCAACAATTCCTTCTTGCCATGGCCTTAGTGCAAATCCCCTCTCCTAACCCTTTCCTCACCTTTGGATCATGATTTGCATCAAATCCAGCAAGTTGAACCTCCCCATGTGATTATTTCCATTTATATTCTATTCAAATAAATTTCTGCCTTCTTTCCTAGCACTTGGAGATTTGCAAAGGAACTCCACTTTCTGTCTTGATTTTTGCCCCCAAACCTTTTCCCCCTCCTAGTCCTTTGAACCCTCAACCAAGAACCATGAAGATCCACTGGTCTGCAGTTCAAAATTTTCAAACTACACTTGCTGCAAGTTTGGACCAGATTTGCCAAATTTGGTGAAATTCATTCAAAACCTTCTCCAAAAATTCCAAGTAAAATCAGGCAGCCTCTGGGTGCATTGAGTGGTCACCTCACCAAGTTACAGCTCCAGAAAAATTTATCTCATTGCAAAATCCTCCTGTCGAACACCTGCAGTGCACTGTCTATGTCAAGTTCAGAAAGTTCAGAGAACACTGCAGTGGCCTGCTGTCGTTTTCTTCAGAGAAGGACGTCGATCTCGCCAGTACCACTGCGTCGCCTTGCTCCTCGTCCCCGCCCTCTTGTTCCTGCACCGCATGAACGCCTGGCGCCTTGCGGGCATGGGCGACGAGCAGCAGAAGGTGCGCCGCCCCGTGACCGACGTCGGCGGCGGCTTTGCGGACGCCAGCGGGAGACACGGCGCCGACGACGCCACCCAGCGCCGCCCAAACCACCGGAGCTCGCCGCGTGGCCTTCCACTCCCCCAAACGCGCTGCCGCTCTCGTCGTGAACCGCAGGGCGCGGAGCGCGCTCTCTGCCGCCGTTGAGCCCGTGCGGTCACCTCACCGTGGACCGACGCCATTACGCCAAGACCGACCCCGTTTAGCTCTGAAACGACTCCAGTAACCTCCACTGATGCTGCCTGGCCGCTCAAACCTCCTGCCAATCCACTGCTCCGCCGTAATCACTCGCCGGAGATTCTCCGTTCACGGCCACCCCGTCGATCTACCTATAAATAGAGGCCCTGAGCTTCAACTCGAGCACCCACCATCCCTGCACTCCCCCTAGAGCAAGCCTAGCCACTGGTAGAGCCGCGAGGAGGTCTCCTTCCTCGACTCCGGCCGCCGCGACCCGCCACGGGATCCAGCCCGATTCGCCCCCGTGTGCGCTCCTCCGCCTCCATTCTCTTGCCAGTAGCTTCACCTTGCATCCCTCGTTCTGACCCGCGCCTCAATTCGTAGTTTGCAGCCCTCCACCGGAGTTCCCCATCCTCACCCGAGCCGCCGTCCGCCGGAGATAGTGTCGCCGTCGACGTGGTGCTCCCCGTTGGACGAGTCCACCACCCACCGACGCGGAAGAAGACGCTGAAGCTCTTGGTACCCTCCGTTTCTCCTAACTCGCCGTGGTTCGACGCCGGCGTCCACCGCAGTCTTCGGGCGCCGGCGAGCTTTTTAAACCTGACAGGTGGACCCCGCCTGTCAGCCTCTATTCTTTTCTCCTTCGAACCGTTTTCTGTTGGCGCCTTCGGGCAAATACGTTTTCTCCTTTGCGCTTGCGCATTCCCAACCGAAGCGTTTTCTGTTTTCTCAGTAAAAACCGTGGAACTTTTCTGTTTCATTACAGATAAGTCCCTGGACAGAAACCTTTATAACTCTTTAATAAAAAGGTATTTTTGAGTGATTCTTTTTCTGACAATCTTCAAATTTTGTCTAGTTTTTTATGGGATTTATTTGAAAAATATTTGGAAAAGTTCCTGTGCATGTGTTGGTTTTCACGTTAGTACCCGTTTCGTGATTGCCGTAGGTTCCGGAAGAGGTGAAGGAGCCGCGAACTTCGCCGAGCTAGACTCCGACTTCTCCGAACCAGGCAAGCATGTTTGAACATTTGATATGATGAGTGTTTTTGCATGTTCGCTTGAAAGGTTGTGCGTGGCATATGAGTGTCGGTAAATACCTCGTTGCTTGTAAGGCAACGACCCAGTTGTTCCAAAGTCGCGATGATCTCTGATGAGAGATGGCCTAATCATGTGGTGACATGAAGGGAAGCAAGGTGGTACTGTTGTAGCATACCAGCCTTGCGTCATCCGACTTTCTCCGACGTTAACGTGGTTGGAGCCACGTTATCGTTCTTTTCCCGCATGTTCCAAAGTTGCGATGATCTCTAATGAGAGATGGCCAAATCATGTGGTGACATGAAGGGCAGCAAGGTGGTACTGTTGTAGCATACCAGCCTTGCGTCATCCGACTTTCTCCGACGTTAACGTGGCTGGAGCCACGTTATCGTTCTTTTCCCGCATGTTCCAAAGTTGCGATGATCTCTGATGAGAGATGGCCAAATCATGTGGTGACATGAAGGGCAGCAAGGTGGTACTATTGTAGCATACCAGCCTTGCGTCATCCGACTTCCTCCGACGTTAACGTGGTTGGAACCACGTTACCATTCTTTCCCCTTTCCTTGCTACCACATGTCTCATTGCCAGGATGCGGTTTAGTAAGTTGGTAACCTCTTTCCGTGTACACACCAAACAGAGAGGCCGGGATGATGGTACCTTGGCCCAGGATTAAAGCCAGTCATCCGGTCAGGGGGCATGGGTGTTTCCGGTTGGGACCGAGAGGGGGGGCACCCCCTTAGAGCGCGCGTATAGAAATTTGATCCCATGCTACGCGAGGTTGTAGCCTCCCCGTCTCAAGGTTTTTCTTGAATGTTGCCGAGGGTGATCCCTGGCTTCGGATGGTTGAATTGGGTGTGTACTGGTTAGATTTGTTTCTTCCAAAACACCGTAGACGGAACTAGTCCCCGTGACTACTGAAATCCGTTGGCTGTGGTTAAGTACAAACTTTGCAGAGTCAATTCTTTCCAAATCATCGTATCCATGATCAAGTAGTGTAAACATTATATCCATATCTATCCGTGTGAAAAACTTGTCCCCGGTGAACAAGCTCAAGTGGTAAATCCAGTTTTATTGTTATTCCTGTGGATGGACTAACTTTACATTTGTCGCATGCTTGTGATAATTTATGTTCCCGAACGATTGTATTATTGAGCTGTGAAATAAGCCCTTTATGTGACGTCGCGCAGACGTCCGACTGTGGCGTGTACTTGTTTCTTACTTTAAATATAAGCCCTTTATGTGATGTCGCACAGACGTCCGACTGTGGCATGCACTGTCTTTATTTTTTGTTGCAAGCCCTTTATGTGGTGTCGCCTCGACGCCCGACTGTGGCATTATTATTCTGGATTTTCCTCTCGAGGAGTCTTTCAGACACTCGTTTGGCACCTGTATTATTATTCCGCATTTTCCGCTCGAGGAGTCTTTCAGACACTCGTTTGGCACCAGTATTATTATTCTACATTTTCTGCTCGAGGAGTCTTTCAGACACTCGTTTGGCACCTGTATTATTATTCCGCATTTTCCGCTCGAGGAGTCTTTCAGACACTCGTTTGGCACCAGTATTACTATTCTGCAGTTTCCGCTCGAGGCGTCATTCAGACCCTCGCTTGGCACACAGTATTTATTATCTCTATGTCTGATCGCACTAGTTAACTTGTTCATGTGCTTCATGTTTACATTTGTTATACCTTATGTCCGAACTGTCTTGCGAGTACTTTCATAGTACTCACCTGGCTTGTTGATTTGGCCAGATGTTGGCGAAGGCGATCTCTTGGATGAAGAGTTTGATAGCGCGTCCGATGCCTAGAGGAGTCCCAGTCAGTCCTGCGCGATCCCGGATATTGGTCACTTGTATTGTATACGCTTCCGCCACCCGCAATAAGTCTTCTCGAGCCTCACTCCGACGCTCGAAGAGTTGTAGTCTTCTGGAATCATATCACTCGCTTCGCGGTGATATTTCCACCACCGTTATCATCGTGAGTTAGTAGTTTGCCACCCTACCCGCCGTCTTGTTTTATCGGCGTGCATGTAATAAATTGTTGGGCAGTCTCTGCTCAACCTTGTATTATATGTAGTACTCCTGGTATTTTTCTTCTGTGACCAAGATATTGTCTACCAGTGAGAAGGAATTCTTCCTCGCTGGTCCGTAAAAGGGATTGGTCTCTCAATAATTATTTTATTGAAAAACCGGTCGTGACAGCTTGGTATCAGAGCCAGGCTGACTGTAGGAAGCCACTAGGTGCGATCGCTAATCGGTTATTAGCGTCTTTTGTGGTTTTTCAGCATTTTGCAATTGTAGCTATTTTCTGTTGGTCATCATAAATTTATGACATGACTACTCAGAATTTTTGCCTACTTTTGTAGATGGCTGGCAGCAGCTGTGAGAACCGAGTGTTCACCAACGTACCCGAGGGGTTTGTCAAGCTCCTCGTCTCCATCACCAAGCTCGCGATCGGGCCAGCAGCTCGCCCGGAGTTCACACTCTACCAGCACAAGCTCAGTGACGACGCGTCTATGCACCAGGCTGTGGTGCAATTCAAGGGAGGACGTTCTGCTGCTCGCCACTTCCGTTTTGTGGGAAGGGCCATGCCTACGGAGAGGCATGCCATGCAGATGGCTGCCCGTGAGGCGATAGCTCGCCTTCGGGACATCCTTCCTACGATGAAGACTCGTCGCTACCGCTACCTCCCATGCCATGTGCCTTACACCAGCCACTATGCGTTTGCCTGCCATCGGGGAGAACGAGATGAAGCCATCGAGATGGTTGTGGAGTATCTCAAGGCTTTGGAGGAGTCTTTCGACAACCTCGTAGATGATCTTGTGGCTGCCCGCATGGACTTAGTCCGGGGCGGTCCTGCCAGCAGGAAGGAGCTTCTCCACACGGCGCCGCCTCTGACATTCGTCTCGTCTTCAGCCTCGTATGCACCGGCCATTTTGGCCACTGCTCGCCGTCTGCCTACCACTGAGGAGTTCGACCGAGTCATCGCTCCTACTCCAGTCAGAGCCGCACCGCCTGCCGCACACGCTCTACCACCCGTCGCCCCCGCACCATCACCGCAGCGCAGCGTCACGCGCCAGGAGCCAGCTAGAGAGGAGGTGGAGGTTGATTCTCCTGGACTGCTGAGCCTTGCCATCGGCAAGGGGAAGGAGATCTTCACCATCTCCGACTGAGAGCACGGGGTAGCCGCGTGTTATGCCTGCCTGTATGGTGTGTTGTTTTATCTGTACGCTAGTTTGTATTGGTGTGTTTGCTGCCTTCCGGAGTAGTATGCTAGTTTTTAATAACATGTCAGCATTGTGTACGCGCATCCTGAGTGTTGTATCTTGTGTTTGCTTTTCGCATGTAAGTTTTATGTTAAGCAGCCCTTCTCCGTGCAAAATCGTTTATGTTTCTTTGAAAACCTTGAGGTCTTTTAAATTTGTTGCCTTTGCAAGATTTCTTTTCTTGTGCTACACAGTTTTTCTCATGGGTTTTGCAAATAATACCCCAGACTGGAAAAATGTCTCGCCCGTGGACTCGCTCCATGCCCAATCAGCCAGAAGAGGTTTACGGGACACAGACCAGCAACAATTTCACTCAGGGTCAGTCCAGCCAACAAGACAGCGAAGCAGCACTGTCTCAAGTATGCCGTCTCTTCGAGCAAAGCCAGCAACAGCACCAAGAGATGATGAACCATGTCATCAATATGGGAAACCACCGTGAACCCTATCAACCACATTCCAAGTTATCCGAGTTACAGAAGACTCGCCCCTCAACTTTTGCTCACACCGATAGGCCGCTGGAAGCCGATGATTGGCTTCGTGAGATTGAAAGGAAACTGATTATTGCTCAGTGCTCAGATCATGAGAAGGTGCTTTATGCACCACACTACCTTACTGGAGCAGCCACAGCATGGTGGGAAAACTTCCTACACATGCATCCCAGGGAACACAACATCACCTGGGAAGAGTTCAAGGAAGGCTTCCGTGGGGCACACATCCCCAGGAGCATCCTAAAGATCAAGAAGAGAGAGTTCGATGATCTGAAGCAGAGGGGCATGTCAGTCACAGAATACAACGGGCAGTTCACCCAGCTGTCTCGTTATGCCTACGACGAGCACATGACAGAAAGCAAGAAGGTGGAAAAATTCCTGGACGGCCTGGCACCAGCGCTAAGATGCCAACTGATTGTGCACACCTTTCCGGATTTTAAGACGCTGGTGGACAAGGCCATCACCTTGGAGAATGAGCGCCGTAGTCTGGAAGATATCCGTAAGCGGAAGAGGGACAAGACGGCTCTTTCCCGCAGCAACCGAGGCAAGACTGAGGTCCCAAGGACAGACGCAAGGAAATCCACGACTACTGAGCCAAGGCCTGTCGGACAGTTTCATGCCAGGGACAAGGAGTTCACATACCGTCCAGGGGTCACCTGCTATGCTTGTGGTCAACAAGGGCATTATGCTAAACAGTGCCCGAAGCCAAGAGACTCGGCACCCAAGCCGAATAATGGTGGAAACAATCCAGCCCCCAAGCGCAACAATTTCAACCCCCACAACAACCACAGGAAGGGTCACCTGAACCATGTGACCAGGGAAGAAGCGCAGAATGCCCCAGACATCGTGCTCGGTACGTTCCCTGTCAACACAGTACCTGCCACGGTTTTGTTTGATTCTGGAGCTTCCCATTCGTTCGTTTCGAAGAGTTTTGTTTCGCAACACGGTTTTCCGATACTTCCCTTGGAAAAATCTATGATCATCAAGTCCCCCGGAAATAAGCAAATCGCTCAAGGTTACTGCCAAGGAGTGGTCATTGAGTTCGAAGGACTACAATTCCACGCGAATCTCATCGTGTTGGAAAGTAAAGGACTGGATGTCATTTTAGGGATGGACTGGTTGACCACCAACAAAGGATTCATCGACTGTTTCAATCGGACAGTGATTCTCACTCACCATCACGGCAAGACTATAAGAGTTTCCGCTCAAGAAAGGCCACGATCACAGAAACCAAAACTGAACAAAATGGACATCGCAGAACTAAGAAAAGTTCCAGTGGTATGCGAGTTTTCTGATGTGTTCCCTGAAGAACTACCAGGCATGCCACCAGACCGAGAGATAGAATTCAGCATTGAACTAGCACCTGGCACCGCTCCCATCTATAAGAAGCCGTATAGAATGGCACCCTCAGAATTGGTGGAGTTGAAGAAGCAGATAAAGGAATTGTTGGACAAAGGATTTATTCGAGCCAGCTCCTCACCTTGGGGTTCGCCTGTGTTGTTCGCCAAAAAGAAAGATGGGACACTGAGGCTGTGCATAGACTATCGAGCCCTCAATATGGTCACTATCAAAAACAAATATCCGATACCACGAATAAATGATTTGTTTGACCAGCTCGCACAGGCCAAGGTATTCTCAAAAATTGATTTGAGATCGGGATATCACCAATTGAAGGTACGGATGGAAGATATCCCCAAGACAGCTTTCACTTCCAGATATGGGTTATACGAGTTCACAGTGATGCCTTTTGGACTAACGAACGCCCCCGCATATTTCGTCCACCTCATGAACAAAGTGTTCATGAAATTCATGGACAAATTTGTGGTGGTATTCATTGACGACATTCTGGTTTACTCAAGGACACCAGAAGAGCATGCTGAGCACCTCAGAATTGTTTTGGGAGAATTGAGGAAACATCAGTTGTACGCCAAATTTAGCAAGTGCGAATTGTGGCTAAGACAAGTTGGCTTCTTGGGCCATATACTGAACCAAGAAGGCGTGGCCGTAGACCCAGAAAAAGTCAAGGCCATACTGGACTGGAAGCCACCCGCCAATGTTACTGATGTGCGGAGTTTCCTGGGAATGGCCGGATATTACAGGAGATTTATTGAAGGATTCTCCACTGTGGCGAAACCTATGACACAGTTACTCAAGAAGGACAAGAAATTTGTATGGACGGAAGCATGCGAGCAGAGCTTCCAAGAACTCAAGAAGAAGCTGACAACCGCACCGGTCTTAACTGTGCCAGACATACACAAGAGATTTGAGGTATATTGTGACGCATCCCGGAAAGGACTCGGATGCGTACTAATGCAGGATGGCAAGGTTGTCGCATATGCCTCCAGGATGC
Source organism: Triticum aestivum (assembly GCF_018294505.1). NCBI lineage: Eukaryota > Viridiplantae > Streptophyta > Magnoliopsida > Poales > Poaceae > Triticum > Triticum aestivum. The sequence continues at coordinate 202,605,746 of NC_057811.1, read as the reverse complement.
TGCGAAAACATGAGGAAAATTACCCAACACATGACTTGGAGCTAGCAGCAGTCATACATGCACTCAAGGAGTGGAGGCACTTTCTGTTGGGAAATCGCTGTGAAATATATACGGACCATAAGAGCCTCAAATATATTTTCACACAGCCAGAGCTGAATTTATGCCAACGACGCTGGTTGGAACTGGTCAAAGACTATGACGTCGGCATTCACTACCACCCAGGGAAAGCAAATGTAGTGGCCGATGCCCTTAGTCGAAACCCCAGCCCGGACAGTGACGGTCAGCAAAATTTGAGGCCTGAGTTTCAGCGAGAGTTCGCTAGGCTCAACAAGATGTTAGTCTCCAAGGGCACCGTATCAAACCTGGAGATACAACCCACCCTGGTGGAACAAATTAAGAAGGCTCAACAGGGACATCCCAGCATCGAAGGCATAAAGAAGAAAATGAATCTTAGTAAGACTTCAGAGTTCGTCACCGACAGTGAAGGAACATTATGGTACCGAGACAGACTTTGCGTACCTAACATTGAGGAACTCAAGCAACAGATCTTAACGGAAAGCCACACCGCTCCATACTCGATTCATCCTGGAGGAACCAAAATGTACAAGGACATTCAGGAAAGATTTTGGTGGCACGGTATGAAAAGAGATATAGCCACATTCATTGCTTGTTGCGATTCATGTCAGCGCATCAAGGCCGAGCATCAAAAGCCAGCAGGGCTACTCCAGCCAAACAGGATACCGGAGTGGAAATGGGATGAAATAGGAATGGATTTCATCGTCGGACTACCCCGATCACAGCGTGGGAATGACGCCATATGGGTCATCACAGACCGACTAACCAAAGTTGCTGATTTCATTCCCGTGAAGACTACCTACTCCACACAAAGACTGGCAAAACTTTATCTCTCCCGTATAGTTTGTTTGCACGGAGTCCCAAAGACTATAATATCAGACCGAGGCACCCAATTCGTCTCCAAATTTTGGGATCACCTACAACAAGCTCTGGGCACGCAACTAGCTTTTAGTACAGCATACCACCCTCAGACTGATGGACAAACGGAACGTGTGAACCAAATCCTAGAGGATATGCTAAGAGCCTGTGTGCTCACCTATGGATCCAGTTAGGAAGAGAGTTTGCCGTATGCCGAATTTGCTTACAACAACAGTTACCAAGCCAGCTTGCAAATGGCACCCTTTGAAGCATTGTACGGACGGAGGTGTCGTACCCCACTGAATTGGTCAGAAACGGGTGACAGCCGTATCTTCGGCCCAGACATGCTTAAAGAGGCCGAGGAGAAAGTTAAACAAATCCGGGACAGACTCAAGACAGCACAGAGCCGCCAAAAGAGCTACTATGATCAGAAGCACCGTGAGGTCAGCTTTGAACCCGGTGATTCCGTATACCTCCGAGTATCTCCTATGAGGGGTCTACAACGGTTCAAAATTAAGGGGAAGCTAGCCCCAAGATTTATTGGACCATTTTGTGTAAAGGCACGAAGAGGCACGGTAGCCTACCAACTAGGCCTACCCAAGGAGCTGTCAGACGTCCATGACGTGTTCCACGTCTCACAGTTAAGAAAATGTGTGAGCAACCCAGAAAAGCATGTACCTCATGAGGACATTGATATGCAACCAGATCTCACCTACAAAGAAAGGCCAGTAAAGATTTTAGAAGAGTCTGAACGGAGGACCCGTCAGAAAACAACAAAGTTTTTCAGGGTTCAGTGGAGCAACCACACTGAGGATGAAGCTACATGGGAAAGGGAAGATTTCCTTCGAGCAGAGTATCCATATCTATTTGAGGATCAGCAGAAATCTCGAGGACGAGATTTTTCCTAAGGGGGTAGGTGTTGTGACACCCAAGTTTTTATTTGGATTTTTCAAATGATTTTATTTGACTTGAGGGGAGTGATTTAAATTTTTCTTCAAGAGAACTCTCACTCTCAAATATTTTTCTTTATGGCAAAAGTTTTATTTGGATTCAACCAAGATCTGTCTTTGGTCTTGGAGGTTCTTGCTTTTCACTTGGACTCAAGACAAAATATTTTCACTTGGGAAATGACTTTTGAAAATCTCCTTGAAATTTGCACTATGGCTTTTGGAAAATCCTTTGCCACTTTCAACAATTCCTTCTTGCCATGGCCTTAGTGCAAATCCCCTCTCCTAACCCTTTCCTCACCTTTGGATCATGATTTGCATCAAATCCAGCAAGTTGAACCTCCCAATGTGATTATTTCCATTTATATTCTATTCAAATAAATTTCTGCCTTCTTTCCTAGCACTTGGAGATTTCCAAAGGAACTCCACTTTCTGTCTTGATTTTTGCCCCAAACCTTTTTCCCCTCCTAGTCCTTTGAACCCTCAACCAAGAACCATGAAGATCCACTGGTCTGCAGTTCAAATTTTTCAAACTACACTTGCTGCAAGTTTGGACCAGATTTGCCAAATTTGGTGAAATTCATTCAAAACCTTCTCCAAAAATTCCAAGTAAAATCAGGTAGCCTCTGGGTGCATTGAGTGGTCACCTCACCAAGTTACAGCTCCAGAAAAATTTATCTCATTGCAAAATCCTCCTGTCGAACACCTGCAGTGCACTGTCTATGTCAAGTTCAGAAAGTTCAGAGAACACTGCAGTGGCCTGCTGTCGTTTTCTTCAGAGAAGGACGTCGATCTCGCCAGTACCACTGCGTCGCCTTGCTCCTCGTCCCCGCCCTCTTGTTCCTGCACCGCACGAACGCCTGGCGCCTTGCGGGCGTCGGCGACGAGCAGCAGAAGGTGCGCCGCCCCGTGACCGACGCCGGCGGCGGCTTTGCGGACGCCAGCGGGAGACACGGCGCCGACGACGCCACCCAGCGCCGCCCAAACCACCGGAGCTCGCCGCGTGGCCTTCCACTCCCCCGAACGCGCTGCCGCTCTCGTCGTGAACCGCAGGGCGCGGAGCACGCTCTCTGCCGCCGTTGAGCCCGTGCGGTCACCTCACCGTGGACCGACGCCATTACGCCAAGACCGACCCCGTTTAGCTGTGAAACGACTCCAGTGACCTCCACTGATGCTGCCTGGCCGCTCAAACCTCCTGCGAATCCACTGCTCCGCCGTAATCGCTCGCCGGAGATTCTCCGTTCACGGCCACCCCGTCGATCTGCCTATAAATAGAGGCCCCGAGCTTCAACTCGAGCACCCACCATCCCTGCACTCCCCCTAGAGCAAGCCTAGCCACTGGTAGAGCCCCGAGGAGGTCTCCTTCCTCGACTCCGGCCGCCGCGACCCGCCACGGGATCCAGCCCGATTCGCCCCCGTGTGCGCTCCTCCGCCTCCATTCTCTTGCCAGTAGCTTCACCTTGCATCCCTCGTTCTGACCCGCGCCTCAATTCGTAGTTTGCAGCCCTCCACCGGAGTTCCCCATCCTCACCCGAGCCGCCGTCCGCCAGAGATAGTGTCGCCGTCGACGTGGTGCTCCCCGTTGGACGAGTCCACCACCCACCGACGCGGAAGAAGACGCTGAAGCTCTTGGTACCCTCCGTTTCTCCTAACTCGCCGTGGTTCGACGCCGGCGTCCACCGCAGTCTTCGGGCGCCGGCGAGCTTTTTAAACCTGACAGGTGGACCCCGCCTGTCAGCCTCTATTCTATTCTCCTTCGAACCGTTTTCTGTTGGCGCCTTCGGGCAAATACGTTTTCTCCTTTGCGCTTGCGCATTCCCAACCGGAGCGTTTTCTGTTTTCTCAAATAAAACCCTGGAACTTTTCTGTTTCATTACAGATAAGTCCCTGGACAGAAACCTTTATAACTCTTTAATAAAAAGGTATTTTTGAGTGATTCTTTTTCTGACAATCTTCAAATTTTGTCTAGCTTTTTATGGGATTTGTTTGAAAAATATTTGGAAAAGTTCCTGTGCATGTGTTGGTTTTCACGTTAGTACCCGTTTCGAGATTGCCGTAGGTTCCGGAAGAGGTGAAGGAGCCGCGAACTTCGCCGAGCTAGACTCCGACTTCTCCGAACCAGGCAAGCATGTTTGAACATTTGATATGATGAGTGTTTTTGCATGTTCGCTTGAAAGGTTGTGCGTGGCATATGAGTGTCGGTAAATACCTCGTTGCTTGTAAGGCAACGACCCAGTTGTTCCAAAGTCGCGATGATCTCTGATGAGAGATGGCCTAATCATGTGGTGACATGAAGGGCAGCAAGGTGGTACTGTTGTAGCATACCAGCCTTGCGTCATCTGACTTTCTCCGACGTTAACGTGGTTGGAGCCACGTTATCGTTCTTTTCCCGCATGTTCCAAAGTTGCGATGATCTCTGATGAGAGATGGCCAAATCATGTGGTGACATGAAGGGCAGCAAGGTGGTACTGTTGTAGCATACCAGCCTTGCGTCATCCGACTTCCTCCGACGTTAACGTGGTTCGAGCCACGTTACCGTTCTTTCCCCTTTTCGTGCTACCACATGTCTCATTGCCAGGATGCGGTTTAGTAAGTTGGTAACCTCTTTCCGTGTACACACCAAACAAAGAGGCCGTGATGATGGTACCTTGGCCCAGGATTAAAGCCAGTCATCCGGTCAGGGGGCATTGGTGTTTCCGGTTAGGACCGAGAGGGGGCACCCGCTTAGAGCGCGCGTATAGAAATTTGATCCCATGCTACACGAGGTTGTAGCCTCCCCGTCTCAAGGTTTTTCTTGAATGTTGCCGAGGGTGATCCCTGGCTTCGGATGGTTGAATTGGGTGTGTACTGGTTAGATGTGTTTCTTCCAAAACACCGTAGACGGAACTAGTCCCCGTGACTACTGAAATCCGTTGGCTGTGGTTAAGTACAAACTCTGCAGAGTCAATTCTTTCCAAATCATCGTATCCATGATCAAGTAGTGTAAACATTATATCCATATCTATCCGTGTGAAAAACTTGTCCCCGGTGAACAAGCTCAAGTGGTAAATCCAGTTTTATTGTTATTCCTGTGGATGGACTAACTTTACATTTGTCGCATGCTTGTGATAATTTATGTTCCCGAACGATTGTATTATTGAGCTGTGATATAAGCCCTTTATGTGACGTCGCGCAGACGTCCGACTGTGGCGTGTACTTGTTTCTTACTTTAAATATAAGCCCTTTATGTGATGTCGCACAGACGTCCGACTGTGGCATGCACTGTCTTTATTTTCTGTTGCAAGCCCTTTATGTGGTGTCGCCTCGACGCGCGGCTGTGGCATTATTATTCTGCATTTTCCTCTCGAGGAGTCTTTCAGACACTCGTTTGGCACCTGTATTATTATTCCGCATTTTCCGCTCGAGGAGTCTTTCAGACACTCGTTTGGCACCTGTATTATTATTCCGCATTTTCCGCTCGAGGAGTCTTTCAGACACTCGTTTGGCACCTGTATTATTATTCCGCATTTTCCGCTCGAGGAGTCTTTCAGACACTCGTTTGGCACCAGTATTACTATTCTGCAGTTTCCGCTCGAGGCGTCATTCAGACCCTCGCTTGGCACCCAGTATTTATTATCTCTATGTCTGATCGCACTGGTTAACTTGTTCATGTGCTTCATGTTTACATTTGTTATACCTTATGTCCGAACTGTCTTGCGAGTACTTTCATAGTACTCACCTGGCTTGTTGATTTGGCCAGATGTTGGCGAAGGCGATCTCTTGGATGAAGAGTTTGATAGCACGTCCGATGCCTAGAGGAGTCCCAGTCAGTCCCGCGCGATCCCGGATATTGGTCACTTGTATTGTATACGCTTCTGCCACCCGCAATAAGTCTTCTCGAGCCTCACTCCGACGCTCGAAGAGTTGTAGTCTTCTGGAATCATATCACTCGCTTCGCGGTGATATTTCCACCACCGTTATCATCGTGAGTTAGTAGTTTGCCACCCTACCCGCCGTCTTGTTTTATCGGCGTGCATGTAATAAATTGTTGGGCAGTCTCTGCTCAACCTTGTATTATATTTAGTACTCCTGGTATTTTTCTTCTGTGACCAAGATATTGTCTACCAGTGAGAAGGAATTCTTCCTCGCTGGTCCGTAAAAGGGATTGGTCTCTCAATAATTATTTTATTGAAAAACCGGTCGTGACAGCTTGGTATCAGAGCCAGGCTGACTGTAGGAAGCCACTAGGTGCGATCGCTAATCGGTTATTAGCGTCTTTTGTGGTTTTTCAGCATTTTGCAATTGTAGCTATTTTCTGTTGGTCATCATAAATTTATGACATGACTACTCAGAATTTTTGCCTACTTTTGTAGATGGCTGGCAGCAGCTGTGAGAACCGAGTGTTCACCAACGTACCCGAGGGGTTTGTCAAGCTCCTCGTCTCCATCACCAAGCTCGCGATCGGGCCAGCAGCTCGCCCGGAGTTCACACTCTACCAGCAGAAGCTCAGTGACGACGCATCTATGCACCAGGCTGTGGTGCAATTCAAGGGAGGACGTTCTGCTGCTCGCCACTTCCGTTTTGTGGGAAGGGACATGCCTACGGAGAGGCATGCCATGCAGATGGCTGCCCGTGAGGCGATAGCTCGCCTTCGGGACATCCTTCCTACGATGAAGACTCGTCGCTACCGCTACCTCCCATGCCATGTGCCTTACACCAGCCACTATGCGTTTGCCTGCCATCGGGGAGAACGAGATGAAGCCATCAAGATGGTTGTGGAGTATCTCAAGGCTCTGGAGGAGTCTTTCGACAACCTCGTAGATGATCTTGTGGCTGCCCGCATGGACTTAGTCCGGGGCGGTCCTGCCAGCAGGAAGGAGCTTCTCCACACGGCGCCGCGTCTGACATTCGTCTCGTCTTCAGCCTCGTATGCACCGGCCGTTTTGGCCACTGCTCGCCGTCTGCCTACCATTGAGGAGTTCGACCGAGTCATCGCTCCTACTCCAGTCAGAGCCGCACCGCCTGCCGCACACGCTCTACCACCCGTCGCCCCCGCACCATCACCGCAGCGCAGCGTCACGCGCCAGGAGCCAGCTAGAGAGGAGGTGGAGGTTGATTCTCCTGGACCGTTGAGCCTTGCCATCGGCAAGGGGAAGGAGATCTTCATCATCTCCGACTGAGAGCACCGAGTAGCCGCGTGTTATGCCTGCCTGTATGGTGTGTTGTTTTATCTGTACGCTAGTTTGTATTGGTGTGTTTGCTGCCTTCCGGAGTAGTACGCTAGTTTTTAATAACATGTCAGGATTGTGTACGCGCATCCTGAGTGCTGTATCTTGTGTTTGCTTTTCGCATGTAAGTTTTATGTTAAGCAGCCCTTCTCCGTGCAAAATCATTTATGTTTCTTTGAAAACCTTGAGGTCTTTTAAATTTGTTGCCTTTGCAAGATTTCTTTTCTTGTGCTACACAGTTTTTCTCATGGGTTTTGCAAATAATACCCCAGACTGGAAAAATGTCTCGCCCGTGGACTCGCTCCATGCCCAATCAGCCAGAAGAGGTTTACGGGACACAGACCAGCAACAATTTCACTCAGGGTCAGTCCAGCCAACAAGACAGCGAAGCAGCACTGTCTCAAGTATGCCGTCTCTTCGAGCAAAGCCAGCAACAGCACCAAGAGATGATGAACCATGTCATCAATATGGGAAACCACCGTGAACCCTATCAACCACATTCCAAGTTATCCGAGTTACAGAAGACTCACCCCTCAACTTTTGCTCACACCGATAGGCCGCTGGAAGCCGATGATTGGCTTCGTGAGATTGAAAGGAAACTGATTATTGCTCAGTGCTCAGATCATGAGAAGGTGCTTTATGCACCGCACTACCTTACTGGAGCAGCCACAGCATGGTGGGAAAACTTCCTACACATGCATCCCAGGGAACACAACATCACCTGGGAAGAGTTCAAGGAAGGCTTCCGTGGGGCACACATCCCCAGGAGCATCCTAAAGATCAAGAAGAGAGAGTTCGATGACCTGAAGCAGAGGGGCATGTTAGTCACAGAATACAATGGTCAGTTCACCCAGCTGTCTCGTTATGCCTACGACGAGCACAAAAATTCCTGGACGGCCTGGCACCAGCGCTAAGATGCCAACTGATTGTGCACACCTTTCCGGATTTTAAGACGCTGGTGGACAAGGCCATCACCTTGGAGAATGAGCGCTGTAGTCTGGAAGATATCCGTAAGCGGAAGAGGGACAAGACGGCTCTTTCCCGCAGCAACCGAGGCAAGACTGAGGTCCCAAGGACAGACGCAAGGAAATCCACGACTACTGAGCCAAGGCCTGTCGGACAGTTTCATGCCAGGGACAAGGAGTTCACATACCGTCCAGGGGTCACCTGCTATGCTTGTGGTCAACAAGGGCATTATGCTAAACAGTGCCCGAAGCCAAGAGACTCGGCACCCAAGCCGAATAATGGTGGAAACAATCCAGCCCCCAAGCGCAACAATTTCAACCCCCACAACAACCACAGGAAGGGTCACCTGAACCATGTGACTAGGGAAGAAGTGCAGAATGCCCCAGACATCGTGCTCGGTACGTTCCCTGTCAACACAGTACCTGCCACGGTTTTGTTTGATTCTGGAGCTTCCCATTCGTTCGTTTCAAAGAGTTTTGTTTCGCAACACGGTTTTCCGATACTTCCCTTGGAAAAAATCTATGATCATCAAGTCCCCCGGAAATAAGCAAATCGCTCAAGGTTACTGCCAAGGAGTGGTCATTGAGTTCGAAGGACTACAATTCCACGCGAATCTCATCGTGTTGGAAAGTAAAGGACTGGATGTCATTTTAGGGATGGACTGGTTGACCACCAACAAAGGATTCACCGACTGTTTCAGTCGGACAGTGATTCTCACTCACCATCACGGCAAGACTATAAGAGTTTCCGCTCAAGAAAGGCCACGATCACAGAAACCAAAACTGAACAAAATGGACATCGCAGAACTGAGAAAAGTTCCAGTGGTATGCGAGTTTTCTGATGTGTTCCCTGAAGAACTACCAGGCATGCCACCAGACCGAGAGATAGAATTCAGCATTGAACTAGCACCTGGCACCGCTCCCATCTATAAGAAGCCGTATAGAATGGCACCCTCAGAATTGGTGGAGTTGAAGAAGCAGATAAAGGAATTGTTGGACAAAGGATTTATTCGAGCCAGCTCCTCACCTTGGGGTTCGCCTGTGTTGTTCGCCAAAAAGAAAGATGGGACACTGAGGCTGTGCATAGACTATCGAGCCCTCAATATGGTCACTATCAAAAACAAATATCCGGTACCACGAATAAATGATTTGTTTGACCAGCTCGCACAGGCCAAGGTATTCTCAAAAATTGATTTGAGATCGGGATATCACCAATTGAAGGTACGGATGGAAGATATCCCCAAGACAGCTTTCACTTCCAGATATGGGTTATACGAGTTCACAGTGATGCCTTTTGGACTAACGAACGCCCCCGCATATTTCGTCCACCTCATGAACAAAGTGTTCATGAAATTCATGGACAAATTTGTGGTGGTATTCATTGACGACATTCTGGTTTACTCAAGGACACCAGAAGAGCATGCTGAGCACCTCATAATTGTTTTGGGAGAATTGAGGAAACATCAGTTGTACGCCAAATTTAGCAAGTGCGAATTTTGGCTAAGACAAGTTGGCTTCTTGGGCCATATACTGAACCAAGAAGGCGTGGCCGTAGACCCAGAAAAAGTCAAGGCCATACTGGACTGGAAGCCACCCGCCAATGTTACTGATGTGCGGAGTTTCCTGGGAATGGCCGGATATTACAGGAGATTTATTGAAGGATTCTCCACTGTGGCGAAACCTATGACACAGTTACTCAAGAAGGACAAGAAATTTGTATGGACGGAAGCATGCGAGCAGAGCTTCCAAGAACTCAAGAAGAAGCTGACAACCGCACCGGTCTTAACCGTGCCAGACATACACAAGAGCTTTGAGGTATATTGTGACGCATCCCGGAAAGGACTCGGATGCGTACTAATGCAGGATGGCAAGGTTGTCGCATATGCCTCCAGGCAGCTGCGAAAACATGAGGAAAATTACCCAACACATGACTTGGAGCTAGCAGCAGTCATACATGCACTCAAGGAGTGGAGGCACTTTCTGTTGGGAAATCGCTGTGAAATATATACGGACCATAAGAGCCTCAAATATATTTTCACACAGCCAGAGCTGAATTTACGCCAACGACGCTGGTTGGAACTGGTCAAAGACTATGACGTCGGCATTCTCTACCACCCAGGGAAAGCAAATGTAGTGGCCGATCCCCTTAGTCGAAACCCCAGCCCGGACAGTGACGGTCAGCAAAATTTGAGGCCTGAGTTTCAGCGAGAGTTCGCTAGGCTCAACATGATGTTAGTCTCCAAGGGCACCGTATCGAACCTGGAGATACAACCCACCCTGGTGGAACAAATTAAGAAGGCTCAACAGGGACATCCCAGCATCGAAGGCATAAAGAAGAAAATGAATCTTAGTAAGACTTCAGAGTTCGTCACCGACAGTGAAGGAACATTATGGTACCGAGACAGACTTTGCGTACCTAACATTGAGGAACTCAAGCAACAGATCTTAACGGAAAGCCACACCGCTCCATACTCGATTCATCCTGGAGGAACCAAAATGTACAAGGACATTCAGGAAAGATTTTGGTGGCACGGTATGAAAAGAGATATAGCCACATTCATTGCTTGTTGCGATTCATGTCAGCGCATCAAGGCCGAGCATCAAAAGCCAGCAGGGCTACTCCAGCCAAACAGGATACCGGAGTGGAAATGGGATGAAATAGGAATGGATTTCATCGTCGGACTACCCCGATCACAGCGTGGGAATGACGCCATATGGGTCATCACATACCGACTAACCAAATTAGCTCATTTCATTCCCGTGAAGACTACCTACTCCACACAAAGACTGGCAAAACTTTATCTCTCCCGTATAGTTTGTTTGCACGGAGTCCCAAAGACTATAATATCAGACCGAGGCACCCAATTCGTCTCCAAATTTTGGGATCACCTACAACAAGCTCTGGGCACGCAACTAGCTTTCAGTACAGCATACCACCCTCAGACTGATGGACAAACGGAACATGTGAACCAAATCCTAGAGGATATGCTAAGAGCCTGTGTGCTCACCTATGGATCAAGTTGGGAAGAGAGTTTGCCGTATGCCGAATTTGCTTACAACAGTTACCAAGCCAGCTTGCAAATGGCACCCTTTGAAGCATTGTACGGACGGAGGTGTCGTACCCCACTGAATTGGTCAGAAACAGGTGATAGCCGTATCTTCGGCTCAGACATGCTTAAAGAGGCCGAGGAGAAAGTTAAACAAATCCGGGACAGACTCAAGACAGCACAGAGCCGCCAAAAGAGCTACTATGATCAGAAGCACCGTGAGGTCAGCTTTGAACCCGGTGATTCCGTATACCTCCGAGTATCTCCTATGAGGGGTCTACAACGGTTCAAAATTAAGGGGAAGCTAGCCCCAAGATTTAATGGACCATTTTGTGTAAAGGCACGAAGAGGCACGGTAGCCTACCAACTAGACCTACCCAAGGAGCTGTCAGACGTCCATGACGTGTTCCACGTCTCACAGTTAAGAAAATGTGTGAGCAACCCAGAAAAGCATGTACCTCATGAGGACATTGATATGCAACCAGATCTCACCTACAGAGAAAGGCCAGTAAAGATTTTAGAAGAGTCTGAACGGAGGACCCGTCAGAAAACAACAAAGTTTTTCAGGGTTCAGTGGAGCAACCACACTGAGGATGAAGCTACATGGGAAAGGGAAGATTTCCTTCGAGCAGAGTATCAATATCTATTTGAGGATCAGCAGAAATCTCGAGGACGAGATTTTTCCTAAGGGGGTAGGTGTTGTGACACCCAAGTTTTTATTTGGATTTTTCAAATGATTTTATTTGACTTGAGGGGAGTGATTTAAATTTTTCTTCAAGAGAACTCTCACTCTCAAATATTTTTCTTTATGGCAAAAGTTTTATTTGGATTCAACCAAGATCTGTCTTTGGTCTTGGAGGTTCTTGCTTTTCACTTGGACTCAAGACAAAATATTTTCACTTGGGAAATGACTTTTGAAAATCTCCTTGAAATTTGCACTATGGCTTTTGGAAAATCCTTTGCCACTTTCAACAATTCCTTCTTGCCATGGCCTTAGTGCAAATCCCCTCTCCTAACCCTTTCCTCACCTTTGGATCATGATTTGCATCAAATCCAGCAAGTTGAACCTCCCAATGTGATTATTTCCATTTATATTCTATTCAAATAAATTTCTGCCTTCTTTCCTAGCACTTGGAGATTTCCAAAGGAACTCCACTTTCTGTCTTGATTTTTGCCCCAAACCTTTTTCCCCTCCTAGTCCTTTGAACCCTCAACCAAGAACCATGAAGATCCACTGGTCTGCAGTTCAAATTTTTCAAACTACACTTGCTGCAAGTTTGGACCAGATTTGCCAAATTTGGTGAAATTCATTCAAAACCTTCTCCAAAAATTCCAAGTAAAATCAGGCAGCCTCTGGGTGCATTGAGTGGTCACCTCACCAAGTTACAGCTCCAGAAAAATTTATCTCATTGCAAAATCCTCCTGTCGAACACCTGCAGTGCACTGTCTATGTCAAGTTCAGAAAGTTCAGAGAACACTGCAGTGGCCTGCTGTCGTTTTCTTCAGAGAAGGACGTCGATCTCGCCAGTACCACTGCGTCGCCTTGATCGTCGTCCCCGCCCTCTTGTTCCTGCACCGCACGAACGCCTGGCACCTTGCGGGCGTCAGCGACAAGCAGCAGAAGGTGCGCCGCCCCGTGACCGACGCCGGCGGCGGCTTTGCGGACGCCAGCGGGAGACACGGCGCCGACGACGCCACCCAGCGCCGCCCAAACCACCGGAGCTCGCCGCGTGGCCTTCCACTCACCCGAACGCGCTGCCGCTCTCGTCGTGAACTGCAGGGCGCGGAGCGCGCTCTCTGCCGCCGTTGAGCCCGTGCGGTCACCTCACCGTGGACCGACGCCATTACACCAAGACTGGCCCCGTTTAGCTGTGAAACGACTCCAGTAACCTCCACTGATGCTGCCTGGCCGCTCAAACCTCCTGCCAATCCACTGCTCCGCCGTAATCGCTCGCCGGAGATTCTCCATTCACGGCCACCCCGTCGATCTGCCTATAAATAGAGGCCCCGAGCTTCAACTCGAGCACCCACCATCCCTGCACTCCCCCTAGAGCAAGCCTAGCCACTGGTAGAGCCCCGAGGAGGTCTCCTTCCTCGACTCCGGCCGCCGCGACCCGCCACGGGATCCAGCCCGATTCGCCCCCGTGTGCGCTCCTCCGCCTCCATTCTCTTGCCAGTAGCTTCACCTTGCATCCCTCGTTCTGACCCGCGCCTCAATTCGTAGTTTGCAGCCCTCCACCAGAGTTCCCCATCCTCACCCGAGCCGCCGTCCGCCGGAGATAGTGTCGCCGTCGACGTGGTGCTCCCCGTTGGACGAGTCCACCACCCACCGACGCGGAAGAAGACGCTGAAGCTCTTGGTACCCTCTGTTTCTCCTAACTCGCCGTGGTTCGACGCCGGCGTCCACCGCAGTCTTCGGGCGCCGGCGAGCTTTTTAAACCTGACAGGTGGACCCCGCCTGTCAGCCTCTATTCTATTCTCCTTCGAACCGTTTTCTGTTGGCGCCTTCGGGCAAATACGTTTTCTCCTTTGCGCTTGCGCATTCCCAACCGAAGCGCTTTCTGTTTTCACAGTTAAAACCCTGGAACTTTTCTGTTTCATTACAGATAAGTCCCTGGACAGAAACCTTTATAACTCTTTAATAAAAAGGTATTTTTGAGTGATTCTTTTCCTGACAATCTTCAAATTTTGTCTAGTTTTTTATGGGATTTATTTGAAAAATATTTGGAAAAGTTCCTGTGCATGTGTTGGTTTTCACGTTAGTACCCGTTTCGTGATTGCCGTAGGTTCCGGAAGAGGTGAAGGAGCCGCGAACTTCGCCGAGCTAGACTCCGACTTCTCCGAACCAGGCAAGCATGTTTGAACATTTGATATGATGAGTGTTTTTGCATGTTCGCTTGAAAGGTTGTGCGTGGCATATGAGTGTTGGTAAATACCTCGTTGCTTGTAAGGCAACGACCCAGTTGTTCCAAAGTCGCGATGATCTCTGATGAGAGATGGCCTAATCATGTGGTGACATGAAGGGCAGCAAGGTGGTACTGTTGTAGCATACCAGCCTTGCGTCATCCGACTTTCTCCGACGTTAACGTGGTTGGAGCCACGTTATCGTTCTTTTCCCGCATGTTCCAAAGTTGCGATGATCTCTGATGAGAGATGGCCAAATCATGTGGTGACATGAAGGGCAACAAGGTGGTACTGTTGTAGCATACCAGTCTTGCGTCATCCGACTTCCTCCGACGTTAACGTGGTTGGAGCCACGTTACCGTTCTTTCCCCTTTCCGTGCTACCACATGTCTCATTGCCAGGATGCGGTTTAGTAAGTTGGTAACCTCTTTCCGTGTACACACCAAACAGAGAGGCCGGGATGATGGTACCTTGGCCCAGGATTAAAGCCAGTCATCCAGTCAGGGGGCATGGGTGTTTCCGGTTGGGATCGAGAGGGGGGGCACCCCCTTAGAGCGCGCGTATAGAAATTTGATCCCATGCTACGCGAGGTTGTAGCCTCCCCGTCTTAAGGTTTTTCTTGAATGTTGCCGAGGGTGATCCCTGGCTTCGGATGGTTGAATTGGGTGTGTACTGGTTAGATGTGTTTCTTCCAAAACACCGTAGACGGAACTAGTCCTCGTGACTACTGAAATCCGTTGGCTGTGGTTAAGTACAAACTCTGCAGAGTCAATTCTTTCCAAATCATCGTATCCATGATCAAGTAGTGTAAACATTATATCCATATCTATCCGTGTGAAAAACTTGTCCCCGGTGAACAAGCTCAAGTGGTAAATCCAGTTTTATTGTTATTCCTGTGGATGGACTAACTTTATATTTGTCGCATGCTTGTGATAATTGATGTTCCCGAACGATTGTATTATTGAGCTGTGATATAAGCCCTTTATGTGACGTCGCGCAGACGTCCGACTGTGGCGTGTACTTGTTTCTTACTTTAAATATAAGCCCTTTATGTGATGTCGCACAGACGTCCGACTGTGGCATGCACTGTCTTTATTTTCTGTTGCAAGCCCTTTATGTGGTGTCGCCTCGACGCCCGACTGTGGCATTATTATTCTGCATTTTCCTCTTGAGGAGTCTTTCAGACACTCGTTTGGCACCTGTATTATTATTCCGCATTTTCCGCTCGAGGAGTCTTTCAGACACTCGTTTGGCACCTGTATTATTATTCCGCATTTTCCGCTCGAGGAGTCTTTCAGACACTCGTTTGGCACCTGTATTATTATTCCGCATTTTCCGCTCGAGGGGTCTTTCAGACACTCGTTTGGCACCTGTATTATTATTCCGCATTTTCCGCTCGAGGAGTCTTTCAGACACTCGTTTGGCACCAGTATTACTATTCTGCAGTTTCCGCTCGAGGCGTCATTCAGACCCTCGCTTGGCACCCAGTATTTATTATCTCTATGTCTGATCGCACTGGTTAACTTGTTCATGTGCTTCATGTTTACATTTGTTATACCTTATGTCCGAACTGTCTTGCGAGTACTTTCATAGTACTCACCTGGCTTGTTGATTTGGCTAGATGTTGGCGAAGGCGATCTCTTGGATGAAGAGTTTGATAGCGCGTCCGATGCCTAGAGGAGTCCCAGTCAGTCCCGCGCGATCCCGGATATTGGTCACTTGTATTGTATACGCTTCTGCCACCCGCAATAAGTCTTCTCGAGCCTCACTCCGACGCTCGAAGAGTTGTAGTCTTCTGGAATCATATCACTCGCTTCGCGGTGATATTTCCACCACCGTTATCATCGTGAGTTAGTAGTTTGCCACCCTACCCGCCGTCTTGTTTTATCGGCGTGCATGTAATAAATTGTTGGGCAGTCTCTGCTCAACCTTGTATTATATTTAGTACTCCTGGTATTTTTCTTCTGTGACCAAGATATTGTCTACCAGTGAGAAGGAATTCTTCCTCGCTGGTCCATAAAAGGGATTGGTCTCTCAATAATTATTTTATTGAAAAACCAGTCGTGACACTAGGGCAGCTCATGAAGAGATTCGGCAGGCTAAGTAAATAGTGGTCGGTAAGCCCTTTTTTACTTCAGACCAAGTTTGGCGATCCGGACTATGTTCAGCTGAACCAGGTCTGGAGTTCTCCGGCTGAATATTTGGACTTGCCGAAGAGTGCTTCTGATGCGGCGCAATATTACCGTGCACAAGAGGGGTATGCAATGGAGAAGCTTTTCTAGTCACAGTTCGGCGCGTCGAAGCGCCCTCTGTTGCTCAATGAACAGATGTCCCAGTGGGCCGAACTTCATAGGATATCTGGCGACGCCATGAAGAACGTCATAATCCAGCTGTGGCCATCTGAGCCTATTCCGAGTAGTTATTTTGGCCTGGTGCGGAGGCTTGTTGACGCAGTGCCACATGTCGACGTGCATTGAGGGTGCACGGATGGCCTTTGCCCGAGTCAAAACATTTTGGGGAAAGATGAAGGACATTGATATTGCGGCGAGGAGTCCACCCGAGGGTCAGGACCATAACGAGCCGGAGCATTATTTTGATGACATCTTAGATGCCGCCCGCTTAATAGAGGGTCAATGCTCGAAAGATATAATGTTTGTGTGATTTATATAATGATGTAACAGACAACTTTATAGTTAATCTATTTATATTTTGCTCGAAAGCTTGAATTCCTCCTCTATGGCCGTTTTAGTATAATCTGAAAGTTTTCCAGTCGTCGGCTTCAGCCCCCTCGTAGGAAGTACGGGGGTGTTCGGAAAAGCATTAAATCACTATTTATCCAACGTCTTGGTACATAAAGGAGGTGATAATGCGGCGAACCAGGCAATCGGACTATAGGGCGTTAACACTTTCACTTAACCATAGCAGTTTTATGGTGGGGCTACAAGGTAGCCCCTGGTATGTATACGGCGTATAGTGCCTTACATATGTTGATCTAAAAAAGATCCCTCATATGACACGGAGAATCACTAAAGATTCGAATAAGTCGTCAAGTGGTTGGCCAGCTCTCGCTGCATCATGACAGTCAGTTTTCGGCTTTCTCTACTGAGGTGCTCATCCGGTCTAGGCCAGGGCACAATCGCAGTAGTTCTCCCTTTACTACCCTAGCTGATAGAGCGGAACATAGGGTAGCAAGCACAGGAGCCGGGAACCCAACTATTGACCAAAGACAATGATTCGGAGCTGATGCATATAAGGCCAACTTGCGACGCCGAAGTACGCTATAGAGCTGTTCGGACTTTTACTAGCGACTCGTTTGTTCCCATACCGGGCCCCTGGCAAGTTATGCCGAGGCGCGTGTTGTAAGTCAGCCGTTACGACCGGACTCGTTGGAGAAAGAGCATGAAATATAAGTTCGGGTAAAGTTTACTTGGGAGCAATATGCCAATAATAAATATATAATGAGTAAAAACCACAACCCAGCTATTTGACATGCTCGGGGTTGGGGACAGAGGAAACGGGCATGGTACAGGCTCGAAAAGAAGAGTGCGGTCTTACAAAAGCTTATTTTTGGACCTCCTGTCGCACGTCTGCGTCGCCCGTCCTCGGGGATGGGCATCCTTAACGGGAGTGGCCCCATTGGTGAGTGTGTGGATCCGAACTTCGAGAGAGTCCGAAGTAGATGTTGTCCTGATGGTCACCTGTTTTTAAGAAATTATACAGAAAAATAAGAAATACAGCTAAGACGTTACGGTGATCTTTGCAGGGTTGTCCATTTTGCGCTTCCGCCGATGCCCATGGTATCTTGAGTGCGTAGTTATGTACGCGTGGTGTAAACATTGCCAGCACAGTAGGTGGGCGGCGGGAGCCGAACTGTTATTTCCGTTCTGGGAGTGGTCGAACTTCAGAGGGAAAGTGTTTCTGGTCCCTGGTGTTCGGCTGGCGAGCCGATCCGTCATCTTTATCGCCTGGTGGCCTCCTTCCCTTGTGATCGGCATTGAGTTTGCTTGCCTACTTAAGGACCCAATAGTTTTTGTTGGTATGACTAGCTGGCCTATCAGGGTGACCGTGAATCTGACAAGGTCTGTCCAATATGCCTTCAAGGGTGGATGGTCCATCCTGGTTTGCCTTTAGTGGCTTCTTCCGTTGACCGGGCTTCGGATTGTGAAATCCGGCGTTCACCGGTGTGCTGCGGCTGTTGTGTTCGTATTGTCGTGGCTTGCCGTTGCCGTCTTGAATTTCGGAAGTGCCCGAGTCGCTGGTGTTGTTGCTTTTACGAGCGAGCCAGTTGTCTTCTCCCGCGCAAAAGCAATTCATTAGAGCGTTAAGGCTGTCATGGACCTGGGTCCTTCCTGGCCGAGGTGACACGCTAGCCATTCATCCCGGACGCCGTGTTTGAAGGCTGCGAGGGCTTCTGCGTCCGGACAGTCGACAATTTGGTTCTTTTTGACTAAGAACCTGGTCCAGAACTCCCTGACTGACTCACCGGGCTGCTGGACAATGTGACTTAAGTCATCCGCGTCTAGAGGCCGGACATATGTTCCTTGGAAGTTGTCTCAAAAGGCGTCTTCCAACTCTTCGCGGCTACCAATAGAATTTTTTGGTAAACTGTTTAGCCAATAATGAGCTGGCCCGGTAAGCATGAGAGGTATGTATTTGGTGGCATGAAGGTCGTCTCCGCGAGCCATGTGAATATGGAGGAGGTAATCCTCGATCCATACCGCGGGATCTTTTGTTCCGTCGTATGATTCAATGTTAATGGGTTTGAACCCGTCTGGGAATTCATGCTCCATTACCTTGTCGGTGAAGCAAAGGGGGTGTGCGGCTCGTCTATGTTGGCTACACTATGAAGCACCTCCGTCAGACTCCGCTTACGGAGTTCGGACCGGGCGTGGTTGGCTCTGTGGTGTCCGAATGGGTGACCATCATAGTCGGTCGCGGTGTATCTCTGTGATCTGTACATTGATCTTGTGTGCCCTGCTCTATCTTCTGGGTTTTGGTTGATGTCGCGGGTGTTCCCTCGAGCTGTTTTACTCTTGATTTGATGGCTGGATGGGTTGGTATGTTGCTCTGTTTGGGCTGCTGCTTTGTCTGGACCGAACTGTGGCCGGCTCGCCGCATTGTTCGATGGTGGTGTGGGCTCCAGCGCCCTGCCATTGTATTGAGGGAGCCACCTACCTTTTGGGTGGCTTTTTTTGGGCTACTAAGGCTGTATTCCTCGGCGGCCAAGACCTCGGTCAATCTATCATTGAGCAAATCTTGGCTTGCTTGAAGTTGCAGCTGCTTCTTCCTTAGGCTCCTTGCAGTGGCTATAAGCCGGCCTTTGAAACGCTCCTACTCGAGAGGTTCCTTAGGTATGATAAAATCCTTGTTGTCGAGGATCTCCTCTTCCTCAGAGGGTGGGAGATAATTGCTGTCCTCCGAGTCTCCATATGTGGCCTGTTAATCTGGGCTGTCTTGCCCATTTTCCTGTTCCTCCTGTTCGGATTCTTCCTCAACAGGGTCTTCGTTGTCCGGAGTATTATCTTTTCTGGTGCTAGCAGTGTTTTCTCTTAGGATATGTGGCTTGGAGCGGCGCCGTGGGCGCTGGTGTTCGGACTATGTACCAAGAGGTTTATTCGTGACTGAATCCTCCTTTTCATTGTCGAGAGCGTCGTCGGGTGTGTCTATCATACACGCGTCATACCAGGAAGTGGCCATCTCGTGTATAGCGGCTAGGATGCTCTGTCCCTGCTCCTCATCGTCGTCCATGCCGGTGATGTCTTCGGAGCGGGGGTCAGGCGTGTTGGTTGGGTCGTCGACGATGGCTATAAAGCGGGTGGCGGGTGGGAAACAAATTTCTCCATCATCCGCCGTAAGTTCGAACCGAACATAGTTCGGCGATGAGCCATCTGCCAGGGATAGGTTTTTAATGAGTTTAGTAGGTCGCCATTGGGCGAGTGTTGGAAGACATCTGCGGCGCTGAACTTGAAGATCAATAACCAATCGAGTTCGGTATTCGCGGGCTCGCAGGTTTCAGAACTCGACACCGGAGAAGAGTCCGGGGTTCCGTTAATGCAGATACCGTATGCAGCGGAATCTGTGAGTGGCTCCAACGCCGCAGAATCGGTAGCCCCTGCGATGGGGTTGAGCTTCCCATCTTCGGGGGACTTGATCTGCTCCGGATCTAAGGCCTGAGTTGTTGCAGGAGCTCTCTCCTGGATGCGGCCCGATGACAGGTTTAAGCAATGTCCATCTGGGCGGCGGGGAGCGATTGCCGCGGTCTCGAATCCGTCAAAGATCAAGTCTCCACGGATGTCCGCAACGTAGTTCAAGCTTCCGAATCTGACATGATGGCCAGGGACGTAGCTGTCGATCTTCTCTAGATGGCCAGGCGAGTTGGCCCGCAGTACGAAGCCGCCGAACACGAAGATCTATCCGGGGAGAAAGATTTCTCCCTGGACAGTGTCATCATCGACGATTGAAGGGGCCATCAAACCTTTCGACGACGGCAGAGTGGAACTCTCAATGAAAGCACCAATGTTGGTGTCAAAACCGGCGGATCTCGGGTGGGGGGTCCCGAACTGTGCGTCTAGGATCGATGGTACCAGGAGACGGGGGACATGATGTTTACCCAGGTTCGGGCCCTCTCTATGGAGGTAATACCCTACTTCCTGCTTGATTGATCTTGATGAATATGAGTATTACAAGAGTTGATCTACCACGAGATCATAATGGCTAAACCCTAGAAGTCTAGCCTACGTGTATATTGTAATGAATATGTCCTATCCGGACTATGCTCTCCGGTTTATATAGACACCGGAGAGATCTAGGGTTACATGGGGTCGGTTACATAAGAAGGAATCCTCATAGTTGATCGCCTAGCTTGCCTTCCATGCCAAGAAAATCCAATCCGGACACGAGTATGGTCTTCGGTCTTCATGTCTTCACAGCCCATCAGTCCGGCCCATGGATAGCAGGCCGGACGCCCGAGGACCCCGTAGTCCAGGACTCCCTCAGTCACCACCAGAGCCTTTAGTAGGCGAGGACTACTTTTGTCAGGATAAGCTGTACTAGTTGTCCCCTTTCAAATTTGCCGTTGTGGGATCCCTTCCCGCTCAATATTTGGGAAGAGGACCAGCGCCTCTATAAATAGGACTAGCCACCATAGTAGGAGGCATCTCATCTTGAGTAATCCTCGTCCACACAAGTTCACCAAGCACAAGAACACCTCTCCTCAGGACGCTGTTCTTCCCCTTGTACTGTTCATCCTTAGCCCAAGAGGCAATCCACCACCACCACAACGGTGGCCCGAACTATTATAAATCTTGCGTCCCTTGTGTTGTGAGTTCGTCGAGCTACCCTAGAGATCGCGAAGCGTGTGAGGGCGTGATCTATGAGGGAGAGACCTTCACGCGCACCCCAGAGTTCGAACCTTAAGGGTTTTTCCGGAACCCGAGATCCGACAATTGGCGTGCCAGGTAGGGGTGCGCCGGAGTTTCCTTTCGTTGATCCGCGTCCCATCGCTTCATCGCATCGGTGGCGGATGGCCGCCGAGCCCGCCCTGAGCGCAGGGCTGCCCTCGCCACCCGCGTCGCCCAGACGGCTCCCGTCGGCGGCCCACCTCGTCGTTCTTCATTGCCTACAGCCAACGCTGCCACCGGCCAGGTGGGGAACGAGCAGCAAGCCTTCTTGCTGCACCCCTAGGTGCGGCCGGACAGCCGCACCGCCACTCCGTCGCTGACCCCGGCCGGTTCGTCATCCCATGCTCGTCGCGCTCCCGTGGACGCGGAGGCCGCGCTGTGCATGGCACGCGAGCTCCTACGCTACCGCCCCATTGACGACCTTTACGAGGATTGGCTGGACCGCATCGCCGAGCTTGTCAGCGCCGCAGGGGGCTCCCCCGCACCATCCCTCTCGCTACCTCGTCCACCGCCAGCTACAGGCGACGTAGCTCACGGAGCACCTCCACCACCTCTGCCCCAAGACGGCGCCCTGCCGCCAAGGCGCGCTTCTCCGCGGCGCGACCCACCGCGTCCGGCACCCGTGCGCGAAGAAGGAAGCTACCAAGAAGTCCCTCACCTGGAAGAGAACGCTCCACCGCTCCCCGCACCGCCGCGTCAGGATCGCTTGCTGCGGCAGGGCCCCACGCTGCTTGCCGTGGCGGTGCGCGGGCGCCAAGACCATGCTCCACCTCCAAGACGGGCCCCGGTGACCATGGCCGGTTGCCGCGCCTTCACCCCTGAGCTGCGTAGCGTCGCCTGGCCGGGCAAGTTCAAGCCGGACCTGCCTCCGTGCTACGATGGCACCCCCGACCCCACGGAGTTCCTGCAGCTCTACAAGCTGAGCATCGAGGTGGCCAACAGAGATGAGAAAGTCATGGCAAACTGGTTCCCCATGGCACTCAAAGACGGCGCTCGTTCGTGGCTCCTGAACCAGATGCGCGACCGCTTCGTCGCCAACTTCCAGGGCACTCGCGACTCCTTCCCGGCCGCGGGTGATCTGCGCCATGTCAAGCAACAACCAGGAGAGACCCTCAAGAAGTACATCCAGTGCTTCAACAACGTTCGTCTCAAGATCCCCAATGTGACGGACGAGGCCATCATCTCTGCGTTCTCCGATGGCGTCCGCGACGTCAAGATGAAGGAGGAGCTCGCCATCCACGAGGAGTTGTGCACATCTCTAGGGCTGTTCAATGTGGCAACCAAGTGCGCAAGAGCTGAGGAAGGGAGCCTCTCCCTCCTCGAGCTCCCAGCTGCGGACCCGCAGGAGAAGAAAGCCAAGGCCAAGGACGTGAAGCGCAAGGGAGCAGTCATACTCGCGGCAGAGCTAGACACGAAGCGCGGCAGGGACCAGCCCGAGTCAACCAAGAGCAGCCGACCGTTCTGCGCCTTCCACAACGTGCACAGTGACAACACCAACGATTGTCAAGAGTTCAGGGCCATTCGCGATGGACACTTCGGTTGATGCTCCGAGTGCAACGATCGGGGCTACGGCCGAGGAGGAGGACGTGGCGGAGGACGCTGGGACGACCATGGCCCACGCCAGTAGTGGCATGACCGGCCTCGTGAGGACCGCTGGCAGGATCAGCCTCGCGAGGATCGTCCTCAGGGCAATGCTGGGCTTCCTCCGCTGCCGCCACCACCAAGAAGGAACGACGACCACCATCAGGATGAGGGGGCTGGGGGCTTCCAGGAGCCGCGTGCTATCGCTTGCATCTTGGGCGGAGCTCAAGCCCCAACCTCACAGTGCATCTTCAAGCAGTTTTCCCGCGAGGTGAACGCAGTGCTCCCCAATCTCAAGGCCACTCGCCCGCTCGAGTCGTCCAAGTGCGCCATCACTTTTAGTTCGGCAGATCAGCTCAAGTGTGCGGCCACTGCTGGCGCTCTCTCGATGCTCTGTTCACCCGTCATCAGCAACGTACAAGTCACCAAGACCCTCATCGATGGTGGCGCAGGACTCAACGTCTTGTCCGTCGGCACGTTCGACAACCTTCAAGTGCCATACGACCAGCTTCAGCCTACCAAGCCTTTCTCAGGAGTGACCGACGGTTCCACCACACCGATAGGGCAGGTCCGCCTCCCTGTCACCTTCGGGGAACGCAACAACTACCGCACCGAGCTCATCGACTTCGACGTCGCTCACATCCGTCTGCCGTACAATGCCATCCTCGGGTACCCAGCTCTGGCCAAGTTCATGGCGGTGACGCACCATGGCTACAACGTCCTCAAGATGCCAGGGAGCGGCGGGATCATCACAGTCCCCTATGAAGAAAGAGATGCGGTGTGCTCCCTCGAGCATGCCTTCCAAGCAGCGTCAATCGAAGACCCCGACAACAGTGCAGCTCGATACCCTCCTGAGGTTGTCCCCGAGAAGAAGAAGCAGTTACTCCGCGCAGGACCTCAGGAGGGTGGCATCGTGGAAGTTACCTCATCAGGATCAGCGCCCGCACATGGGGCGCCTCCCTCCCTCGCATAGGAAGGTGCGCCCGGCGCCCTCCTTGGGGAGGGCTCGGGGGCTCTCTTCTGGAGGGCCTCAGACCTTGCCAACATCACGAGGGAGGCGCTCGGGCACCTTCTGGAGGCGTGCTTTGTGGCACGTTTCCCCCAGGAGGGTGCAAGGCGAGGAGCGCCCACCGCTCAGGAGTTCATTACCAAGACTACTCAGGAAATGCAGGACGCGAGAGCCATGCGCAGTGACCGCCGCTCACCGGGCGCAGCTCCCCATCTAGGCGAGGATGCCGGGCTGCGCGTCTGCGTCGACGTCCTAGGGCTCAACCGGGCCGCGTCTCAGGAGCTCTTCTGGCCTTCGCGCGTGGGACGTTGTGAGGGCCCACCACACAGCTATGTTCGCATGCCCTTTGCCTGCCGAGCGTGGCATCCGCCTATCAGCGCAACTTGCGGCGAGTCCTGGCGGCTCAGGAGGCCAGGCACCACGCGGTCCTGGCGGAGATGGAGACGGTCTTCAAGGAACCGCCTGGACCACCAGAGCCTCCCGAGGCTCATGGCCCCGGTGCTCATGAGGATAAACCCCTCCGCCGCGTACCTTCAGCTGCCCCAACATGCCTTCATCAACAGAACCTGGTGATATTTTCCAAGTTTATTTAGCTGGGAGCACCCTGAGGGCTGCATCGTTCCCAGGTCACGTGGGTCCGTCCCTGTGGCATGTATCCCTTTTTTATGTCTTTAGCTTACCCTGCTGGGGGCGCCCCTCGGGCTGCATCATCCCCAAGCCGCTCGGGCCTGGCCCAGTGGCGTGTATCTTCCCTGCATTTGCTTGAGCTAGTTTGCTTTTCATGCCTAATCTATCTATGACTATCACCCGCTTGATTGTCACCTACCACGGGAGCTGCTCACGCTGGCACGGCGCTTGTGCTCTAGTCCGTCCCTGCAACATCGACAAGCCTGAGCGGTCGAGCTCTGGCTCGCGGCACGCCCCGCGCACGTCACCTCACCAGGCCCTCAGTGCCTTCATCTCCTCGCGGAGCAACCGGTGGCACACCGGCAACCATAATGGCAAGCTGTGTTTCTCCTTGTGCTGGCTTGCAGGAATCCTCTGTGGATGACGGCAGGCGGCACCGCAAGCTCCCTCTTCTCCCATGCAATCCGCTTGCGTGTTAAAAGGGGGCTCCTAAGCATCGTGACTCAGGAGCTCTTACTGGCTCTCCAGCCCTCACCCCCTGGCCTTGACCACGGCATGCGACCTGGCATACCAGCGGCGGCTGAGCTCGCTCGAGAGCCGGGACCTGAGGACGTATAGCACAAAGGAGAACATGGAGAAGAGGGGAATTCTCGTATGGGCCTGGCCTAGCTATGCTAAGGAACCCACGTACGGATCTGGCGCATCACGAGGAATCGGCTCTAGGCCGTCAAGATAAGTCTCGCGCCCGGGTTGGCTAAAACCGCTAAGGCCTAGGAACAACACTAGCCGTAGCCCTGTCGCGGCAACGTCACCCCCTTTCTTACCTCCTGACGGCTGCTTGAGCGCTAAAGGGGACCTCCTGAGCATCGCGCCTCAGGAAATCTTATTGAACCCCGGGCCGCTCACCTCCTGGCCTTGACCACGGCACGCGACCTGGCATACCAGCGACGGCTGCAACATGCCTGGGGACCGGGACCTGTCAGCATAGAGCACCAAGTCGTCAGGAGGATGGAAAGGGGAGACCGAGCTGAAGCAGGACTTGCGCCCGCGCAAGTTCATAATAAGGATAATATTGACAAAAGACATTACAGACCCTTTACACGCCCCCATGGGGTACTTCTCGATTCTCCGCAGGAAACAAAAGGGAAAAGCTTCAGGGAGTCCTATCTATACGCGCCCCTGCAGCTGACGCCATCATCAACAGTGGGCCACCAGAGGCCGCCGCCAACCTCATCCAGATCAGCGGCGGCGGCGGCCGGACGCTGCAGGCCTGCTCTGGGCTCGGCGAGAGCTCGGGGGCACGTAGCTGTCGTCGCTCGTCTCCGGAGTCTCGTAGAGCTCGGGAGAATCGCTGGACTCCCAAGCACCACCGTTGCTTTTGGAGGAGCCGCTGGCGACGCAGACAACGAGCCCTGCCCCTGCCGCGGCACCCGCCTGATGGCCCCTCCCGGAGCAGCACTCCAGGCGGCGGCCTTCTGCGTCGAAGACCTTTAAGAAGAGCATGGAGGCGCCATCGAACTCAAAATGGATCGCGAGGCCGCCCTCCGCACGGCACACCCGAGCGACCATGCCCCAGCCTCGGGTCATGAAGATCTTGCCCGAGGAGACGGCTTCAACCTCCGCTCCAGTCGCCGGCGTGTCGCAGTCGGCGTGCTGCAGCCAAAGCTCGAGAGGTCCCCTCGGCGGCATCTCGGCAGGAAAGAAGGAAGGGAAGGAGATCCAAGTGCTCGGGGGCATCGCCGCCCACAGCACAAGCTCGCGCGCAGAGTCCGTGGCGTGGACTCCAGGGGCGGCGACACGCGCCACCGTGGTACGACGACCATAGCCACCGCGCGGGCGCCGACGCTCGTCGCCTCTTCCCCCTGAGCCCACGGCTTGGGCGTAAAAGGGTAACAGATACCCAGGAGGAGGCCGCTCGCACCAAGGCCTCATCACCACCTGCATCGCCGCCGTGTCGTGGTGGTGAATCGGCCTCTTCTTCGGCGGGAGCGGCCCTGACCCGTCGATGGGAGTCTTTCCTTTCTCCGCAGCAGAGAACCTTCGGATGGGCGCTATTGGTGGCGGCAATGGAGCAAAGGGGGAGAAGCAAGCGGAATGGGAAGAGATGGGCGACGGGGGCTTTGCCCCCCTCGCCATTTATAGCAGGAGAAGGCCAACCAGCGCCCCCCATGATCATAGGTAATGATGGTTTTTCCTTGCATGTCGCAGGGACTTGTCAAGTCGGGCAGTTGCTGAGGTAGCGTGGGGAAGCGGAGACACCCACGTGTCGACCAAGGCCGCAGGCTATTGGGGCCCACGGAGCTCCGCACTTGCCCTTTGGCTTCGCCTCAAAGCCAAGCCTGAGCGCGCCTTGGGCCCGGGGGCTACTGTCGGCGCTTTGGGAACGGGGGTCCCAAGACTTGCCTGCCTGCGGCCCACGGCGTGGCTCTGCGAGCGGGCCCGTATGGCCCATCTTCACCAACAAGCTTTCAAGACCCCCGCGAGGCGGATGACACAAGACCTCCTCGGGAGCGGCCTCGCCAGGCTGGCTCGCGAGGGGCGGAGAGATCAAGGCAAGGCAAACCTCGCAAGGTTCCAGTGACTTGGGCCATGACGATCGAGACCAGGCGGGCGCCAGCGTGCACAGTGTCCTTATTTCCTCTTTGGTGCTAACGAGGCAAGTGCAGGCGAGGAGTACCAAGGCGTCAAGAAAAGGTTTCCCTATCGGTGCAACGAGACCAAGACCAGTAGGACGGAAGGACGGAGGTCATCGTGGAGCCCAAGACGGCGTCACCACCAGAGCCTTTAGCAGGCGAAGACTACTTTTGTCAAGATAAGCTATACTAGCTGTCCCCTTTCAAATTGGCCGTTGTGGGATCCCTTCCCGCTCAATATTTGGGAAGAGGACCTGGGCCTCTATAAATAGGACTAGTCACCATAGTAGGAGGCATCTCATCTTGAGTAATCCTCGTCCACACAAGTTCACCAAGCACAAGAACACCTCTCCTCAGGAGGATGTTCTTCCCCTTGCACTGTTCATCCTCAGCCCAGGAGGCAATCCACCACCACCACACTGGAGTAGGGTATTACACCACAATGGTGGCCCGAACTAGTATAAATCTTGCGTCCCTTGTGTTGTGTGTTCGTCGAGCTAGCCTAGAGATTGCGAAGCATGTTAGGGTTGTGATCTGTGAGGGAGAGATCTTCGCGCGCACCCCAGAGTTCGAACATGAAGGGTTTTGCCGGAACCCGAGAACCTTAAGAGTTTGCTGCAACAGTCTGTTCTATATCCTCTGATTCAGTCTGGTAAGCCAGAGCAAGGTTATGCAGTCTCAGCCCCATGGGTAGGGCTGGAGCACCCTGATTTACCTCCTCACAAGCAGTATGAAAGAATGGAGGCCATCAGAGAGAGAGAGAGAGAGAGATAGTGGTGGTGATGCTACTGTTGGGAGCACCATCTTCTGGAATTACTAGAATCTCAATCTGCTGCTGCACAGGTGATGTAGGATTTTGCTGTGGGAAAGCCCAGTGTTCAATGTCCTCCTGTTCATCCGACTCATCCCAGTCATCATTGTTGGCTTGATCACTGTTATCTTGATCATGGTTCATTGGAACAGGCTGAAATCCAGGAAATTCATTTGCATGCTGTGGCACAGGATGTGGGTCCACCCCAGGAGGAGGGAATGGGTCCTCATCAGCAGGGCCCCCACCCAGCAGCTCCTCCCACAGAACCTCAACAGAACAAGTCCATGATTCTTCCTCAAAACATTCTCCTACAGACCATCTGATACTCTTTGGCACATCAATGAGATCAGTGACACGAGCCTCAACCAGAATCTTCCCACTCAGGGCATCTTCTCTTTCCCAACTAATGATTCTGCCCCATTTTGAGATAGCAGTAGCAATATCTTTAGTATTGCAATAGTCAAATGGTACTCCAACAAACAACAGCTAGCAGGTTCTGTTATCATGAATTCTACGCAATTTCTTCCCTCATTATGCTTAGTGAAAGAAATGAACACATCACCAAATGTCTGAGGGCTTTGCCTGATTAGTCTGTCTCTATCTCTCACATGCATGAACTAAATGTAAGCTTCTCCAAACGGACATGGTTGAATCTCTCTAATCCCTACATCCTCAACCCCTTGCAAAAACTCTTCTAGAACTTCTCGAACTTTGGGAAAGAATACCTAATTGGGATGCGGATTGATGGTTGCAATTGCCCAGTCTTCATGTCTGCGGGGGCGATGCAGCAGGATGACTCTAGAAACCCCATTTCTCCCCTCGACTTGCTGTATCTACAAACCATTGGGGACGAACGGGAGGGGGTCGATGGGAATGTTGGCCATTGCAGGCCCTTCCGATGAGCAGAGCACCACCGCTCTTACCAGCGACAACGACGAAGTTGGCGAGCACGACGGAGGTGGAGCAGAGTTGGTAGGTTAAGTGGAATGCGAGGAGGCAAGCAGGGGTCTCGGCAGGAAATTTGGGAAAATCCTTGACCAGCTCTGTAAATAACGAGACTTGCCATACCGGGGGCGCTGGCCCAGCACAACGGAACCAGGACTCCACCTCACCCTCGGCCCAGGCCTGCTCGGGCGGGCTTTGGAAAGTGGCAAATGGGATAAAAGGCCAAAGCCCAGGAAGATTTCGAACTGGGCAGTTTCACACGTAATGTCCCTGCTCCCCGCATGCAAAGCAAATCAAGTACGTGCGGGCATGTTGACTCTGCGTAACGACTTGGGGCTCAATAAGTGGCATGTTTGAATCAACCGCATTAGATGCAATCAACTGACCCCTATGATCACTCCTAACTTGAATTTCCCCCGATAACCGCTCGAAGACCGACCTGTTTCACCGACTACCTAGCGTATCATTCCGGCGATCGCCGGAGTTGGGAATCACGGCTTTACTGTTCCTACCAACCATTGTCCATTCTTTGTCTTGCTCTGCATAGAACGCAAGTTCTTCTCGAATGCCAGTTTGGGCCACCAAAATTCCAAAGACTAAAAACCATGTCAAACTCTTTTTCAACAGTCTTGCCCGCATTGTAAATCTCAAAACCCACAGACTTGGAGGCTACCGAAAACTTGAATGATCTGCCCTTTACGTGATGAACCCTAAAACCTTGGGCATAACCTCGAAACAAAGCATGCAGAGAAACACTAA
This sequence comes from Triticum aestivum, assembly GCF_018294505.1. Lineage (NCBI taxonomy): Eukaryota > Viridiplantae > Streptophyta > Magnoliopsida > Poales > Poaceae > Triticum > Triticum aestivum. Next base: position 202,575,978 of record NC_057811.1, on the reverse strand, counting down.
CCGTATGGGGATCAAGCTTGAAACATGCTCTGCAGAATGAGACCACCAAAGTGAACTCCCATTGGCGAAATCCAGGTGAATAGACCACCGGATGCCCAAACCTTGATTTCATATCCGCTTGGAATTTCTTGCCACAATCAAAGTTGAGAGCAAAGGGGGCCATCTTGTGTCTGTCAGGGCCGGTGTGGCAACCAACAAGAGGGGTGGCTGCCGGGGCCGGAGTGGCCACCGGCAGGAGGAGAGGGGGTGGCCGCCGGGACCGGTGTGGCCACCGGTGCAGATCGCCTTGGGGTCGCCTAGGAGGAGCCTAGGAGCCTAGCAGACCAGACATACCTCTTCATGTCCGCACACTAATGCTTTTGTCAATATACTCATATAGCTCTTTGAGATCTGCATCCTTGAGTTGCTTCTTGGAGAAGAACTTCCGAAGCAATTTCCAGAGCCTTTTCTTATTCTCGGTAGCTATGAGATGCGTGATTCTTGTTCGGTTCTTAATGGTATTCAGCTCAATAGCAAGGTGCTTTTTTTCTCGTCGATCTTCAGCAATATGCTTAAGCAGCAGCTGTTGCGTGCGCAGACTAACTTCCAGTTGTGATGGAGGTTGATGAGTAATCATTCGGTCGTGCTTTTGCAGACGTGGCCCATCGAATGTGTTGTTATAATGAAAGCACAAGTGCTCCCTGGGTGATTTTGGTAATTAATGTCAACATATCTCTTGTTGGACTAATATATTCATCTAGTACATACCAGTTGAGTTCAACAATGGAGTGGCATGGACAAGAGGATGTGGAACCCCTTCAAAACACTAAGGACACATATTGGCTCAAGCTCAAGACTCTTCATTTTCATTTTAGTGATCCAAGATCACATTGAGTCCATAGGAAAAGTAAATACTATTAAAAGGGGATGAGGTGTTGCTTAATGGCTTGCTTGCTCAAAGTGCTTAGTGATATGCTCCAAAGCCCTCAACCACTTTCTCATTTCCACATATGTCCCAAACCTAAAGTCATACTCGGCCCCACCAATTTGATATATCCAGCGCCACCGACTTCACTTGACATAGCCACTTCCAGAAACACTAATCAGTTCGGTCTCACTGATGGGATCTCGGTCTCACCGAGATGGGCATGCAAACTCTCTGTTGCCTGTTGCAATTATTTCGGTCTCACCGAGATTTGCAATCAGTTCCACCAAGTTTGCTTGACTAACTGTCTGTTTGGCTTATTAGCAAAATCGGTCTCACCGAGTTTGTGTAGTCGGTCAAACCGAGTTGAGGTTTTACCCTAACCCTAGCACATTGGTCCCACTGAGTTGATCATATCGGTCCCACCGAAAACTCTAACATTCACATTTTGAATCAAATCGGTCTGACCGAGTTTCTCAATTCGGTCCCATCGAGTTTGGTAGATTGTGTGTAACGCTTAGATTTTGTGTGGAGGCTATATATACCCCCCACCCATCCTCTATTAGGAGAGAGAGCCATCAGAACATGCCTACACTTCCGGCATTCATTTTCTGAGAGAGAACCACCTACTCATGTGTTGAGACCAAGATATTCCAATCCAACCACAAGAATCTTGATCTCTAGCCTTCCCCAAGTTGCTTTCCACTCAAATCATCTTTCCACTAAATCCAAATCTGTGAGAGTGAGTTGAGTGTTGGGGAGACAATCATTTGAAGAACAAGAACAAGGAGATCATCATTAACACACCATCTATTACCTATTGGAGAGTGGTGTATCCTACATTGGTTAGGTGTCACTTGGGCGCCTCCGTTAAGATTGTGGGGTTGAACCTAGGAGTTTGTAAGGGCAAGGAGATCCCCTACTTCATGAAGATCTACCCAAGTGAGGCAAGTCCTTCGTGGGCGACGAGCATGGTGGGATAGACAAGGTTGCTTCTTCGTGGACCCTTCGTGGGTGGATCCCTTCGTGGACTTGCGCAACCATTACCCTTCATGGGTTGAAGTCTCCATCAACGTGAATGTACGATAGCACCACCTATCGGAACAATGCCAAAAATCTCCGTGTCTCCAATTGCGTTTGCACACTCCAATCCCATCCCTTTACATTCTTGCAACTTGCATGCTTTACTTTCCGCTGCTCATATACTTTTGTCATGCTTGCTTGAAATGTATTGTGAATGTTTAAACTTGTGCTAAAACTCCACCTAACCTTGAAGAACTTAAAAACTGCTACTTTTCTTTGTTGAGGGTCTAATCACCCCCCCTCTAGACACCTCTTCTCGATCCTTTCAATTTGTATCAGAGCATTGGTCTAGATTGCTTTGGTTTAATCACCATTGGAGGAAGATGGATGAGTCTACATTGGGGAGTCTTAGACATAGAGTGCCTATACTTGATGGAGAGTTCTTTCATGAATGAAAAAAATGAGATGCTTGAGATTTTCAATGAATATCACTTGAACAAGTACATTACAAGCCCTTGTGCACCCCTTGTTGATCCTTTGCATCCTACCCTCGATGTGTCTATTGACATGATCTGCATCCTTAGAACTGCCAATCTTATTACTAGAGGTTTGCCTAGAAATTTGTTTGGTTGCTTGCGTACTCTTGATTGTGCTTATACTATATGGAGATTTCTTGAGGAACGATTCCCAAACTATTCCTTGCAAAACTTAGATGAGATTCTTCACAAGTCTATTTCTTTGAGTAAGATGAATTCCAATGATCCTAAGTTTGGTGATTTTCCATTTGAGCTTAGTAACGTCATGCGTGCCAAAGGAGATGTTGGAATCATTAGCAATATCATCTCCAAAGCCATTAGAATTCATAAAGATGAGAATTGTGATGATTATTTATCTAATGGATCACTCTCTCTAGGAATTGATCAATCACAAGATGATGTTGAACATGCATACTATGATGAGGATGATGATAGTGACTTTGATCTCGATGAGTCTATGAGACACTTTGGTCTTATGGCTAATCTTCGCAGCTAGATGGCTGGAGGAAAGAAATGGGTTCTTGATAGTGGATATACCGATCACATGACCAGAGACAAGGATATGTTTCATGAACTTGCTAAAAACAACGACCCTCAGAAGTATGTCACCTTTGGTGACAACTCAAAGGGTAAGGTGGTTGGCCTTGGTAAGGTGGCCATCTCACATGATAGCTCCATACAAAATGTTATGCTCGTTGAATCTCTTGGCTACAATTTACTTTCCGTATCTAGACTTGCTGACTTTGGCTTCAATGTCCTATTTACTGAAGTAGATTGCCATGTGTTTCATAGAGATAATCATAAAATGGTGTTTACGGGTATACGTAGAGGTGATCTACATATTGTTGATTTCACTAAAAAGGATCAACCTAGAACTTGCTTAATTGCTAAATCTTCTAAAGGCTGGTTGTGGCATAAAAGGTTAGGTCATGTGGGCATGCGAAATCTTGATAACTGTCGGTGTCAAAACCGGCGGATCTCGGGTAGGGGGTCCCGAACTGTGCGTCTAGGGTCGATGGTAACAGGAGACGGGGGACACGATGTTTACCCAGGTTCGGGCCCTCTCTATGGAGGTAATACCCTACTTCCTGCTTGATTGATCTTGATGAATATGAGTATTACAAGAGTTGATCTACCACGAGATCGTAGTGGCTAAACCCTAGAAGTCTAGCCTGTATGACTATGGTAATGATTATCCTATCCGGACTACTCCCTCCGATTTATATAGACACCGGAGGGATCTAGGGTTACATAGAGACGGTTACATAAGAAGGAATCTTCATAGTCGGTCACCAAGCTTGCCTTCCACGCCAAGGAGAGTCCAATCTGGACACGAGTACAGTCTTCGGCCTTCATGTCTTCACAGCCCACCAGTCCGGCCCATGGATAACAGGCTGGACGCCCGAGGACCCCTTAGTCCAGGACTCCCTCAGTAGCCCCTGAACCTGGCTTCAATGACGAGGAGTCCGGCGCGCAGATTATCTTCGGCATTGCAAGGCGGGTTCCCCCTTCCGAACTCCAAGGTAGTCTTCAGAAGTAATGATTGTATCCAGACTTGTATACACAACTGCAAAGGATATAATATTTCACAAGCCAACCCGCTGACATCTTTCGGTAAAATAACATCACGCCTACTCGGCCATTATTTTCGAACCGTTAGCTGGCCCGTCGTCCCACGTCTCAAGACGTGGTTTTATTGGCCTGTCTTATCCAAGCGGAGATCGTGTCTCCCTTTTTTAAGGGATTCTTGTCAACCCGGATGTGGGTAACCCAACCTTCGTTTGGGGTACAACTCCTTGGGAATAGGCAAGTTTTGAGGCCTAGGAGGAGACGTTTGATATTCGCAGTCTTTATATAGGGGTACAAACCCGTCTTTTTCTTTCACGCTTGCTTCCCCCTCAACCCTTACTCCCCCGAGTTCCAACACCCGGGTTTCAGTTGCCACAACTCCCAATCATGTCCGGGTCCAGCTGTCAAGGCCGGTGGGTAGCTTCTTCTGTCACAGAGGGAGATATTGCAAAGCTTCGGGCGGCGAGGTATCTGACCGCAGAAATCCACCATCGGCTGTCTGCTGAGGGGCAGGTTATTCCCACCCCCAGATCAGGCAAGAGGGTCGTGTTCGTGTCCCACTTCCTCCGCGGGTTAGGGTTTGCACTTAACCCCTTCGTCCGAGGGCTCATGTTCTATTACGGGCCAGATTTTCACGATCTGGCCCCAGACTCTATTATTCTTATCTCGGCGTTTATCGTCACGTGCGAAGGCTTCCTCCAGACTCCTCTGCACTTCGGCTTGTGGCTCAAGACCTTTGATGTGAAGCCGCAAGTGATAGAGGGGGAGCAGGCTGAGTGCGGCGGTGCTGCAGTGAGCAAGCTTGCTAGCGCCGTTTGGCTGAAAGGATCCTTCGCCAAATCTTCCGATTTATGGCAGCAGGGGTGGTTCTATGTCACCGAGCCCCGTGGCCCCAAGTGGGCAGCTGCGCCTGCATTTCGATCCAGCCCCCCAATTCATCTTGCATCGTGGATTAATAAGGGGCTGGACTGGGGATCAGCGGACGAAGTGCGAACTCTGCAAAGTCGCATCCGAAGCCTCACTGAGAGGAACATCAATATCGCCAGTGTAATTCAAGTAATGTTAGTTCGTCAGACCCTGCTGTGCCAGCGACGGCCTCTCCGTCTATGGGAGTTGAATCCAGAAAGGCCGCGGACTCTTCGACACTTCATCGGCATTAAGCATGAAGGAATGTGGAGATTATTCTTCGGAAAATGAAGGCAATGGCCGGACACCACCGAAGATGTCTTCCTGGACTGTAACCGTCCGGATACCCCGGCATGTAGCCGTTTGCCGAATACCTCATAATTAGATACCCAGTGGCAAGATACTGACAGAATCATCCTTTTTCAGGGTTGGATAAAGAAGGTGGAATGGATTAGGTGTCCGGCTACCCTTCCCGAAGACTCAGCTAACCCTGTGCTAACAAGGATGCTGGCCTTGCCACCATACGAGGCGCCGGCAAGGGAGGGTAAAGAGGAGAGTGAGAAGACCCAAGATGACCTTGGTTCCAGAGGTAAGTCGGACACTGAGTCCGGAGAAATCGACCTTTCCTCTCCTGAAGACAGAGGCGGAAAAGGACCCAGTATCCCTTCTCCAAGCAGGAGGAAAAGGGCCGCCTCCGAATATTGGGAGGGGCGGTCTTCCAAGAGGGGCAAGATGCCACCGTCCAGCGGCTTGGGTTTGGAAAGCGACGCCGTTGAACAGCTCCAACAAGGGGACAAGCCCTCGGCCAAACCGTAAGTGAATCCCGAGTACTTTGATAGCGTCCCGCTCTGTTGCTGTTTACCGAAGATATATGTAACGCATTCATGCATTTTTACAGGTCGACACAGAGTTTTTCTGTGCAATCCTCTTCTGCAGGAAGTCTCCTCCTAGAGATGATGGATAGCGAGACGCCTCCTCCAACTTCTTCGCCCAATAATGCGGATGACTCTGAAGTGTCATCACGGAGGGTCCCTCTGGATCAACAAGTTACGCAGGGGACAAAAGAGGCAGCACCCGAAGGTGGATCACCGACCATCCGGGATTCTGGGGCTGATGATAACAAAGGCCTCGGACTGTCTGGCTCGCAGCCGACAGTGATTCTGGAGACGGGTGAACAGATTCCTTCAAAGGATGGCGGTCCTCCTAGAGCGGCTTCCGGAGACCCAGAGGCTCCGGATATTTTGCGGGACATGTTGCGAAAAGCATCTGTCACGGGGGAACATCAAACCTTGATGGGTACAGTGGTTGAGAAGATTTTGTCCGTGAAGAGCGGATTGGATGAAGCCTTCATGAGCCTGCTAAAAGGCTTCGAGGTTTGTGATGTAATATTTTCAGCTATGTTTTATTTGCAAAGATGCACCTGTCTATCGGTAGTAGCCCCTGAGACTCGGGTTGGCTTCCACTGGGAAGTGAATTGGAGGGTCAAAAAGGATTACTCAAGGACTGACCTGATGAATTTGAACGAAGACTGTTTCCCCCTTGGCTACTTCCCAGACTATGGATATTGCCGAGCTGCAGCGGAAGCTTGATGTGGCAGCGGATGATCTTTCATTAATCAATATGCGTCTTGACGAGTCGCAAGGTATGTATTCGGGGCAACCCCCCTACATTTTTGTGGTATAAGCATGATGCTAAAATCTGTATGCTGGAATATGCGTGGCTGCAGATGGTGCTGCCGTCGTTGAAATTCTTCGAGCGCAGCTGGCCCGGGCCAAGGAGCAGGCCCGCCGTAGCAATGCTGCTGTCAAAAAGGCATCGGCTGAGCTAAAAGCCGAACAAGTTGCACGGCGCCAAGATGAGGAGAAGATGTCCATGGTGGCGCTCGAACTGGAAAATGCCACTGGCCGCTGCGAATTTCTGGAGAGGAGAATAAAGCCTTAACGTCTGAGCTAGATAAGGCCTTACAAGAGGCGAAGGAAGCGCGATCGGAACCCAGAGCAACCCGTGAGGAGGTTCGGCAGGCTAGGGAGATTGCGGCTAGAAAGCCCTTTCTACTGCAAACTAAGTTCGGTGACCCGAACCTACTCAGCTTAACCAAGTGTGGAGTTCTCCGGACGAGTTCTTGGACTTGCCGAAGAGTTCTTCCGATGTGGCGCGGGTATGCAACGGAGAAGCTTTTTTGGTCACAGTTGACGCATCGAAGCGCCCTCTGTTGCTCAATGAACAGATGTCCCAATGGGCCGAACTTCGCTGCCATGAAGGATGTCATAATCCGGTTGTGGCCAACCGAGCCTGTAACTAATAGCTATTTCGGTTTGGTGCAGAGGCTTGTTGACGCGGTGCCGCGTATCGACGCTGTAAAGCGGTCAACGTGCATTGAGGGTGCACGGATGGCTTTTGCCCAAGTCAAGACATTCTGGGGAAAGATGAAGGCCATCGATGTCGCGGCTAAGGGTCCACCCAAGGGCAAGGACCGTCCTGAACCGGAGCGTTATTTTGAAGACGTCCTAGAGGCCGCCCGCTTAATAGAGGGTCAACGCTCGAAAGACATAATGTTCGAGTAAGGTGTATGATAATTGTAAAAGACAATTTTATAGTTAATCTATTTTTATGTCTTGTTTTGAAAGCTTGAATCCTCCTGTGCGGCCGTTTTAATATAATCTGAAAGTTTTCCAGTCGTCGGCTTCAGCCCCCTCATAGGAGTACGGGGGTGTTCGGAAAAGCATTTAATCACTCTTTATCCAACGTCTTGGTCCATAAAGGAGGTGATAATGCAGCGAACCAGGCAATCAGACTATAGGGCATTAACACTTTCACTTAGCCATAGGAGTTTTATGGTGGGACTACGACATAGCCCCTAATATGTATGCGGCATATGGTGCCTCACATATTTGATCTGAAAAAGATCCTTCGTGTGACACGGAGAATCCCTAAAGATTCCAAGAAATCGCCAAGTGGTTGACCAGCTCTCGCCGCATCATGACAGTCAGTTTTTGGCTTTCTCTACCGAGGTACTTGACCAAATGAACCGGAAGCACAATCGCAGTAGTTCTCCCTTTACTACCCTAGCCGATAGAGCGGAACGTAGGGTAGCAAGCACAGGAGCCGGGCAACCCAACTATTGACCCAAGACAATGATTTGGAGCTGATGCATATAAGGCCAAACTTGCAACGCCGAAGTACGCTGTAGAGCTGTTCGAGCTTTTGCTAGCAACTCATTTATTCCCATACCGAGCCCCTGGCAGGTTATGCCAAGGTATGTCTGTGAAACAACCATGGAAGCCGTATTTAGTGGTGAAGCAACATGGATGATTAATTCGGATACTGGGAGCTGAGCGATATGCCAATGATTTATTTATTATATATATAAAAGCCATCCTCCCGGCTTATTTGACATGCTCGGGGTCGGAGGCGGAGGAACAGGCATAGTACAGGCTCGAAATAGAGAGTGCGGTCTGCAAAAAGTTATTTTGGACCTCCTGTCGCACGTCTGCGCCGCCAGTCCTCGGTGGGGGGAATCCTTGACGGAGATAGCCCCTCAGGTGAGCGTACGGATCCGAACTCCGATAGGGCCAGTTTCAGATGTCTGTCCTATTCGTCACCTGTTTCTAAGGGATAGTGAAGGAAGAATGTAACACCCCGGATGTAACTTCCCATATTTGTAACTCCAACTCTTGCCATTTTCGGCTATGCGTTATGATATTCCCTCCGTGGTCGGGTTTTGTCTTTCGTTTTGCAGTTGTGCTTGGTGTCATCTTGCATTCTCATCCTCATCATGTGCATGGTGTGATTTCATCCATTTTGTGTTGTTGCATGTTCCATGCATGAGTCTTGCGTCATCACCACTTCTCCTTCCTTTCCTTTATTTCTTTTGCAAGTGCACCTTTTACCTACTCCATTAATGTTCATCTTTTCCCCAATATTCAAGCATCTCGCCCTAAACCTCTCTGCAAAATGTCAGATCTTTTGAAGTTGTTTTGGTTATGTTCTAAAATACCTCAAGTTTGAATTATATTCAAACTTGTTTTATTTTTCTACCTCTAAAAATATCCAAGGCAATTATTTCAAATATAACAATATATCAGGAGCATGGGAATATTTTCATATTTCCCAAATCCCTCTTATTTGTACCTGGCCTTTTTCATTTTGTTTTCTGTTGAGGAAATGGAAATAAAAGAAAAGGCTTTCTGGGCCTCTCTTTCCCCAGTAGAGCGCAGCAGCAGCTCTAGCTGCGGCCATCCAGCCTGCCAGCGCCCTTTTTTTTCTCCCCTCTTTCTCCCTCGTCGGGCCCGCTTATCAGCGACCCACGACCTCACGCCTACCTGCTCCGTGCTGCCGCCGTCTCTATTTCTGAGAGAGAGCGCACACGCCCGCGCCGTGAGCTTCACGGACGTCCAGGCCACGCCATCTCTTCCCCTCCTTTTTAAGCCCCCGCGCCCTCCTAGGGTTTCCCTTTCCCCCCTCTCTCGCCGCCGCCATGGTAGGTCCTCGCTCGCGCCCCCATAGCCGTCGCCCGCACCATGGCCGAGGCGAGCAGGAGCTCGTCGCCGGCGTAGGAACCGCCAGCAGCGCCCCGCCTTCCTCCAGACGCCCCGGGTGATCGACGTCGTCTTCTTCCCGCTGTGAACCAAGGCCGGAGACGCCAATCCGGCTAGCTCCGCGTCGTCCACTTCCTCCCCTGCTTCGCGGACAGCAGCCCTGCCAGGTTCAGAGCTCGTCCGCATTGCCGCAGGCTCATCTCCGTCGCCGTCTTCTTGTCCTAGGGTAAGGAGGTATTCCCGGCTTCCTCCCTCCTCCTTCTCAACGCTGGATGATCCCCGTAGGAGATGCTAGGATCGCGCCTTCGCCATGATCTCGATGCTCTGGCGATCTCTGAATTTTTTTGGTGTGAAGTTGCAGTAGAAGCCGTTGTTGCTCGCGCTCCGCCCCGCTCTGGTTCACCTAGCTGCACCACTTCTGTCCGCACCACACCACCCCTCGCATCACCCACGCCAGCGTAGCCCGCTTGCCCCGCATTGTCCTGTTTCCTCGGCTTGCACGCGCTCGCGCTCTGCACCCCTTCATGTCGGCGCTGCACGAGCTCGTGCTCGAGATTTTGCGAGCGCGCAACTCCACCCGCACTCCCTGGCCTATCCCACACCCCCGCCGGTGCCCCTTGGCTCCGGTGGTCGTCGTCGTTGCTCGCAGGCGCCGTCGGCGTCTTCTCTGCTGCAGATGTGAAGAGACCCGTACCAGCTTCAGATTACCTCAAGTAGAGCTGAGCCCCTTGCCAACCAGCATACCAACCCTAGCCCAGTGGTAGCGACCCGTCTCATCCACCCCGCAGTGCAGGGATCGAATCCCCCCAAGGGCAGTTTAAAGCCCCCATTTTTCTCTCTTCTGGGATCGTTGTCTCTATGACAGAAGGGTCCCACCAGTCAGCCTCTCAGCGCCCTTCTCCTTCTATTTTTTTCCTTACCCCTACGTTTTCCATTTATGGCAAGTCCCCGTTTTCCATTTCGGGCAAGTCCATTTCTGGACGTTTCCAAATAAGGAAAATGTCATTTCTGTCATATTCCATTTAGGGCAGTTTCTAACTTATTGCACTTGTGATGATTTTTTCTACAGCAACCCTAACATATTATATATGTTTTTCGGGTAGAAAAATCCCACCAATCCAGTGGGGGCATTAGTTTCTGCATTTGAGCAAGTTCATGAACATGCCATTTTGCATCATGTTGCTGTTTGGTCTAGTATGCCTATATTCATGGAAATATGCTATGTGGTTGTTTTGCACATGGATAGCTTCATTTTCATGCCTACCACATGCTAGATTTATTTCATGCCATGATATGCTATGTAGTGAGTTAATCAAGCTTGTTAACATGCCAACATGAAACTGCTTCTGCCATGCTCTGTTTTCTGCCAAGTCTGAAACCTGTTAACGAAACTTGCTATGTTTACATGGGTGCTATCATATCTTCTGGTCCTTTTTGGCTTATGGTCAGTAGGGGATTTTTGTCATATGCATTTAGTAGATTCAAGGCATGCCTTGTTTTGCCATGTTAAGTTCATGTAGCATGTTGTTTGCTTGCTCTGAACATTGCTACCTGGTGCTGTTTCAGCCATGTCCAGTAATTTCACCAAATCTATGAACCTGGTATCTTTTGCACTTTTGCCATGCTTGTTTGAACCTGCTGTGGTGTGATCTAGCCATAGCTCAGTGTTCATATTTTGTCAAGCATCTTCTGTAGATTACTGCCATATGCTTTGTTGCTATGTTGGAGTGATGCAGCGTAGTTACTTGGTGTATTCTAAGTGCTATCATGTTGTTAATCGCAGAATCGTGCCATTCTTGTTTTGCTTGCCATTTGCAAACCGTGCATCCGTTTCCGATGACCTTTATATCGATTTCGACCGAAATCATCTTAACTTTCCAGTGGCTTCTTGGTTTGCCCAGTTACGGCCTTGTTCATCATTTTTCTTCTGGAGCACGCATATTGCACCGCATACCACATCTCCCATATCATTCATGTTTTGCATCATGTTGCTTGTGCATTTCCCGTGATTGATTGTGGTTCCGTTGCTTGTGTTCTTGTTTTGGGTAGAGCCGGGAGATGAGTTCATGAACGAGGAACCTGTTGAGTACGCTTACGAGGATCAAGCTTTCGACAACTCTGAGAACCTTGCAGGCAAGATGACCATACCCTCGAAATCACTTCTCTCTTTGCTTTGCTAGTTGTTCGTTCTATTGCCATGCTGCGCTACCTACCACTTGCTATATAATGCCTCCCATATTGCCATGCCAAGCCTCTAACCACCCTTCCTAGCAAACCATTGTTTGGCTATGTTACCGCTTTTGCTCAGCCCTTCTTATAGCGTTGCTAGTTGCGGGTGAAGTTGAAGCTGGTTCCATGTTGAAACATGGATATTTTGGAATATCACAATATCTCTTATTTAATTAATGCATCTATATATTAGGTAAAGGGTGGAAGGCTCGGCCTTATGCCTGGTGTTTTGTTCCACTCTTGCCGCCCTAGTTTCCGTCATACCGGTATTATGTTCCTTGAGTTTGCGTTCCTTACGCGGTTGGGTGATTTACGGGACCCCCTTGACAGTTCGCCTTGAATAAATCTCCTCCAGCAAGGCCCAACCTTGGTTTTACCAGTTGCCACCTAAGCCTTTTTCCCTTGGGTTTTCGCGAGCCCGAGGGTCATCTATATTTTAACCCCCCCGGGCCAGTGCTCCTTCGAGTGTTGGTCCGAACCGAGCAGCCTGCGGGGCCACCACGGGGAAACTCGAGGCCTGGTTTTTCTCGTAGCTTGACTTCTCCGATGTGCCCTGAGAACGAGATATGTGCAGCTCCTATCGGGATTTGTCGGCACATCGGGCGGCTTTGCTGGTCTTGTTTTACCATTGTCGAAATGTCTTGTAAACCGGGATTCCGAGACTGATCGGGTCTTCCCGGGAGAAGGTTTATCCTTCTTTGACCGTGAGAGCTTATAATGGGCTAAGTTGGGACACCCCTGCAGGGTATTATCTTTCAAAAGCCGTGCCCGCGGTTATGAGGCAGATGGGAATTTGTTAATGTCCGGTTGTAGAGAACTTGTCACTTGACTTAATTAAAATACATCAACCGTGTGTGTAGCCGTGATGGTCTCTTCTCGGCGTAGTCCAGGAAGTGAACACGGTTTAGGTTATGCATGAACGTAAGTAGTTTCAGGATCACTTCTTGATCATTTCTAGCTTCGCGACCGTTGCGTTGCTTCTCTTCTCGTTCTCTTGTGCGTATGTTAGCCACCATATATGCTTAGTGCCTGCTGCAGCTCCACCTCATTACACCATTCTTTCCTATAAGCTTAAATAGTCTTGATCTCGCGGGTGTGAGATTGTTGAGTCCCCGTGACTCACAGATTCTACCAAAACAGTTGCAGGTGCCGACGATGCCAGTGCAGATGATGCAACCGACCTCAAGTGGGAGTTCGACGAGGAACGTGGTCGTTACTATGTTTCTTTTACTGATGATCAGTAGTGGAGCCCAGTTGGGACGATCGGGGATCTAGCATTTGGGGTTATCTTATTTTCATTTGGATTTGACCGTAGTCGGTCTATGTGTGGATTTTGGATGATGTATGAATTATATTTATGTATTGTGTGAAGTGGCGATTGTAAGCCAACTCTCGTTATCCCATTCTTGTTCATTACATGGGATTGTGTGAAGATGACCCTTCTTGCGACAAAACCACAATGCGGTTATGCCTCTAAATCGTGCCTCGACACGTGGGAGATATAGCCGCATCGTGGGCGTTACAAGTTGGTAATCAGAGCCATCCCCGACTTAGGAGCCCCCTGCTTGATCGAATCGCTGGCGTTGTTGAGTCTAGAACAAAATTGTTTTGAGTATTAGGATTATATATATCGGAGAGTAGGATTCTTTTTACTCCTCAGTCCCTTCGTCAATCTGGTGAGGCCTCCTGACGTAGAAGTTTTGACTCTTCTCTCCTCAAATTTCACTAAAAAAATTTAGGATCATGCAGGTATCTTAGAATCGTTCTGATGGTTTTGTGATGAGAACATTGTTCTTGGTGCCTCCTGACATTTAGGGGTTGTGGCAGTGTTCCGGGGAGTTGAGCTCCGAGGTGTTGTCGTCACAATTTTATCGCTGCAGTTCTGGAATACCTGAGTTTCGCCGGCATCGAAAATCTCTTTTATGCAGTTGTTGGTGAGATCATCTCGACGCCACCCAGTACTGGGGCGAGAGTTCGAGAGTATTGCCATAACTCGTATAACGGATGCTTTTAGAAGGTTGAGGTACACGATTTCCGAAGGTTTCTTGGTTATGTGTTGACGGATGGATACAATTGGATCTAGGGATTGCTAGTTTGGGTGATATATGTTGTGTGCCCTATATCCCCAACACCAGATTGCATAACCAGAAAGTTTCGGGAGTTTATAAGTGGGAATTCAAGTAGCTCCTAGGATATCTTTCCAACAGACGCATGATATGAGATTGGGGTTCGACGTCTAGTGGTCCGCCTTTCCATGGTTGGTTTTACAGTGGTCTCGTAGTGTCTTAAAGAGTCCTTGGCTATGCCGACTCGGGGACGCTTCGTATGTCATGTGCACTGCCTTGTACGTGATGGTGCTGTACGATCGACCCGTGTGGGCCCCACCACAAAAACTTCGGACGAAATCTCTATCATATGTTTGTTCCGGCTTATTCTGCAAGCCAATACTTTGTTTTTTCTAATTGTGGTATTCGAGTTGCTTCGAAGTCAAATGTTGATTCCATACCTTTTTCTAAGTGGCTTCTCAACTTAATGGAAGTGTGATGATTTACTATGGGATTCATTCGTTCATCCTCGTTTGAATGTTTATTGTGAAGACTATATGTTGCAATTTCTATACGTTGATTCAACTTGTCTATTTGTCTATCAAGATGCTAACGGATGTCACCCTCTTCAGGATGGCTCCGCCAACGCGTCAGAATCCGGAACGCAATGAAGGGAGTCAGGCGAACCCTCCGCCACCACCTTCGCCTCCGGAGGCATGGCAAGCTATCATGGTAGCCACCAACGCCAATGCTCAGATGATTTTGCAACTCTTGCAAGAACGCACCCAAGGGCAAGGCAACCAAGGAAATCAAGGCCAAGGCAACAATCAGCCTCACTTCGCTACCCTCAATCAGTTCCTCGCAAATCAGCCCAAGCCTTTCAGCTACTGTGCCGAGGCTACAGAGGCCGATGATTGGCTCGTGGACATCAACAAGCATTTTGAATGTAGCAATGTCAGGCCTGAGGACTTTGTCAAGTTCGCTTCTTTTCAACTCAAGGATCAAGCTGCCGAGTGGTATCAACAATACAAAGATTCCAGAGGAGGTCGTGTGATTACCTGGGATGATTTCCGCCGAGACTTCAAAGCTCACCACATTCCACAAAGTGTTGTTGAGAGTAAGCGTGAGGAGTTCCGCAATCTAAGCAAGGCAGCATGTCCGTGTATTAATACAATACTCAGTTTCAGAAACTCGCTCGCTTCGCTAAGCAAGACATTCCTAATGAAAAGAGCATGATCTATCAATTCAGAGGTGGCCTTAGAGAAGATTTGCAATTGTCTCTCGTGCTTTTTGAGCCGACCAAGTATGATGATTTCTACAATATGGCTCTGAAGCAAGAGGCTGCTCAGCTCAAGTGTGAGGCTTCTAAGAAGAGAGTCGGGGACGCAGTTCAGTCTTCTTCTTCCTCACTAGTGGCTGCTAAGCAACAGAAGTTGTGGTTGCCTCCTCCTCCGTTTCGTCAGCCTTTCCAGCAGAAGAGCAAAGGTGGCCATGGATCTTCCCACCCACCCAACCCTGGCTATCAGAACAAGTCTCAGAATCAAGCTCCAAAGTCGAATGCTCCTTATCATCGTCCACTCTCAGAGGTGACTTACAACAAGTGTCAGCAGAAAGGTCACTATGCTAACAAGTGCTTCAACCAAAGGCGCCTTCCGCCTCCTCCTCCTGTGAGATCTTCCAGCAATGTAGTGGTCAAGCATAATCCCAAGTCTGCAAAGACGAACATGATGAATGCAGCTCAAGCGAAGGAATCTACTGATGTGATAATGGGTAATCTCTCAGTTAATGATATTCCTGCAAAAGTCTTATTTGATACGGGTGCTTCGCTTTGTTTCATGTCAAGACCGTTTTTTGCCAAGCATGAATTCACTTGTTCACATCTGGGTAAACCCATGAATGTCGTTTTTCCGGGTAAACGTTTGAGTTCTAGTTTGGTGGTTCCGGATGTTTCCATCAAGATGGGAAACTATAAATTTATTTCTTCTCCAATTGTTCTTGGTGACTCGGATATTGATCTAATTCTCGGGATGGACTGGCTTTCTAAGCACAAGGCTCAACTTGATTGTGCTGCGAGGAAAATTCAATTGACACACTCTTCTGAGGATGTTATCATCTATGCTGCTCGTGATGAAACCATTCGGTTGTTTTCTCTCAATGAGAAGGGTGAGTTGGATGCTATTTCTCAAATTCTAGTCGTTTGTGAGTACCAAGATGTCTTTCCAGAAGAGCTTCCGGGTATGCCTCCACACCGGCCAGTTGAGTTCGTTATCGATCATGAGCCTAGCACTGAACCTGTTTGCAAGCGTCCTTACAAACTTGGACCCAAGGAGCTGAAGGAATTGAAGAAACAGCTCGATGAACAAGAGCGTCTGGGTTTGATCAGACCGAGTTCATCTCCATGGGGTTGTGGTGTTCTTTTTGTCCAGAAGAAGGATGGCATGGACCGACTTTGTGTCGACTACCGTCCATTGAACAAGAAGACAATCAAGAACAAGTATACACTTCCCAACATCAATGAGCTATTCGAGCAACTCAAAGGTGCTAAAGCATTCTCCAAGCTTGAGCTTCGTATGGGTTATCATCAGATTCACATTTGTGAAGAAGATATTCCCAAGACAGCATTCAGAACAAGCTTTGGTTCTTATGAATATACTGTCATGTCTTTTGGCCTTGTCAATGCTCCTCCAACATTCTCTCGGATGATGAATTTCATCTTCAACCCCTATACCAATGAATTCGTCCTGGTGTATCTCGATGATATCTTGGTCTTCTCCAAGAATAAGAAGGATCATGCCAAACATTTGCGATTGGTGCTCGACAAGCTCAGAGAGTATCAATTTTATGCGAAGTTTTCCAAATGTGAGCTTTGGCTCGATGAAGTTCTTTACCTTGGTCATATCATCTCTGCCAAGGGCATCGCTGTTAATCCCGAGAAGGTGTCTGCAATTGTGAATTGGGAACCTCCTCAGAATGTCAAGCAGCTTCGCGGTTTTCTTGGTCTTGCAAGCTATTGCCGAAGATTCGTTGAGAATTTCTCTAAGATTGCAAAGCCTCTTTCCAACCTCCTCCAGAAGCATGTGAAGTATGTCTGGTGGCCTGAGTGTGACGTTGCTTTCAACACTCTCAAAGAGAAACTCGTCACAGCTCCTGTCTTGACTCCTCCTGACGAATCCAAGCCTTTCGAAGTTTTCTATGATGCTTCTCTTCAAGGTCTCGGTGCCGTGTTAATGCAAGAGAAGAAAGTTGTGGCCTATACCTCTTGTCAGTTGAAGCCCAACGAAAAGAACTACCCCACTCACGATCTTGAGTTGGCGGCAGTTGTCCATGCATTAATAACATGGATACATCTCTTGTTGGGAAGAAAAGTGGACATATTCACCGATCACAAGAGTCTCAAGTACATCTTCACTCAGCCCAACCTCATCCTCAGGCAAACTCGAAGGGTCGAAATGATTTAAGAGTACAATCCGAGTATTGAGTATACTCCAGGCAAGGCCAATGTCATTGCAGATGCCTTGAGCAGTAAGGATTATTGCAACAGCTTAATTCTCAAGCCATTCCAACCGGATCTTTGTGAAGCTTTCCGCAAGCTAAATCTCCAAGTTGTTCCTCAAGGCTTTCTTGCCAACCTCATAGTCTCTCCTACTTTGGAAGATCAGATTCGTGAGGCACAATTTCTTGATGCCATGGTGAAGAAGGTGAAACGTGGTATTGATAAGGGTGTTTCCAAATACAAGTGCTATCGCATTGATGACAGAGACACTTTATTCTTCGAGGACCGGATTGTGGTTCCTAAAGGTGATCTAAGGAAAGTCATAATGAACGAGGCACGCAATTCTCTTCTTTCCATTCATCCTGGAAGTACGAAGATGTACCATGACCTCAAACAGTCATATTGGTGGACTCGAATGAAGCAAGAAATCGCTCAATTCGTGAATGAATGTGATGTCTGTCGAAGGGTGAGAGCAGAACACCAACGACCAGCTGGTCTCCTCCAACCTCTTGCTATCCCATAATGGAAGTTTGATCATATCGAAATGGACTTCGTGACTGGTTTTCCAAAGTCCAAGCGCGGAAATGATGCTATCTTCGTTGTCATCAACAAGCTCACTAAAGTGGCTCATTTCCTTCCAATCAAAGAATCTATCACAGCAGCTCAGTTGGCAGAGCTATACACCTCCAGGATTGTATCCTTGCATGGCATTCCACAATTGATTTGTTCAGATCGTGGAAGCATCTTCACTTCTAAGTTCTGCGACACCTTCCAGAAGGCCATGGGCACCAACATTCGCTTCAGCACAGCTTTCCGTCCTCAAACTAGTGGCCAAGTCGAGCGAGTCAATCAAATCCTTGAAGATATGCTCAGGGCTTGTGTCATTTCCTTTGGCATGAAATGGGAAGATTGTCTTCCA
The DNA here is from genome assembly GCF_018294505.1 of Triticum aestivum. Taxonomy (NCBI): domain Eukaryota; kingdom Viridiplantae; phylum Streptophyta; class Magnoliopsida; order Poales; family Poaceae; genus Triticum; species Triticum aestivum. The sequence goes on along the minus strand of NC_057811.1, from coordinate 202,557,816 downwards.
TATGCCGAATTCTCCTACAACAACAGCTTCCAAGCGAGTTCGGGCAAGGCCCCATTCGAGATTCTATATGGCAGAAAGTGCCGTACTCCTCTCAATTGGTCAGAGACTGGTGAACGCCAACTTCTTGGCAATGACTTAATCACAGAGGCTGAAGAAAATGTGTAAAGTCATCTGTGAAAATCTCAAAGCCGCGCAATCGCGCTAGAAAAGTTACTATGATAGCAAGCACCGTGATGTGGCTTTCGAGATCGGAGACCATGTCTACCTCCGCGTCTCTCCAATGAAAGGCACTCGTCGCTTCGGTATCAAAGGGAAGCTTGCCCCTAGATACGTGGGTCCTTTCAAGATCATTGGCAAAAGAGGTGACCTCGCCTATCAACTTGAGCTTCCTTCCAACTTCGCGAACGTGCACGATGTGTTCCACGTGTCACAGCTTCGTAAGTGCTTCAAGACTCCTGAGCGCACCATCAACTTCGAAGAGATTGACCTCCAAGAAGATCTGTCTTATCATGAGCACCCCATTGCTATTCTTGAAGAAACTGAGCGCAAGACTCGCAACAAGTCAATCAAATTCCTGAAAGTGAAGTGGTCGCACCATTCCGACCGAGAAGCCACCTGGGAACGCGAGGACCACCTCCGTTCCGAATATCCGGAGTTCTTTCAGTCCTAGATCTCGGGACGAGATCCTCTCGTAGTGGTGGAGTGTTGTAACACCCCGTATGTAACTTCCCATATTTCTAACTCCAACTCTTGCTATTTTCGGCTATGCGTTATGATATTCCCTCCGTGGTCGGGTTTTGTCTTTCGTTTTGCAGTTGTGCTTCGTGTCATCTTGCAGTCTAATCCTCATCATGTGCATGGTGTGATTTCATACATTTCGTGTTGTTGCATGTTCCATGCATAAGTCTTGCGTAATCACCACTTCTCCTTCCTTTCCTTCATTTCTTTTGCAAGTGCACCTTTTACCTACTCCATTAATGTTCATCTTTTCCCCAATATTCAAGCATCTTGCCCTAAACCTCTCTGCAAAATGTCAGATCTTTTGAAGTTGTTTTAGTTAGGTTCTAAAATACCTCAAGTTTAAATTATATTCAAACTTGTTTTATTTTTCTACCTCTAAAAATGTCCAAGGCAATTATTTCAAATATAATAATATATCAGGAGCATGGGAATATTTTCATATTTCCCAAATCCCTCTTCTTTGTACCTGGCCTCTTTCATTTTGTTTTCTGTTGAGGAAATGCAAATAAAAGAAAAGGCTTTCTGGGCCTCTCTTTCCCCAGCAGAGCGCAGCAGCAGCTTTAGCTGCGGCCATCCAGCCCGCCAGCGCCCTTTTTTTCTCCCCTCTTTCTCCCTCGTCGGGCCCGCTTATCAGCGACCCACGACCTCACGCCTACCTGCTCCGTGCTGCCGCCGTCTCTGTTTCTAAGAGAGAGCGCACACGCCCGCGCCGTGAGCTTCACGGACATCGAGGCCGCGCCATCTCTTCCCCTCCTTTTTAAGCCCCCGCGCCATCCCAGGGTTTCCCTTTCCCCCCTCTCTCGCCGCCGCCACGGTAGGTCCTCGCTCGCGCCCCCATAGGCGTCGCCTGCACCATGGCCGAGGCGAGCAGGAGCTCGTCGCCGGTGTAGGAACCGCCAGCAGTGCCCCGCCTTCCTCCAGACGCCCCGGGTGATCGAGGTCGTCTTCTTCCCGCTGTGAACCAAGGCCGGAGACGCCAATCCGGCTACCTCCCCGTCGTCCTCTTCCTCCCCTGCTTCGCGGACAGCAGCCCCACCAGGTTCAGAGCTCGTCCGCATCGCCGCAGGCTCATCTCCGTCGCCGTCTTCTTGTCCTAGGGTAAGGAGGTATTCCCGGCTTCCTCCCTCCTCCTTCTCAACGCTGGATGATCCCCGTAGGAAATGCTAGGATCGCGCCTTCGCCATGATCTCGATGCTCTGGCGATCTCTGAATTTTTTTGGTGTGCAGTTGCAGTAGACGCCGTTGTTGCTCGCGCTCCGCCCCGCTCTGGTTCACCTAGCTACACCACTTCTGTCCGCACCACACCACCCCTCGCATCACCCACGCCAGTGCAGCCCGCTTGCCCCGCGCTGTCCTGTTTCCTCGGCTTGCACGCGCTCGCGCTCTGCACCCCTTCATGTCGCCGCTGCACGAGCTTGTGCTCGAGATTTTGCGAGCGCGCCACTCCACCCGCACTCCCTGGCCTATCCCGCACCCCCGCCGGTGCCCCTTGGCTCCGGTGGTCGTCGTCGTTGCTCGCAGGCACCGTCGGCGTCTTCTCTGCTGCAGATGAGAAGAGACCCGTACCAGCTTCAGATTACCTCAAGTAGAGCTGAGCCCCTTGCCAACCAGCATACCGACCCTAGCCCAGTGGTATCGACCCGTCTCATCCACCCCGCAGTGCAGGGATCGAATCCCCCCAAGGGCAGTTTAAAGCCCCCTTTTTTCTCTCTTCTGGGATCGGTGTCTCTATGACAGAAGGGTCCCACCAGTCAGCCTCTCAGCGCCCTCCTCCTTCTATTTTTTTCCTTACCCCCGCGTTTTCCATTTATGGCAAGTCCCCGTTTTCCATTTCGGGCAAGTCCATTTCTGGACGTTTCCAAATAAGGAAAATGTCATTTCTGTCATATTCCATTTAGGGCAGTTTCTAACTTATTGCACTTGTGATGATTTTTCTACACCAACCCTAGCATATTATATACGTTTTTGGGGTAGAAAAATTCCACCAATCCAGTGGGGCATTAGTTTCTGCATTTGAGCAAGTTCATGAACATGCCATTTTGCATCATGTTGCTGTTTTGTCTAGTATGCGTATATTCATGGAAATATGCTATGTGGTTGTTTTGCACATGGATAGCTTCATTTTCATGCCTACTACATGCTAGATTTATTTCATGCCATGATATGCTATGTAGTGAGTTAATCAAGCTTGTTAACATGCCAACATGAAACTACTTCTGCCATGCTCTGTTTTCTGCAAAGTCTGAAATCTGTGAACGGAACTTGCTATGTTTACATGGGTGCCATCATATCTTCTGGTCCTTTTTGGCTTATGTTCAGTAAGGGATTTTTGTCATATGCATTTAGTAGATTCAAGCCATGCCTTGTTTTGCTATGTTAAGTTCCTGTAGCATGTTGTTTGCTTGCTCTGAACATTGCTACCTGATGCTGTTTCAGCCATGTCAGTAATTTCACCAAGTCGGTGAACCTAATATCTTTTGCACTGTTGCCATGCTTGTTTGAGCCTGCTGTGGTGTGATCTAGCCGTAGCTCAATGTTCTTCTTTTGTCAAGCATATTCTGTAGATTACTGCCATATGCTTTGTTGCTATGTTGGAGTGCTGTAGCATAGTTACTTGGTGTATTCTAAGTGCTATCATGTTGTTAATCGCAGAATCGTGTCATTCTTGTTTTGCTTGCCATTTGCAAACCGTGCATCCGTTTCCGGTGATCTTTATATCGATTTCAACCGAAATAATCTCATCTTTCCAGTGGCATGCTTGGTTTGCCAAGTTACGGCTTTGTTCATCATTTTTCTTCCGGAGCACGCATATTGCACCGCATACCACATCTCGCATATCATTCATGTTTTGCATCATGTTGCTTGTGCATTTCCCGTGATTGATTGTGGTTCCATTGCTTGTGTTCTTGTTTTGGTTAGAGCCGGGAGACGAGTTCATGAATGAGGAACCTGTTGAGTACGCTTACGAGGATCAAGTTTTCGACAACTCTGAGAACCTTGCAGGCAAGATGACCATACCCTCGAAATCACTTCTATCTTTGCTTTGCTAGTTGTTCGTTCTATTGCCATGCTGCGCTACCTACCACTTGCTATATCATGCCTCCCATATTGCCATGCCAAGCCTCTAACCACCCTTCCTAGCAAACCGTTGTTTGGCTATGTTACCGCTTTTGCTCAGCCCTTCTTATAGCGTTGCTAGTTGCAGGTGAAGTTGAAGTTGGTTCCATGTTGGAACATGGATATTTTGGAATATCACAATATCTCTTATTTAATTAATGCATCTATATATTTGGTAAAGGGTGGAAGGCTCGGCCTTATGCCTGGTGTTTTGTTCCACTCTTGCCGCCCTAGTTTCCGTCATACCGGTATTATGTTCCTTGAGTTTGCGTTCCTTACGCGGTTGGGTGATTTATGGGACCCCCTTGACAGTTCGCCTTGAATAAAACTCCTCCAGCAAGGCCCAACCTTGGTTTTACCATTTTCCACCTAAGCCTTTTTCCCTTGGGTTTTCGCGAGCCCGAGGGTCATCTTTATTTTAACCCCCTCCCCCCCTGGGCCAGTGCTCCTTCAAGTGTTGGTCCGAACCGAGCAGCCTGCGGGGCCACCACGGGGAAACTCGAGGCCTAGTTTTACTCGTAGTTTGACTTATCCGGTGTGCCCTGAGAACGAGATATGTGCAGCTCCTATCGGGATTTGTCGGCACATCGGGCGGCTTTGTTGGTTTTGTTTTACCATTGTCGAAATATCTTGTAAACCGGGATTCCGAGACTGATCGGGTCTTCCCGGGAGAAGGTTTATCCTTCGTTAACTGTGAGAGCTTCTAATGGGCTAAGTTGGGACACCCCTGCAGGGTATTATCTTTCGAAAGCCGTGCCCGCGGTTATGAGGCAGATGGGAATTTGTTAATGTCCGATTGTAGAGAACTTGTCACTTGACTTAATTAAAATACATCAACCGTGTGTGTAGCCGTGATGGTCTCTTCTCGGCGGAGTCCGAGAAGTGAACACGGTTTGGGTTATGCATGAACGTAAATAGTTTCAGGACCACTTCTTGAACATTTCTAGCGTCGCGACCATTGCGTTGCTTCTCTTCTCACTCTCTTTTGCGTATGTTAGCCACCATATATGCTTAGTGCCTGCTGCAGCTCCACCTCATTACACCATTCTTTCCTATAAGCTTAAATAGTCTTGATCTCACGGGTGTGAGATTGCTAAGTCCCCGTGACTCACGGATTCTACCAAAACAGTTGCAGGTGCCGACGATGCCAGTGTAGATGATGCAACCGACCTCAAGTGGGAGTTCGACGAGGAACGTGGTCGTTACTATGTTTCTTTTCCTGATGGTCAGTAGTGGAGCCCAGTTGGGACGATCGGGGATCTAGCATTTGGGGTTATCTTATTTTCATTTGGATTGACCGTAGTCGGTCTATGTGTGGATTTTGGATGATGTATGAATTATATTTATGTATTGTGTGAAGTGGCGATTGTAAGCCAACTCTCGTTATCCCATTCTTGTTCATTACATGGGATTGTGTGAAGATGACCCTTCTTGCGACAAAACCACAATGCGGTTATGCGTCTAAGTCGTGCCTCGACACGTGGGAGATATAGCTGCATCGTGGGCGTTACAAAGAAATAAAAATAAAATGGATAAAAAATGTTACTGGGATGCTTGCAGGCTTGTCCGTAGTGTGCCTCCGCCAGTGCCCATGGTATCTTGAGTGCGTAATGGTGTATGCGCGGCACAAATTTTGTATGTGTACGAGGTGGGCGGCGGAAGCCGGAGTGCTATTTCCGCTCCGGGAGTAGTTGACCCTTGGGTGGAAATTGCTTCAGGCCCCCGATATTTCGTTGGTGAACCTCTACGTCGTCCCTGTCGCCTGGCGGCCTCTTCCCTTTGTGTTCGGCGTTGAGCTTGCCGGCCTGTTTAAAGACCCAGTAGTTTCTGTTAGTATGATTAGCTGGTTTGTCGGGGTGGCCGTGAATCTGGCAAGGTCGGTCCAATATGCTATCCAAGTTGGATGGTTCGTCTCGTTTTTTCTTGAATGGCTTCTTCCGTTGACCGGGCTTGGGATTGCTGAATCCGACGTTGACCGCCGTGTCGCTTGATCTTTCATTATCATTGCGACTATTGTATTTGCTTCATCGTGGCTTGCCGTTGCCATCTCGGATTTCAGAAGTGCCCGGGTCGCTGGCGCTGCTGCTTCTACGAGCGAGCCAGTTGTCTTCTCCCACACAAAAGCGGGTCATCAGAGCAGTGAGGGCTGTCATGGATTTAGGTCCTTCTTGACCGAGGTGGTGTGCAAGCCATTCGTCCCGGACACTGTGTGTAAAAGTCGCAAGGGCTTCCGCATCCGGACAGTCGGCGATTTGGTTCTTTTTGACTAAGAACCAAGTCCAGAGCCTCCTGGCTGTCTCTCCGGGCTGCTGGACAATGTGACTTAGGTCATTGGTATCCGATGGCCGGACATATGTTCCTCGGAAGTTGCCGAGGAAGGCCTCCTCCAAGTCCTCCGAGCTGCCTATGGAATTTTCAGGCAGGCTGTTTAACCAGTGCCGAGCTGGCCCTTTTAGCTTTAGTGGGAGGTATTTGATGGCGTGGAAGACGTCCCCACGAGCCATATGGATGTGCAGGATAAAATCTTCTATCCATACTGCGGGATCGGTTGTTCCATCGTATGATTCAATGTTGACGTGTTTGAATCCTTCGGGGAATTCATGATCCATTACTTCATCGGTGAAGCAAAGCGGGTGTGCGGCGCCTCTATGTTGGGCTACACTGCGACGTAACTCTGAAGGAGTCCATTTGCGGTTTTCGGCTCGGGCGTAGCTCAGTTTGTCACGTCCGAATATGTAGCTGTCGTCGCGTGTCGAGGCATGCCTTCGCGATCCGTAGATCGGTCTTGCATGTCCTGCACTACTGTCCAAGTCCCGCTGCAGGTCGTCTGGACAATCGTGAGCTACGTTATTCTTGCGGTCTGGTGTTCGGCTTGAGTTGCTTCTTTATCTGGATAGAGTTGTCAGCGACCAGCCGCATTGCGTGATGATGGTACGGGCTCCACCGCCTCGTCATTGAACTGATGTAGCAATCTATGCTTCGGGTAGCTTTTGGCTAGGCCACTAAGGCCATATTCTTCGGCAACGAGGACTTGGGTCCATCTATCGTTGAGTAGGTCTTGGTCAGCTTGAAGCTGCTGCTGCTTCTTTTTCAGGCTCCTTGCAGTAGCTATGAGCCTGCGCTTGAAGCGCTCCTGCTCGAGGGGTTCTTTGGGTACGATGAAGTCTTCGTCGCCGAGGCTTACCTCATCTTCAGAGAGCGGAAGGTAGTTATCGTCCTCCGAATCGTCGCTGGGCAGGGCCTGTTCATCAGGGCTGGCTTGCCCGTTTTCCTGTTCCTCCTGTTCGGATCTTGCTCCAGCAGGGTCTTCATTGTTTTTGGCGTCGTCCAGAGTACTTTTTTCTCCGATGCCATCATTGCTGCGATGTGACTTCGAGCGGCGTTTAGGGCGCCAGTACTTAGACTGTGTCTCAGGAGGTTTATTCTCAATTGGATCTCCTTTGTGATTGTCGCGAGCTTTTTTAAGTGTACCAACCATGTATACGTCGTATGAAGGGGTGGCCGTCCCATGCCTGTTGACTGGCGGGTCTTGGCCTTGCTCCTTGTCGGCATTTTCGTCTATACCGTCAATGTCTTTGGAGCCATAAGCAGGCATGTCGGTTAAGTCCCCGACAGTGGCTATGAAGTGGGTGGCGGGTGGGAAGCGAAATTCTCCATTATCAGCCTCTAGCTCGAACCGGGCACAGTTCGGCCGCGAGTCCTCCTTCAGCGACAGTTTTTTTAATGAATTTAGCACATCACCGAAGGGCGAGTGTTGGAAGATATCTGCGGCGCTGAACTCGAAGATTGATAACCGATCTAACTTGGTGTCCGGGGGCGTGCGCGGTTCGGAACTTATAGCCGGAGACGAGTCCGGAATTCAATTGATGCTGATATTGCCTGGTATTGAGTCTGTGCGCGGCTCCAATGCCGCGGACTCTGTGGCTTCGGATGGTTCAATTTGCTCCAGATCTAGGGCCGTAGCAGTTGAAGGAACCATCTCCTGAATCTTGTCCGATGACAGATTTAAGTCATGTCCATCGAAGCGAGGGGGGCGATCGCCGCGGTCTCAAATCCATTGAAGATCAAGTCTCCACGGATATCCGCGACATAGTTCAAGTTTCCAAATCTGACCTGGTGGCCAGGGGCGTAGCTATCGATCTGCTCCAGATGGCCAAGCGAGTTGTCCCACAGTACGAAGCCACCGGATACGAAAATCTGTCCGGGGAGGAAGATTTCTCCTTGGACAGTGTCGCTATAGACGATCGAAGGGGCCATCGAACCTTTCGTCAACGGCACAATGGAATTCTCAATGAAAGCACCAATGTCGGTGTCAAAACCGGCGGATCTCGTCCTGAACTGTGCGTCTATGGTCGATGGTAACAGGAGACGGGGGACATGATGTTTACCCAGGTTCGGGCCTTCTCTATGGAGGTAATACCCTACTTCCTGATTGATTGATCTTGATGAATATGAGTATTACAAGAGTTGATCTACCACGAGATCGTAGTGGCTAAACCCTAGAAGTCTAGCCTGTATGACTATGGTAATGAATATCCTATCCGGACTACTCCCTCCGGTTTGTATAGACACCGGAGGGATCTAGGGTTACATAGAGTCGGTTACATAAGAAGGAATCTTCATAGTCGGTCACCAAGCTTCCCTTCCACGCCAAGGAGAGTCGAATCCGGACACGGGTACAGTCTTCGACCTTCATGTCTTCATAGCCCATCAGTCCGGCCCATGGATAACAAGCCGGACGCCTGATGACCCCTTAGTCCAGGACTCCCCCAATAACCTCATTAAAGGTGATCATATCCTTGCAGTAAAATATGTTATATTTTACAAGGAAAACAGGTTGGAGGAAGCCACCCCGTGAAGAACATCATGACCACGAGAAGACCGCTCGAGCTACTTCATATGGATCTCTTTGGTCCCAGTTGTCGGTGTCAAAACCGGAGGATCTCGGGCAGGGGGTCCCGAACTATGCGTCTAAGGTCGATGGTAACAGGAGACAGGGGACACAATGTTTACCCAGGTTCGGGCCCTCTCTATGGAGGTAATACCCTACTTCCTGCTTGACTGATCTTGATGAATATGAGTATTACAAGAGTTGATCTACCACGAGATCGTAATGGCTAAAACCCTAGAAGTCTAGCCTATATGACTATGGTAATGAGTATCTCCCTCTCCGGACTAAGTCCTCCGGTTTATATAGATACCGGGAGGATCTAGGGTTATACAAGGTCGGTTACAAAGAAGGGAATCTACATATTTGGCTGCCAAGCTTGCCTTCCACGCCAAGGAGAGTCCCATCCGGACACGGGTGCAACCTTTGGTCTTCGTATCTTCACAGCCCATCAGTCCGGCCTATGGCTAACAGGCCGGACGCCCGAGGACCCCTTAGTCCATGACTCCCTTAGTAGCCCCTGAACCTGGCTTCAATGACAAGGTATCCGACGCGTAGATCTGTCTTCGGCATTGCAAGGCGGGTTCCACCTTCCGAACTCCAAAATTGTCTTCGGACGTATCGACATGTCCGGACCTGTAACACACACACCACACACAACCGTGGAGAGAATATAATTTTACACGAGTTCAATCCGCTGACAACTTTTTCTAACACGACATCATATCTGTCCGGTCATAATTTCGAACCATTTTTCGTCTGCCGCTCCACGTTTCGAGACGCGGTTGCCATTGGCACGTCTTGTCGAAGCAGAGATCGTGTCCCCTTATTGCGGGATTCTCATCAATACGGGCGTGGGTAACCCAACCATACCATTCACACAGTCCTTGGGAATAGGCGAGTTTCGAGGCAAATGGGGAGGCATTCAATATTCACTTATAAGGGGATAAGGATCCCCCTTCTCTTATGTCAGGGAGAAGGACATTACTGAGCTTCGGGCGGCCGGGTACTCGGCGAAGGAAATCGCACACCGTCTTCCAGCCAGGGGCAAATCGTCGCCACGCCGAAGCCCAACGAGAGGTGGTATTCATCCCTCATTTCCTTCGCGGGCTAGGGTTTCCACTCCACACTTTCGTCCGCTGGCTGACGTACTATTACGGGATAGATTTCCATGATCTATCCCCAAACTCTTTTCTCAACATCTCGGCGTTCATCGTCGTGTGTGAGGCCTTCCTCCGCATCCAACCCCACTTCGGGTTGTGGCTTAAAGTCTTCGGCGTGAAGCCGAAGCAGGTGGATGGCCAGCACGCGGAGTGAGGAGGGGCCATTGTGAGTAAGCTGTCCAATGTCTCCTGGCCGAAAGGCACCTTCGTGGAGACTATCAAGGAATGGCAGAAACAAATGGTTCTACATTATAGAACCCCGCGGCACCAACTGGGCTGCAGCTGCCGAATTCAAACCTGGTGCTCCAATGCGGCTCACCTCCTGGGTCGAGAAGAGCCCGAACTGGTGTTCGCCAGAAGAGCTGAAAGCGCTACAGACACGGGTTCAAAGTATGGTGGACAAGGATGTCAAACTTGCCGATATAATCCAGGTGATGCTAGTTCGCCGGATTCTCCCGTGCCAAAGCCGAAGCCTCCCATTATGGAAGTTCAATCTGAAGAAGCACCATACCCTGAAGAGGCTCTTCAAGACCACTCACAAAGATGCCTGGAAATTGCTCTTCAAGGGCAACGAGACACCGCCAGCCATGAATTCAGATCGTGGGCACGACATTAACCACCCCGCTAGCGAGGTGAGTTTCCGACGCGTCCTTTACTTGTTTGCTTCAAGGATGATATCTGAACTTTTGCTGTCATTGCTTCTTCAGGAATGGATGGAGAGGGCGAAGTGGATCCAGTGTCCGGCTCCGCTACCTGAAGAACCAGTCATTCCGCGTTTAGCGAAGATGCTGGTGCAGGCACCCTATACAGCGCCGGTGAAGATGGCCAAGGGGAAGGCCAAGGGGTCCCGAGTGGCCCCCGTCGCAAGAGCGCTTCGGACGCGACGTCCGAAGACAAGACCCGCTCCTCCGTTGCCGAAGATGACGACGATGAAGGGGAGGAGGAGGAGAACAACCCTTCCCTTGATGAGGGAAGGAAGAAGAGGGCGGCCTCCACGAACCTGGCGGTGGGGACGTCCAAGAAGGGGAAGGGCTCCTTCGCGGATAACCCCACGTGGGACGTCGACAGCAGTCTAGAGTGACACCCCCGCACCAAGCCTCAAGTTGCATCGTAAGTGTTATGACTCCAGCATACCCATATGTCCAGCCTCTCCTCTTCAATGTATTGACGTGGTTAATTATGCTATTGCAGTCCGGCCCACGACGGCTCCCGGCGATCCTCATCAAGAGGTTCGTTGGACTCAAAGGAGATGGCCAGCGAGACACCACCGGCCGCTTACTCTCCCGAGGCCAAAGGAGACGACGAGGTGCTCTCCCAACGGACCTTCCCAGGCCGGGGAGAGGCTCAGGAGGCGCCAGAAGGCAAAGCCCCCGTCGTCGAACACCAGGGGGAGCCAATTCCCATGGAGACTGGGGATGAGGGCCGTTTTCAATTCGGCCCTCAACCGGACTCGATTCCGGAGACCGATACGGCTCCAGGTCCGGCACGCAGCCTCCTTCGAAAGAAGGGTGTGTGCCTATTCCGCCGGTGACCCCTGTCCAACCAGGGGCACCAAATAATCTGCTGGAAGCGCTGCGAGGCGCTTCCGTTGCGGACGAGCACCGTGTTCTTATGGGTTCAGTCCGTCAAGAGCGGACTAACCAAAGCCTGCAGTAGCCTGCTAACAGGTTTTGAGGTAAGCGACGCAAAAGAAGAAAATCCCAATATAGACAGTAGCCACTGAGACACTGTCCGGTGTCCGGAAAGAAGAAACCGGACAGAGGATCAATCCCTGATGGCAGGAAACTAACTAAACTTGTCTGAAATGAATACGCAGGTGTCGCTGTTGCCCGCAGCCTCACATACTGCCGAAGTCTCCGAACTAAAGCAGAGACTTGAGCAGGCCGAGGAAGAGCTCGGTCGGGTGAGGAGGCAGCTCCAAGAAAAACAAGGTATGTAATAACCGTTTTATATTAAGAAAGTAAAATGATATGCATTGACTGAAGTGTCAAGATATATATAGAAGCGACGACCGAGGTCGAGGCCCTGAAGGAGGCCCTGGCCGAAGCCGACGGGAAGGCTGTCAAGGAGTAGGCCGCCCGTAAGAAGCTCAAGGCCCGGGTCAGCGAGGTTCAACAAGAGCTCCAGGACGCGGTGAGGAAGTGCGAGACCTTGGAGCGCGACGCGTCGGCTCGAGAGACCGAACTCGCCAAGGCTCGTCAAAGCGCGGAGATGGTCCGGAATGAGGCCCAGGGCACCCTCCGAGAGATCAAGGAAGCCAGGAATATTGCGGCGGGTAAGGCATTTAGTATGCAAAGCAAGTATATGAGGAAGAAGTATTTCATACCAACCCGGATTCGGAGTTCTCCAGGAGCCTACGCAGATCTACCACGCAGTGTGTCCAACGCCACGGAGTTCTTTCGAGCCGAGGAAGGGAGCTCCATGGAGAAATTGTTCTGGTCACAGTATCTTGCGGCAAAGCATCCCGTGCCCTTCACCGATCAGCTGAAACAGCTGGTGGAGCTGCATAGGGTGGCCGAACTAGCCATGAAGGATTTGATAATCCGGCTATGGCCAGCCGAAGCTATGCCTGGTAGCTACTTCCGACTCCTGAAGCGGCTGGTGAATGCCTGTCCTCGGCAGGACGTCGTCAAGAGATCGGCCTGTATTGAAGGTGCGCGCATGGCCTTCGCCTGTTGCAAGATGTGGTGGGCGAAGATGAACGCCGTCGAGCTGGCCAGGGGGCCGCCCGAGGTCAAGAAGCACCGCACACCCGAGCGCTATTTTGCTGATGTCCTAGAGTGGTCTCGCATTGTGGCAACGCAGTGTGGGCAGGACATTATTTTCGAATGAATACATTCGTGTTGTCTTTACTTTGTATGATGAAACAAAGTCGGTTTGTAATATAATGCTTGTTATGTTTCAATTTTTATCCCTGTGCGGCCGTGTTGTATGGAATCTGAGGGTTGGCCAGTCGTTGGCTTCTGCACCCACGTAGGTAGTACGGAGGTGTTCGGAATGGAATCTAAACAATCTTGATCCAATTATATGGTCCTTGAAGGAGTTGTTTAGTGCAACGAACCAGGCAATCAGACTATGCGGCTTAAATGCCCTCACTTAGCCATAGGAGTTTTACAATAAAACATGTGCACAGCCCCAAGTATTCGAACCAGAGTGCTATGAGCGTCTGATCGGGAAGTACCGATCCTTCGCATAATGCGGGAGAAATCTTCAATGATTTGCAACCTCCGAACAGCTGACCGGCTCTCGCCGTATCATGACAGTCAGTTTTCGGCTTTCTCTACTGAGGTGCTCCTTTGGATAAACCAGGGCACAATCGCAGTAGTTCTCCCTTTACTACCTTAGCCGATATAGGGGAACGTAAGGTAGCAAGCACAGGAGCCGGGCAACCAAACTATTGACCAAAGACATGATTCGGAGCCAATGCATATAATGCTAAATTCGGGGTGCCGAACTATACTGTAAAAGTGTTCGTACTTTTTTTGCCATGTTGTGGGGTGCTATGGAGCCCCTGGCAAGTTGGAACGCACCGAGTGTACAGGTGCTATCTGATAGAATTACCAGAAAGGAGAAAAAAAGGAAGAAAAAGGAAGAAGCAGTGGTAAGCTAAAGCCGTGGAAACTTGGGCCGCAAACTGTTTCTACTATAATTTCATTGGTGCGTTAAAGCGCATTTATACAAGTAGTGCGATAAGCTGAAAGGCTATTTACTATGCCTTCACCAAGAGAGAGCTGCGTATGGGTCCTGAATATAGGTAAAGGGATCGTTAAAGAGACCACCTAAGAGTTTTCTAGTACGTCCATGCTTCTTCTTGTCTTGGTGTTTTTGTCCTTCAAGAGGACCAATGATCAGGCCGCCAGGAAAGGCCTGAAAAAAGAAAAAATAAAAGAAGAAAGGGAAATAGTGAAAGTATGAGTGTCCGGGGCGGTCGAGCTGCCCTGTGGATCACAAGTTAGCTATGCCTCCGTCGATGCCCATGGGATTTTGAGTGCGTAGTTATGTACGCGCGGCATGATTGCCACCACTTGATAGGGACTGAGACGGAGGTCGGATTGCTAGTCGAGCTCCTGGTGAGCCGAGCTATCCTTCTGCAGGGTAGTTCAGACCCTCTTAACGGTGTCCATGGGCTCGGCAACCGAATTAGGGTTCTGCTTGAGAAGGCCACCGTGTACTTCGGCTGCTAAGGCAGCTGTGTGCTCTTCTGTACGGAGGGAGCATTCCATATTTCCGTTGACCATGATGGCGGCGCGTGGACCGGGCATCTTGAGCTTGAGATAGGCATATTGTGGCACAGCATTGAATTGTGCGAATGCGGTTCGTCCGAGCAGTGTGTCATAGCCGCTGCGAAAGGGGACGATGTTGAAGATTAACTCTTCACTTCGGAAATTGTCCGGGGACCCGAAGACAACTTCTAGCGTGATTGAGCCCGTACAATGGGCCTCCACACCTGGTATGACTCCCTTGAAGGTAGTTTTTGTGGGCTTGATCCGTGATGGATTGATGCCCAATTTTGGCACTGTATCCTGATAGAGCAGATTGAGGCTGCTACCTCCGTCCATAAGGACGCGCGTCAGGTGAAATCCGTTGATGATTGGATCGAGGACTAGCGCGGCCGAACCGCCATGACGGATGCTGGTCGGATGATCCCGACGATCAAAGGTGATCGGGAATGATGACCATGGATTGAATTTTGGGGCGACTGGCTCTATCGCGTAGACGTCCCTCATTGCGCGTTTGCGCTCCCTTTTGAGGATGTGTGTAACATATATCATGTTCACTGTTTTCACTTGAGGGGGAAATTTTTTCTGTCCCCCTGTGTTCGGTTGTCGGGGCTCCTCGTCGTCGTCCTCGCTTTGTGATCCCTTTTCCCTGTTCTCAGTGTTTAATTTGCCAGCCTGTTTAAAAACACAACAATCTCTGTTGGTATGATTGGCTGGTTTATCTGGGGTGCCATGTATCTGGCACTGGCGATCGACTATGCGGTCCAGACTGAATGGTCCCTGATTGTTTCTCTTGTATGGTTTCTTCCGCTGGCTGGACTTGGAGCCGCTAAATCCGGTGTTGACTGTAGTGTCGTTGGTATTATCCCCATTGCTTTGCCATTGCTATTCTTAACCTCAGTGGGTCCTGCCTTGCTGGCTGTGTTTTTGTTACGAGCCAACCAACTATCCTCACCCGCGCAAAAGCGGGTCATGAGTGCCGTGAAAGCTGCCATAGATTTTGGCTTTTCTTGGCCGAGGTGGCGGGCGAGCCATTCGTCGCGGATGCTACGTTTAAAGGCCGCTAGGGCTTCGGCATCCAGACAGTCGACGATCTGGTTCTTTTTAGTTAGGAACCTAGTCCAGAACTTCCTGGCTAACTCCCCAGGTAGTTGAACTATGTGGCTTAAGTCATCAGCGTCTGGTGGCCGGACATATGTACCTTGGAAGTTGTCGAGGAAGGCCTCTTCCAAGTCCTCCCAGCTGCCGATAGAATTTTCAGGCAGGCTGTTTAACCAGTGCCGAGCTGCTTCTTTAAGCTTTAGCGGGAGGTATTTGATAGCGTGGAGGTCATTTCCCCGGGCCATGTGGATGTGGAGTATAAAGTCCTCGATCCATACCGCGGGACTAGTTGTCCCATCGTATGATTCAATATTCACGGGTTTAAACCCTTCGGGGAATTCGTGATCCATTACTTCATCGGTGAAGCAAAGAGGGTGTGCGGCACCTCTATATCGGGTCGCGTCGCGACGTAGTTCTGATGGAGTCCGTCTATGGTTGTTGGCCCGGGTGTGACTAGGTTTGTCACGTCCGAATAGGTAGCTAGTATCACGTGTCAAAGAACGTCCCCGCGATCCGTAAATCGATCGGGTGTATCCTGCCCTGCTATCCAGGGTCTGCCGGAGGTCGTTTGTATGACCCCGAACTATTTTGTCTCTGTTTTTTCATGGCGGCTGGGCGGGCTACTGTTCGGCTTGAGCTGCCGCTCTATCCCGACCATGAGGTGGCCGGTCCACCGCACTGTCCCGACCGCGTAGTGTTCGGTCGGCCGCATTACGCGAGGGAGGTATGGGCTCCGGCGCCTCTTCATCAAACTGAGGGAGCAACCTTCGCTTCAGGTAACTCTTGGCTGGGCGTCTGAGGCCGTGTTCTTCGGCTGCCAGGACATCAGTCCATCTGTCGACGAGCAGATATTGGTCAGCTTGAAGCTGTTGCTGCTTATTTTTCAGGCTCCTTGCGGTGGCTATTAGCTGGCGCTTGAAGCGCTCCTGCTCGAGAGGTTCCTCAGGCACGATGAAATCTTCGTTGCCGAGGCTTTCCTCATCCTCAGAGAGCGGACGATAACTACCATCCTCCGAGTCGTTGGGCCTGGCCTGTTTGTCGGGGCTAGCTTGCCCGTTTTCTTGCCCCTCCTGTTCGGATGTTACCTCGGCAAGGTCTTCATTGTTTTCGGCATCGTCCGGAGTATTATTTTCTCCGGTGCCAGCATTGTTGTCTTTTGAACGACGTGACTTAGAGCGGCGCCGAGGACGCCGGCGTTTTTGCTGTGTCTCCGGAGGTTTATTCTCGACTGGATTTTCTTTGTCATCGTCGTTGGTTGTTTTGGGTGTGTCCACCATGTACACATCGTACGAAGAGGTGGCCGTCCAACGTCCGGTGAATGGCGTACTTTGATTTTGCTCCTCGTCGGCATCGTCGTCCATACCGTCGATATCTTCGGAGTTGTAATCAAGCGTGTCGGTTAAATCCTCGGCTGTGGCTATGAAGTGTGTGGCGGGAGGGAAGCAAGATTCTCCTTCATCAGCCCCTAGTTCGAACCGAACATAGTTCGGCTATGAGTCCCCCGCCAAGGATAGGCTCTTTAATGAGTTTAGCACATCGCCCAAGGGCGAGTGCTGGAAGATGTATGCGGCACTAAACTCGAAGATCAATAAACGATCAAGTTAAGCATCCGCGGGCTCACATGGTTCAGAACTTACGTCCGGAGATGAGTCCGGAGTTACGGAGACACAAATATTGTGTGAGGTTAAGTCCATGTGCGGCTCCAACACCGGGGAATCTGTGGCCTCCGCAGTGGGGTTGAGCCTCCAATCCTTGGATGGCGCTGTATGCTCCCGATCTAAGGCCAGAGCTGTTGCAGGAGCTATCTCCTAGATACGGTTTGATGACAGATTTAAGTCATGTTCATCAAGGTGACTAGGAGTGGCTGCCGCGGTCTCGAATCCGGCGAAGATCAAATCTCCACGGACGTCCGCGATGTAGTTCAAGCTCCCAAAACTGACCTGATGGCCAGGGGCGTAGCTATCGATCTGCCCCAGATGGCCAAACTAGTTGGCCCGCAATACGAAGCCGCCGAATACGAAGATCTATCCGGGGAGAAAGGTTTCTCCTTGGACAATGTCATTGTTGACGATTGAAGGGGCCATCAAAACCTTTTGGGGACGGCACAGTGGAACTCTCAATGAAAGCACCAATGTCGGTGTCAAAACCGAAGGATCTCGGGTAGGGGGTCCCGAACTATGCATCTAAGGTCGATGGTAACAGGAGACAAGGGACACAATGTTTACCCAGGTTCGGGTCCTCTCTATGGAGGTAATACCCTACTTCCTGCTTGATTGATCTTGATGAATATGAGTATTACAAGAGTTGATCTACCACGAGATCGTAATGGCTAAAACCCTAGAAGTCTAGCCTGTATGACAATGGTAATGAGTATCTCCCCCCCCCCGGACTAAGTCCTCCGGTTTATATAGATACCGGGAGCATCTAGGGTTATACAAGGTCGTTTACAAAGAAAGGAATCTACATATTTGGCCGCCAAGCTTTCCTTCCACGCCAAGGAGAGCCCCATCCGGACACGGGTGCAACCTTCGGTCTTCGTATCTTCACAGCCCATCAGTCCGGCCCATGGCTAACAGGTCGGACGCCAGAGGACCCCTTAGTCCAGGACTCCCTCACCAGCGCCTATAAAAATCTCGGTGGAAACTCATTTGGTCTACTCATAGTCGATGATTTTTCAAGATTTACGTGGGTGTTCTTTCTTGACGATAAATCGCAGGTCCAAAAGATCTTCAAGAACTTTGCTAGGAAGGCCCAAAATCAATCTGAAGTGAAGATCAAGAAGGTTCGCATCGACAATGGAATGGAGTTCAAGAACGCAAATGTGGATACCTGTATGGACGAAGAAGGGATTTCACACGAGTTCTCACCTACGTACACGCCTAAACAAAATGGAGTTGTTGAGAGGAAGAACCGGACTCTTATTGACATGGCAAGAACGATGCTTGATGAGTACAAGACGCCAAAACACTTTTTGGCAGAAGCGGTTGAGACAGCTTGCCATGCACCAAATCGCTTATATCTTAACAAGCTACTCGGCAAGACGGCATACGAGCTTCTCACCGTTAACAAACCCCAAGTTGGATATTTTTGAGTAATCGGCTCAAAGTGTTACATTCTTGATAAGCATTGTGGTTCTAAATTTGCTCCTAAATCTCATGAGGGTTTCCTACTCGGTTATTGGATAAACTCCCACACTTACCGTGTCTACAACAATTTCACCCGAAAGGTTGAAGAGACGGTAGATGTGAAGTTTGATGAATCTAACGGCTCGCAAGTACAGCAATTGCCAATTGATGTAGGAGACAAAGATCCTTTGGAAGCAACCCAAGACTTGTCTATCGGCAAGATTCGTCCAACAGAGGTGAAGGAGAGTACCTCGTCCGTCCAAGTGGAAGCTTCTACCTCACGACAAGGTGAACCAAGAGTTGACATGGAGGAATCCACAAGTGGGACACGCCAAGATGAAGAAAACAAGGAAGTACACCAAGATGAACCTCATGAAACCCCTTCTCCACCTCGACAAGAGAACGTCAATGTCAACTACGAAGAAGGCCAAGAGGAAGAACAAGATGATGAAGAAGATGTTCCACCCCGACCCAAACAAAAGCTCTCACGAGTTAGAGCAAGAGTCTCAAGAGACCATCCCATCGAACAAATCTTCAGTGATATCCAAACCGGGAGAATTACTCGCTCTAAAACTCGTTTGGCTAATTTCTGTGAACATTATTCATTCATCTCTAGCGTTGAACCTATGAAGGTTGAAGAAGCATTGGAAGATCCGGATTGGATAAATGCCATGCATGAAGAGCTACACAACTTTGAGAGGAACCAAGTGTGGACATTGTTCGAGAAGCCCGACAACAACCACAACATCATCGGTACCAAATGAGTGTTTCGGAACAAGCAAGACGAAGATGGACAAGTCATTCGCAACAAAGCATGTCTCGTCGCCCAAGGATACACTCAAGTCGAAGGTATGGACCATGGTGAGACATATGCCCCCGTTGCTAGACTTGACTCCATCCGCATCTTACTTGCCTATGCTAATCGCCATGATATTACCTTGTACCAGATGGACATTAAAAGTGCTTTTCTAAATGGTGAAATTGAGGAGGAATTTTATGTTAAACAACCTCCCGGCTTTCCTAAGAAACCCGACCATATTCACAAACTTCACAAAGCTCTTTATGGTCTTAAACAAGCTCCTAGAGCATGGTATAAATGCTTGACCAAGTTCCTAATTGAAAAGGGGTTTGAGATTGGAAAAATTGATTCTACTCTTTTTACTAACAAGGTTAATGGTGAATTATTTGTGTGCCAAATTTATGTTGATGATATCATATTTTGTTCGACTAACCCCCATTTTAGTGAAAAGTTTGAAAAGCTAATGTCGGAGAAGTTTGAGATGTCTATGATGAACGAACTCAAGTTCTTTCTTGGGTTGCAAATCAAGCAAACTAAATAGGGTACCTTTGTTTCTCAAACAAAGTATACCAAGGACTTATTCAAGAAGTTCAACATGCAAGAAAGAAAAGGTATGAAAACACCCATGCCTACTAGTGGACATCTTGACTTGACTAAGGATGGCAAATCGGTTGACCAAAAGGTTACTGCTCTATGATTGGTTCATTGTTATATCTATGTGTCTCTCGTCCCGATATTATGCTAAGTGTGTGCATGTGTGCACGATATCAAGTGGCCCCCAATGAATGTCATCTTAAGGCTGTGAAAAGGATAGTGAGATACTTAATTCATACACCAAATTTTGGCATTTGGTATCTGAGGGAGTCCTGGATTATGGGCTCCCCGGGTGTCCGGGCTGTGTAGCATGGGCTGGACTGATGGGCCATGAAGATACAAGATAGAAGGCCTTCCCCTGTGTCCGGATGGGACTCTCCTTTGCGTGGATGGCAAGCTTGAGGTCCAGATGTGTAGTTTCCTTTCTCTGTAAACCGACTCTGTACAACCCTAGGCCCCTCCGATGTCTATATAAAGCGGAGGGTTTACTCCGTAGAGGCTATAGGATTTTATATGGGCTAGACATCTAGGGTTTAGCCATTACAATCTCGAGGTAGATCAACTCTTTTAACCCCTATACTCATCAAAGTCAATCAAGCAGGAAGTAGGGTATTACCTCCATTAAGAGGGCCCGAACCTGGGTAAACATCGTGCCCCCATGTCTCCAGTTACCTTCGATCTTCAGATGCACAGTTTGGGACCCCCTACCCGAGACGGGTCGGTTTTGACACCGACATTGGTGATTTCATTGAGAGTTCCACTATGTCATCGACGGCGGGATCGATGGCCCTAGTTCCGGGACAGGTCCTCCATCTCGGCGGTTTTGCCGTGGGCGCCCTCGCGGCTGTTAAGCCAAAGGCAGCCCTCGAAATTGGGAAACATCGTCTTCACATCGGCCTTGAACACCCCGAAAAGATGGATCCAGCAGATGTCTCGTCCTTAAACGAGCTACTAGATCACATCGCCTCCTTTGGAGTTGCACCAAACTATGATCGGATTGGGCTTAAACCCGATCAGAGGGAAATCAGGGCCCCGCCGATCACCCATCTGGTACCGGTCGTGGAGGAACAAGCCGAGAATACTTCTCCCCCTATGTTAAGAACAAGCTATGTTCGGATTTTTGAGTCCTGCGAGCCAGATACCCATCTTCGGGAAGAGACGTCATGTCCTCCAAACATAGAACCGGGCGTTGAGCCCAAAGGCCGCCAGGACACTCTGGATCCTAGGGTCGGTGACCTTGCAAACTCTTCAAACTCCGGATGTGATAGTGGGTCAGGGTTCGGATTTCAACCCGCCCACCCACCACAATCAATATTCCCCAAGCAATTCAGGCCCTCCAGACGTATGCGACCTAATGTATGTGCGGAAGCAACCTGAGGAAACAGTCCATCACTTCTGGGCTCGATTCCTCCTTGTTAAAAACAAGATTAAAGATTGTTGTGACGCCGACGTGGTTTCAGTATTTTGTCGCAACTGTACGGACGAGGGAACCCTCAATGACCTCAACCACCGCCGCAGACTGCACTTTGCAGATTTGTCACATATCGTATAGGCGTACTGTGCAACGGAAAGCGCTTGGAAAGCCCAGACAACCCGGTGGGAACCGCCTGCCTTTAAGCAGCCCACCGGACGACCAAAAAGGATGCACCCTTACGGGGCACCCAATCATCATCTCATGGACAAAAAGATCAAGCCCTTCACGGGACACATAATTGTCCTTGACGATCTGCTCGACAAACCCTGTCAGATACATACGACGCCGAATACCGAACCAACACACAGCCTTCGGGAATGTTGGGTACTCCGACAGGTGGCTAAGAGCGGCGAGGCCATCCTCACCAAAATCACTCCAGAGAGGCACTTCGGAGGAGCCGATCTCAATATTTTTATGGTCTTCGAGACCTTTTCTTCCAACAACCGACGGAAAAGGGCATTACGTGACCTTGCCGAAGTCAACCAGGTAGCCGCAATAAATTCTCGGAATGACATGGCGATAACTTTAACCGCTGATGACGAGCCAAGGGCCAGATCAGTCCGAGCACCAGCCGCCTTGGTCTTAAACCCAATAGTGGATGGATTTCGGCTCACCAAAGTGCTCATGGATGGCATCAGCGGACTGAACCTCGTCTACGAAGATACGCTCCAAAAAATGCAGATGGACAAAAGTCGCATTGAACAAAGGGGCACCAATTTCCAAGGCATCATCCCCAGTCGAGAAGCACGAAGCTCGGGGAAGATCAAACTCGACGTCGTATTCGGCACGCCGAAGAACTACAGGTCTCAAGAGTTGCTCTTCCTGGAGGCACCTTTCAACATCGGATATCACTGTCACATCCCTAGTTCTGGTATGACCTAGACTAGCTAGTCATGTGTGCATCATGTTTAAATTTCATTTAAATTTGAAATGGGGATTTGTGAAACCCTCAGAAATCATTTCTGGAAATGACCAAGATAAAAATTGCTCCAAAAAGGTCCAAGAAAATTTTCATGTTACTCTCTGAAAATATTGGTTAGAGTTAAATTTCAAACCAATATTCTTATGAGCTCATAGATATTTATTTTGGGCATTTGGAATTAATGCAGTAATTATTTGCTTTGGATATATAGTGTTATATATATTGTCCAAAAATTATTTGCTTTGGATATATATTTGCTTTGGGTATATATATAATATTGTCCAAAAATTATGCTAGTTGATGAGGAGCTCTGGAATAATACCACTAGCTCCTAAAAAATTGGCATAAGAAGATAAATTAGTTTGGTATTGCTTTTAAATCAAACAAATGTCAGAAAAATAGAAAAGGGAACAGAAATGGAAAAACTTACCTGTGCTCACCTGAGGCCTGGCACTGTGCCGGCCCAGCCGACTGGCCAGTGCCAGTCGTCCCTCTCCTCTCGCCAAGAGGACAGGGGCGTGTGCTAGATGCACGCGGCCACGCGCCCGGCCACCTCCTGCCTCCCTGCTCCCTTCCGCGGCTCTCTGGAAGCGCCACGCACTCCCCGGGCCCCTCTCACTCCCCCCCATGTTGATCCCCTCTCCCTCTCCCTCACTCTCTTGCACGATAGCCGAAGCGCTGCAGTCGTCGCAGCTCACCACCGATGCGCTCCCCGCCGTCCCCTCGCCCCTCCGTCGAGTCCACGAGCTCCGCACTGTCGCCTGCTACCTCTCCGTCGAGCCACGTGACGCAGGAAGCCCTGGAGAGTCGCCGTCGTCGTCATCTTCATCTCTGGCCACCGAAGATCGCCTTCGCCGCCCTACACGCTCCGGGCCTCCCCCCGAGCACGCTGACGCCTCCGCCGGATCCGCTGTGAGCCCTGTCGTCGAACCCCCCTCTCCCCTGTTCTTCCGGCACCCTCTAGCCCCTCTGCCGCTCGAGCCGAGCTCCGGCCGCCGCCGCGAGCTCCGCTCCGGCGAGCTCAGGCCACCCCCGCCTATCCCGCTTGCTCCAGACGACGCGGACAGGCCCTGGCTCCTCGCCCATGGCCTCCACCGCCCAAATGGTCGCCGGAGCGACGAACCCGACGCGCTCCGCCGCGTTCGGCCTCGCCGGCGACTAACCAGCAGTCAAATCGGTCAACTCGCGCTAATTAACCCCCACCCCATGATACTGGTAGTGGGCCCCGGCGCTCTAATCTTTTAGTTAATATAAACTAACCCCATGTTAACTAACTGAGTCACTGACGTGTGGACCCCACACGTCAGGTTTGACCTGGTCAGCACCGTTGACTTGCTGACGCAAGCATGTCGCAATGCTGACGCAGTTATTCTTTTCTGGTTTTAAAATAAATCAGGAAATTCCAGAAATTCAACCGTAGCTCAGATATAAACTTCAAAAATTCATAGAAATTCAACCGTAGCTCAGATTCAAATAATTTATATATGAAAAATGATCAGAAAAATCCAATCTATCCATCTGTACTAGTTTCATGCATGACAAACCAACTTATACCTACTGTATAAGTGAAAACATATAAATGTCATTTATAAGAGCTTATTTTGGAGATGCATTTGAACCTTTCGTTCAAATGGACTTCAACCAAATGAATGCTAGTTGCATTAGCTCAAACAACATCACATATTCATGCCATGTTCATGCATCATATTGTTGCATATGCTTGTGTATTGATTGCCGACATCGTTCCTTCTCGATAGGTCTTGCTCCGGAGAGTGTTCCAGAGTACCTGTCTGTGAAGCAGTGCCCCTCTGTTGATCTACCAGGCAAGCAAAACCCCCTTGTTCATTCTGATACAATCCCACTCTCTCACTCCTGCTCTCATTTATTGCGTTAGGACAACAATGATTCAACTGCTACTTTATGCTGCGGTAGTTGAACCCATTCCTCTGCATGACCTGTCATTGCCACAGTAAATAGTTAAAACCCACTAGAATGTGTAGGAGTTGATTGAGCCATGTTGTGTTCCTACCATGCCATGCCTGCTATTGCTTAGAGTTGTGCAAGGTCTGATTCATTGCGAATGAATTGAAGTGCAGTGCTATGTTCTGATGCTGAGAGTTAAGTGTGTGAATACGATTTGGTAAAGGTAGCGGTGAGAGGCCATGTAGGAGTACATGGTGGGTTGTCTCACTGGAACCGTCCTTAAGCACTGAGTTCTGTGTATGTTGTCCAATGACTAGATACTACCACACATTGGGTTCCGGTAACTCAGCCCCTCTCGGCTTATTAACCACCTCGATCTCTGTCCAGGAGTTGCAACTAGTTTCTGGTGTTTGTAGGTAGTGCTATTTTTCTACCGAGTGGCACCCGGCAGGGTGGGCTTGGGACAGACTAGGCACAGGTGGCACGGTGTACCAAGTGGCACCCGGATGGTGGGCTTGGGAATCCTGCTCACATCGTTTGGGGCCGTGAGCGACACCCCGGCCGGATCTCCTTGCGGATGGAACCTGAATAGGCGATAAACCTGGACTAGAGTTTTTGTGGTTAGTTAAGTCGTGGCCGACACCCTCGCCAGGCTTCCGCTTGAAGGTTGCCGAGATACATGACGTGTACATGGCGGTAAGTGGCGAGAGCGTGTGTGAAGAAGTACACCCCTGCAGGGTTAACAATGATCTATTCGAATAGCCGCGTCCGCGGATATGGACCTCTTGGATGCTTATGTGGTAAGTAGACAACTTGAAGTGGATACTCTAAAATGCTCAAGACAAGTGTGAGTGCTATGGATGGCCTTCTCGTCGGGAGACGGGAACAAATCCATAGTGGTGTATTGATGTGGTGATTAGTGGACTCGTGTGCGCTTTCTTTCCTCAAAGAAGTTACTCGTAGTAGTAGAATAGGTTAGCCACTGAGTCAAAGCTGGCTTGCTGCAACTGAACCCCACATTGCCTCCATGATACTAATGCATGTATGATAGGATCTGATGTAAGTCTTGCCGAGTACCTTTGTACTCACGTTGCTTAATTTACGTTTTTGCAGATGAGACTTCTGTCTCAGTAGTAGTTCTGCATGGACTTCGACGACTAGCTTGTTACCTCAGCTACGATCTACCCTTGGAAGGGTCTTGTAGATAGTCAGGCTTCTCAGCCTTTTTCTTTGGTAGTTGTCCGTACTCAGACATGTAATGCTTCCGTTGCTTGTATGCTCTGAATGATGGGTCATGAGACCCCTATTTGTATTGAATGCTATGTGGCTCTTCTGGGCCTTTATCTATATGCGTTTGAGTTATGTTGTGATGCCATGTTGTACAACACATACTTGCATGTTATGCATACGTGTAATGTGTATTGCTATGTGTGCGATCCGACAACCTAGTTGTTTACCCTTGGTAGTCTGCTACAGCCCGGATTACCGGAGTCCTATTAGCCCAGTTGCTACTGCTCCGGAACACTTAGACTGGCTGGCATGTGTCCTTCTTTGTTCCTGTGTCTGTCCCGTCGGGGAAATGTCACTCGGTGTCTACCGGAGTCCTGCTAGCCTACTACAGCCCGGGTTCCCGGAGTCCTGTTAGCCCAGTTGCTGCAGCCCGGATTCACTCGCTGATGACCGACACGTTCGTTGCTGGGTCATGTATGCCTGTCCCTGTAAGGTTAGTGCCACTTTCGGTTTACGACTAGTCATGTTGGCCCGGGTTCTCTGTCATATGGATGCTAGCGACACTATAATATACGTGAGCCAAAAGGCGCAAACGGTCCCGGGCTAGGTAAGGTGGCACCCGTGGGAATACCGTGCGTGAGGCCGCAAAGTGATATGATGTGTTACATGCTAGATCGGTGTGACTTAGGATCGGAGTCCCGACAATCACACCTTGTTAGGGCGAGATGCATTCACACGCTTTCAAGCCATACCCCATTACGGGTACATGAAGCTCAAAATGCCAGGGCCCAACGGAGTTATCACTATCACTAGTGATCCAGATATAGCACTCTGCGCCAAAAACAAAACTGCATCCCTGGCCCTCGAGGCGCTATCCAAGGCCCTCGCGGCCGAGGAACTAACCACTCTGTGCTCTAAAGTGGACAAGGACGATGTATTCCTCGACAAGAGGCCCAAATCCACTTCCTTCAAGCCAGTAGACAAAATAGTCAAATTTCAAGTACACCCAACGGATCCTAATAAAACATCAGCCATTGGAGCACAGTTGGATCCAACGATCGACGCAGCTCTAAGAGCGTTCCTGCGCGAGAATTGGGATATCTTTGCCTGGCATCCTTCGGATATGCCAGGAATCCCACGCAAACTAGCCGAACATTGCCTCAATATGACAAAGGGGTTCAAACCAGTCAAGCAAACGCTGCGGCGATTTTCCGAACCCAAGCGACAAGCTATGGGGAAGGAGCTAGCCAAACTACTCAAAGCCGGGTTCATCAGAGAGATCAAATACCCGGACTGGCTAGCAAACCTGGTCATGCTGCCAAAGAAGGACAAATCCTGGTGCCTTTGTGCCGGTTTCAAAGACCTCAATAGGGTCTGCCCTAATGACCCCTTCTCGCTGCCCCGCATTGACCAAATCATTGACGCAACTGCAGGACACGATTCACTTTGCTTCCTCGACGCATACTCCGGATACCATCAAATTAAGATGAAGGAATCCGATCAGGCCACAACGGGATTCATTACTCCGTACGGGCCTTTCTGCTTCAACACTATGCCTTTTAGACTAAAAAACACCGGCGCCACTTATGAACGCATGATTTAAACATCCTGGAAAAACAAATTGGAAAGACGTTGGAGGCATATGTAGATGATGTAGTCATCAAAACTAAACATGTCGAATCATTGGTGGACGACTTGCGCCTCACATTCGACAACCTCCGAACATATGACATACGGCTCAATCTGGAAAAATGTGTTTTCGGCGTTCCGACCGAAAAGGTCCTCGGGTTCATTGTTTCCAATAGGGGAATCGAAGCAAATCCAGCCAAAATCCGAGCTCTGTCACAATTAGCAACGCCAACAGACCTAAAGCAGGTCCAAAAACTAGCTGGGTGCATGGCAGCCTTGAGCCGCTTCATCTCTAGATTGGGAGAAAAGGCACTGCCACTTTATCGCCTGCTCTAACGTAACGACCACTTTGAGTGGATGGATTCGGCAACAGCTGGGTTGGAAGAAATAAAAACTTTTTTAGCAAACAACCCAATCCTTGCCACACCAAACATCGGCGAACCTATGCTGTTGTACCTATCTGCAACTCACAAGGTGGTGAGCGCTGTGCTCGTCGTCGAACAAGAGGAAGAGGGACACAAATTCACACTCCAAAAACCAGAATACTATGTATCGGCGGTCCTTACACCATGCAAATCCCGATACCCGCACTATCAAAAGATAGCGTATGCAGTCTTCATGGCATCTCAGAAGTTGCGCCACTACTTTCAAGAGTGCTCGATCACAGTGGCTTCCAAAGCACCACTCAACGACATCACAAACTATCGAGCCGCCATCGGCCGCATTGCCAAATGGGCTATCGAGCTCTTACCATTTGAAATAACATACAAGCCACGCCGAGCTATTAAAACTCAGGTGTTGGCCGACTTTGTCACCGAATGGACAGAAGGCAAAGTCCCTAAAGAGTACAGAACATACTCCAACTGGGTGATGTACTTCGACGGCTCGAAAATGTTAGCCGGATTGGCGGCTGGTGTCATCCTAACATCCCCAACAGGGGACACGGTCCTTTATGTATTACAAATCATGTATACGGACTCCAATAACGCATCCGAATATGAGGCACCACTGCATGGTCTCTGGATGGCCGTTTATATGGGCATACAATGACTCGAGATGTGTGGGGTTTCGAACCTTGTGATATCTCAAGTAAATGGAGAATTCGATGCAAAAGATCCAAAGATGGCGGCCTGCCGCAACGCCGTACTCAAAATATCAGCTCGGTTTGAGGGGCTCGAGTTTCATCATGTGGCTCGAGACAGTAAACATCCTTGCTCGAATGGGCGCTAAACGCGACCCCGTCCTACCTACACCTTTGTGGAACAGCTTTTCAAGCCATCCGTGGTATGGCAGGACGAGAGCGGCCCTACTAGTCTGGCGCCGATCACACCCCCGGATGCCGAACACAATTCAAATATCATCGGGGGCTCACGCACCGAACCAACGCCTTCTACCCATATAATCATGGCGGTAATCGCTCCATGGACCGAGTCCTTCTTAGCCTACCTTAATAGGCAGGAGCTCCCTGATGACCAGAACAAGGACCGTCGCATAGTTCGACGTTCCAAAGCCTACAAAGTTCACGAAGGGAACTCTATAGGAAAAGCACTACTGGAGTTCTTCAAATATGTATCTCTGAAGAGGAGGGGCGACAACTCTTGGCCGAAATACATGCCGGCCTCGGCGGGCATCACGCTTCAGCTTGGGCCCTCGTAAGCAGAGCCTTCCATACAGGTTTCTTCTGGCCCACGGCCCGAGCAGATGCACAGGCCCTTGTACGGCGCAGTGTCGGATGCCAGCTCTTTGCCAATCACCCTAAGAACAATCCCCATTACCTGGTCCTTCATGGTCTGGGGGCTAGACATGGTCGGACCCCTTAAAGGGGGAAGCCATAAGAAGAAATATTTACTGGTTATAGTGTATAAATTCACTAAGTGGATAGAGGCCAAACCAGTAAAAACGGCTGAGGCCGGACCGGTGAGAGACTTTATATCCGGTGTCGTACACCGTTATGGTGTCCCGCACATCATTATTACTAAAAACGGCTCTAACTTCATAGCCAATGAGGTGAAAAATTGGTGTTCTAACTTGGGCATCAAGCTCGATTACGCCTTCGTATATCACCCTCAAACAAACGGTCAGGTCAAACGGGCTAATGGCCTGATAATGAGCGGCTTCAAACCCAGACTAGTGCGATCTCTAAAGGAGTCGGATAAACACTGGGTCGAGAAACTCGATTCCGTACTCTGGGGGTTGCGGACCATGCCTAATCGCACGACCAGATACACACCGTTCTTCATGGAGTACGGCGCAGAGGCTGTCTTGCCCTGCGACATTATGCATGACTCACCTCGAGTGTGCATGTATGAAGAGAGAGAGGCCGAGCTCGATTGGCAGGATGATTTAGATTGCCTGGAGGAGGAGCATGATGTCGCAAAAGCCCGTTCCGCATTCTATCAACAACAAGCTCAGAGATACCAAATCATAGAAGTGCGGGCAAAGACTTATAACATCGGTGAGCTCATTTTACGCCTCCAAGGGAAGAAAAAGAACAAACTCAAACCAAAATTGGAAGGTCCCTTCATTATAGATGAATTTGTCACTGGAGGAGCCTACCGCCTTCGCAATGCATCGGATAATCTCTTAGAGCCGAATCCTTGGAACACTACCCGGCTCCGAAGATTCTACGCATAAGTTCGGCCATGCTTCTTATTCGGTCTTTTGTCTCCTCTTCAATTTTTTCATTTTTTTCCTTTTTATTCGTTTCCCTTGGTCTGCTCGGATAAGCCGAACACTTGATGGGTACACATCCTTAAATGTACACACCCCACCATGACTGGGGGCTTCTGTGAGTAGAAGCTCATTATTATACCAAGCCTAGAGCTCACAATATATGGGTCGTTTGCGGATATACATCCTTTTTCCATTATATGCACCTCTATGACTTAAGTTTTTGCCAAGCTGAGTTGCCTTGCTCCTGTGCTTATGCCCTACGTTCCCGATTGCTCGGCTAGGGCATAAAGGGAGCACCTCTGCGATTGTTACAACCGGGTTATCTGGACATGTACCTCAGACGGGTGAAGCCGAAAGCTAGCGTTCTTAAGGAAATAATTGGCCGGCACTAAAACGACAGATTGTTGCCGTATTGCAACTATTTCAAGCACTGCGAGATAGTTTTTCCGTATTACGGACCACACACCCTGGCACGTATAATCATAATATGCCGACCCAAGGAAAGGAACCCTTAACGAAACTATTTTCCTTGGAAGATGTTTCTTACATACATAATATAACACACATCCCGAACTCGATTTTTTTGTCTCTTCGAGCACAATGACTGGGTTGCCTGGTTTCGGGATAAATACTTCCTTTTGTCTTAAGTATCCGGAAACACTCCACCATTTTGGTCCGGAGGTTAAAGCCAAAAGCGTGCGATGACAAAATTATTTCACATGTTCGGGTCAAACCAAAGGTTGATCATAAATGTAAATTGATACATTAAGTCAAAAACCTATTCCTTCTCTATTCCGTCTATATGGCTTTCTAATCTGCAGTCTTCCTGCGAATATTTTGCAGCGATCATTACTTGATCATAGACCAAATTTAAAGGGATTTCCTTTCCATCTGGTCCCTGTGGTCCTACTCGGGCCATATGATTCGGGTCCAGTTTAGTGAAGCGTGTCTTCACCATGGCCCAGGCTTCTCGTGTGCCTTCACGGTAGGCAGACGTCTTCCATAGCTCGGATCGGCGCCGGGCACCTTTGAACAGGTTTGCCAGGCCCTCCATACTTCCTGGAGGGGTATAAGATGGCCATAACGCCTTCACCATACTCCTCATGGCTTTCCGGGCCCGAGCATGCATGGCGGACAACTCCGTTAGCATGTCTCCTTGGAATCCGGATACTTCCTCTTACTGCCGACCAGCTAACAGAACTGCAGCAACAAAGTCATGATATTCCACATTACGGACAAAACATGATCACCTATGGTGGTTCTAAATAAGAGGGAAAGACATACCGAACATGCCGCCCTTCAGTTTTTCATTTTCCTTCTGAATGGCCGATAGCTGAGCCTTCAAGCTCTCTATCTCTTCGGACTGTTTGTCCTTTTCCTCCTCAAGTTTTTTCTCCCCAGATGCGCATGTTGCGATCTTTTTCAATTCCGCTAGTTCGGCGGTGACGGCATTCAGTTGCGTCTGGTTTGTGTTAAGCTCCTGGGCTAGCATAGTCTTCTTTTCTTTCAGAACATGCAAAAATTATCGATCCTTAAATCGGTTTGCTTCACCGTTTCAAGTCTCGGGGGCTACTAGCTTATGACCATAAAAATTGCATCAAATTTAACCCGTATATCCATGGAGAACAGCTGAATGACTCCGGCAGGTCCATATCGAGCGGCTCGACTATATGCATCCACCGAACTCAGTGCGGCAAACTCTTGTTCAGAAAAGGCCGGAGCACGCATAGCCTCTTTTAATCGACGGTGATTCATCACGCTCTCCACTTCGGAATATGTGACACCCAAAATTTTTATTTTTGGTTTTATCAAAATCTTTTATTTGATTTGAGGGTATTTAAATTTTTCTTCCAAAAGAACTTTCCCTCTCAAAATATTTCCTCTTATGACAAGTGTTTTGTTTTGGATTCACCCTAGACTTGATTGTTGGTCTTGGAGGTTTTTCATCCCATGTGGGCTCAAGGGTTTTTCATTTGGAAAAATATTTTTGAAAACCTTTTAAATAATCCTATGGCATTTGGAGTGATCTTCTCCCTCTTTTCAAAATCCCTCTTTCCATGACCCAAGTGGAAATCCCCTCCCATAGCCATTCCCCATCTTTGTGTCAAGTTATTCTTCAAATCCAGCAAGTTGGACCTCTCCTTATATTTGTTTCCATTTATTTCCTCTCAAAAATAATTTCTGCCCTCTACTCTAGCTCTTGGAGGTTTTCAAAGGAACTACCATTTCTACTTTGAGTTTGGCCTCCAAACAAGTCTCCCTAGCTAGTCCTTAGAGCCCTCAACCAGGATCCATGAAGATCCACTGGTCTCCAGTTCAAATATTTCAAATTGTGCTTGCTGCAAGTTTGGACCAGATTTGCCAAATTTGATGAAATTCATTTGAATTCTTCTCCTGAAAATCTGAGAAAATTCAAGCAGCCTCTGGGTGCAATGAGAGGTCACCTCACCAAGTCCCAGCTCTAGAAAAAAATTTCTTCATGCCAAATCATTTCGTCGAACACCTGACCGGCACTGTTTCTATAATGTTCAGTCAAGTTCAGTTAACAGTTTCAGGAACACTGTCGTTTTCTTCAGAAACTGTTCTCAATCTCGCCAGTACCACGGTGGCGCCTTGCTCCCTGTTCTCTCCTTCTTATCCCCTGCGCCGCACGATCGTCTGGAGGCTAGCGGGCGTCGGCGACGAGCAGGCGGGGGTGCGCCACCCCGTGAGCGACGGCAGCGGCGGCTTTGCGGCAGCGAGAGAGAGGCGCAGCGTGGACGGCGCCGCCCAGCGCCGCCCAAGCCACCCGAGGCCGCCGCGTGACCCTCCACTTACCCGTGCGCGCTGCCATCCTTCGTCGTGAACTGCTAGGAGCAGAGCGCACTCTCTGCCGCCGTCGTGCCCGTACGGCTGCCCCGTCGAGGCTCGGCGCATTACGCCTTGCCCGACCGATGTTTAGTGGTGGAACGGCACCAGTGAACCTCCCTGATGCTGCCTGGCCACTTAAACTCCCTATCCAACCTCTGCCTCGCCGTAATTGCTCGCCGGCGAAATCCCGTTCACGGCTACCCCCTCGGATCGTCTATAAATAGAGGCCCCGAGCTCGAACTCGAACTCACACCACCCCTAGGCACCACCAATACCACGCGAAGCCACTGGTAGAGCCACGAGGGAGCCTTCTTCCCCAACTCCGGCCGCCTCGACCTGCCACGGGGCCCAGCTCGATTCGCTCCCGTGCGTGCACCTCTACCCCTCAACTCTTGCCAGTAGCCTTCTAGTGCATCCACTCTCCTAACCCGCGCTTCAATTTGGAGTTTGCAGCACCCACCGGAGTTCTCCACCACCGCCCGAACCACCGTCCGCCGGAGAAAGTGTCGCCGTTGACGTGGTGCTCTCCGACGACCAAGTCCACCACCCACCGACGCGGAAGAACACGCTGAACCTCTTGGTACCCTCCGATCTCTCTGTCTCGCCATGGTTCGACGCCGGCGACCACCGCAGCCTTCGGGCGCCGGTGAGCTCCGTTGGCCGTTTTTAAACCTGACGTGTGGACCCACCCGTCAGCCACTCTTCTCTCTCCCCCTCGAACCGTTTTCTGTTGGCGCCTTCAGGCAAATGCGCTTTCCCTTCGGGCTGGCGCATTTCTTTCCGAACCATTTTCTGTTTTCTCAGTTAAGTCCCTGGATCTTTTCTGTTTCATCATAGATTAGTCCCTGGACTAAAACCCTTATAACTTTTTAATAAAAGATGATTTTTGATTGATTCTTTTTCTGTCAGTCTTGTATTTTTGTCTAGTTTTTTATAGTATTTATTTGGAAAAATTTTGGAACAATTTTTATGCACGCGTTGATTTTCACGTTAGTGTACGTTTTCGCTATACCGTAGGTTCCGGGAGAGGTGACGGAGCCGCGAACTTCGCCGAGCTAGACTCCGACTTCTCCGAACCAGGCAAGCATGTTTGAACCTTTGATATGATAGGTGTTTTGCATGTTTGCTTGAATGGTTTGTGCATGGCATATGAGCATCGGTGAGTATCTCGTTGCATGCCTAGTTACTGTGATCTCTGATGAGAGATGGCCTAGTCATGTGGTGACATGAAAGGCAGTAAGGTGGTATTGTTGTAGCATGCCAGCCTTACGTCATCCGTTAAACTCCGACGTTAACGTGGACTGAGTCACGTTACCGTTCTTCCCCTTTCGTGCTGCCACATGTTTTCTGCCAAGAATACGGTTTAGTAAGTTGTTAACCTCTTTCCGTGTACACACCAAATAGAGGGGCCGGGATGAGGGTTCCATGGCCCTGGATTAAAGCCAGTCATCCGGTCAGGGGGCATGGGTGTTTCCGGTTGGGACCGAGAGGGGGCACCCCTTAGAGCGCGCGTATATAAATTTGATCCCATGCTACGCGAGGTTGTAGCCTCCCCGTCTCACGGTTTTTCTTGAACGTTGCCGAGGGTGATTCCTGGCATCGGAATGTTGAATGGGTGTGTATTGGATTGATGTGTTTCTCCTAAAACACCGTAAACGGAACTAGTCCTCGTGACTACTGAAATCCGTTGGCTGTGGTTAAAGTACAAACTCTGCAGAGTCAAATCCTTCCGAGTCATCGTGTCCGTGATCAAGGACCATGGTCAGTATATCCATATCTATGTCAGTCCTCGTGGTAAATCCCTGGTGAACAAGCTTGAGTGGTATAATCGTTTGAATTGTTATTCCTGTGGATGGACTAACCTTTATCACATATCTGAATATTTCCTTGTTGTGGTATTAAATTCATGAGCTGCTAAATTATTAAGTTGTGAAATATAAGCCCTTTATGTGATGTCGCTCAGACGTCCGACTGTGGCACTGTTGTTATTTAATTTTGAATATAAGCTCTTTATGTGATGTCGCTCAGACGTCCGACTGTGGCATGTCCGTTATTTACTTTTAATATAAGCCCTTTATGTGATGTCGCTCAGACGTCCGACTGTGGCACTCTTGTCTTTTACTTTCAATATAAGCCCTTTATGCGATGTCGCTTCAGACGTCCGACTGTGGCACGCACTGTCCCGTATATTCTATTATAAGCCCTTTGTGTGGTGTCGCCTTGACGCCCGACTGCGGCAATGTTAGTGCATTTTTACCCTTCCGAGGAGTCTTTCAGACACTCGATTGGCCCTTAGTATTTCTTTGTGATTTCGGGAGGACTACCGCCCGACTTCTCTTTTATTTCCCATGCATTATTATGTCATTGTCTGAGTGCACTTGTTAATCTGTTCATATGCATCTTGTTTACATTTGTTATATCTTAAGTCCGAACTGTCTTGCGAGTACTTTCATAGTACTCACCTGGCTTGTTGATTCGGCCAGATGTTGACGAAGGCGATCTCATGGATGAAGAGTTTGATAGTGAGTCCGACGCCTAGAGGATTCCCAGTCAGTCCCGTGCGATCCTGGATATTGGTCCCTTGTTTTATATACGCTTCTGCCACCCACAATAAGTATCCTCGAACCTCACTCCGACGCTCGAAGAGTTGTTAGACTCAGGAGTCATGTCACCCACTTCGCTGTGATATTTTTTTCCACCACCGCCTTTATCGTGAGATAGCAATTATGCCACCCTATCCGCCTTTATGTATTATTGGCATGTTTGTAATAAATTGTTGAGCAGTCTCCGCTCAACCTTGTATTATATCTAGTACTCCTGGTATTTTTCTTCTGTGATCAAGATTTTGTCTACCAGTAAGAGGGATTATTCTCTACTGGTCCGTAAAAGGGATCGATTTCTCAATAAATATTTTTATTGGAAAACCGGTCATGACAAGCTTGGTATCAGAGCCAGGCTGACTGTAGGAAGCCACTAGGTGCGATCGCTAATCGGTTATTAGCGTCTTTGGTGCTTTTTCAGCATTTTGCAAACGTAGCTATTTTCTGTTGGTCATCATAAATTTATGATTGACTACTCAGAATTTTTGCCTACTTTTGTAGATGGCTGGCAACGACTGCGAGACTCGGGTGTTCACTAATGTGCCCGAGGGGTTTGTCAAACTCCTCGTCTCCATCACCAAGCTCGCGATCAGGCCAGCGACTCGTCCGGAGTTCACGCTTTACCAGCACAAGCTCAACGACGACGTGTCTATGCACCAAGCCGTCGTGCAATTCAAGGGAGGACGTTCTGCGTCTCGCCACTTCCGTTTTGTGGGAAGAGCCATGCCTACGGAGAGGCATGCCATGCAGATGGCCGCCCGTGAGGCGATAGCTCGCCTTCGGGACATCCTTCCTATGATGAAGACTCGTCGCTACTGCTACCTCCCATGCCATGTGGCATATACTTGTCACTATGCATTCGCCTGCCATAGGGGAGAGCGGGACGAAGCTATCGAGATGCTTGTCGAGTACCTCAAAGCTCTGGAGGAATCTTTCGACAACCTCGTGGACGATCTTGTGGCTGCCCGCATGGACCTAGTTCGGGGCGGTCCTGCCAGCAGGAAGGAGCTTCTCCACATGGCACCGCCACTGACATTCGTCTCGTCCTCGGCATCTTATTCACCGGCCATTTTGGCCACTACTCGCCGTCTGCCTACCACTGAGGAGTTCGACCGAGTCATCGCTCCTACTCCAGTCAGAGTTGCACCGCCTGCCGCACCCGCACGGCCGTCTGTCGCTCCCGCGCCATCACCTCAGCGCAGTGCTATGCGCCTGGAGCCTACTAGGGAGGAGGTCGAGGTTGAGTCTCCTGCACCGCTGGGTCTTACCCTCGGCAAGGGAAAGGACATCTTCACCATCTCCGACTGAGTGCGCTTAGTAGCCGCGCGTTGCGCCTGCATGTATGTTATGTTTTATGTACTTAAGTTTGTAGTAGTTGTGTGCGCTGCATTTCGGAGGAGTATCCTAGTCTAAATAACATGTCAGGAATGTGTACGCACGTCCTGAGTGCTGTATCGTATGTTTCCGTTTCGCGTGTA
Source organism: Triticum aestivum (assembly GCF_018294505.1). Classification (NCBI taxonomy): domain Eukaryota; kingdom Viridiplantae; phylum Streptophyta; class Magnoliopsida; order Poales; family Poaceae; genus Triticum; species Triticum aestivum. Next base: position 202,521,289 of record NC_057811.1, on the reverse strand, counting down.
AGATGTGTGCTAAGCAGTCCTTCTCCGTGCGAAATCGTTTATGTTCTTGAAAAATCTTGAGGTCTTTTAAAATTTTGTCTTTGCAAGATTTTCCTTGTGCCACACAGTTCTTCTCATGAGTTTTGCAAAATAATACCCCAGAGTGGAAAATGTCTCATCCGTGGACTCGTTCCATGCCCAATCAACCAGAAGAAGTTTATGGAACACAGACCAGCAACAACTTCACTCAGGGATAGTCTAGTCAACAGGACAGCGAAGCAGCCTGATCCCAAGTGTGCCGCCTCTTCGAACAAAGCCAGCAACAGCACCAAGAGATGATGAATCACGTCATCAATATGGGAAACCACCGTGAGCCATATCAACCACACTCCAAGTTGTCTGAATTACAGAAGACTCGCCCTTCAATGTTTGCTCACACTGATAGGCCACTTGAAGCCGATGACTGGCTTCGTGACATCGAAAGAAAGTTGATTATTGCTCAATGTTCTGATCATGAGAAGGTGCTTTATGCACCCCACTACCTCACTGGAGCAGCTGCAGCATGGTGGGAGAACTTCCTACACATGCATCCCAGTGAACACAACATCACCTGGGAGGAGTTTAAGGAAGGCTTTCGTGGGGCACACATCCCCAGGAGGATCATAAAAATCAAGAAAAGAGAATTTGATGACCTCAAGCAAAGAGGCATGTCAGTGACAGAATACAACGGTCAGTTTACCCAGCTATCTCGTTATGCCTACGATGAACATATGACTGAGAACAAAAGGATGGAGAAATTTCTGGACGGCCTGGCGCCAGCATTAAGATGCCAACTGGTCGTACACACGTTCCCGGATTTTAAAACTCTGGTTGACAAGGCCATTACCTTGGAGAATGAGCGCCACAGTCTGGAAGATATCCGTAAGCGAAAGAGGGTCAAGACGACTCTTGCTCGCAATAGTCGAAGCAAGACTGAGGTTCCGAGGAATGAAGCGAGAAAATCCACGACTACTGATCTAAGGCCAACCAGAAAGTTTCATTCCAGGGACAAGGACTTCACCTACCGTCCAGGGGTCACTTGCTATACATGTGGTGAAGAAGGGCACTATGCCAAACAGTGCCCAAAGCCAAGGAACTCGGCCCCCAAGCCGAACAATGGTGGAAACAATCCAGGCCCCATGCGCAACAATTTCAATCCCAACAACAATCACAGGAAGGGTCACCTGAACCATGTGACCAGGGAAGAAGCGCAGAATGCCCCAGACATCGTGCTCGGTACGTTCCCTGTCAACACAGTACCTGCCACGGTTTTGTTTGATTCTGGAGCTTCTCACTCGTTCATTTCGAAGAGTTTTGTTTTGCAACATGGTTTTCCGATACTTCCCTTGGAAAAATCTATGATCATCAAGTCCCCCGGGAATAAGCAGATCGCTCAGAGTTACTGTCAAGGAGTGATCATTGAGTTCGAAGGACTAAAGTTCCCGGCTAATCTCATCGTGTTGGAAAATAAAGGATTGGATGTCATCCTAGGGATGGACTGGTTGACCACCAACAAAGGATTTATTGACTGTTTCAATCGAACTGTGATTCTCACTCATCATCACGGCAAGACAATAAAAGTTACCGCTCAATAGAGACCACGGTCACGACAACCAAAGCTGAACAAAGTGGACATTTCAGAACTGAGAAAAGTTCCAGTGGTATGCAAATTTCCTGACGTATTTCCTGAAGAACTACCAGGCATGCCACCAGACCGAGAGATAGAGTTCAGCATTGAACTAGCACCTGGCACCACTCCCATCTATAAGAAACCTTATAGAATGGCACCCTCAGAGTTGGTGGAATTGAAGAAGCAGATAAAGGAATTACTGGACAAAGGATTTATTCGAGCCAGCTCCTCACCTTGGGGATCGCCAGTGTTATTCGCCAAGAAAAAGGATGGGACACTGAGACTGTGTATAGACTATCGAGCTCTCAATATGGTCACCATCAAAAACAAATATCCGATGCCACGGATAAATGATTTGTTCGACCAGCTCGACAAGCCAAGGTGTTCTCAAAAATTGATTTGAGATCGGGATATCATCAGTTTAAAGTACGGATAGAAGATATCCCTAAGACATCATTCACCTCCAGATACGGATTATATGAGTTCACAGTGATGCCTTTTGGACTGACGAACGCCCCCGCATATTTTGTCCACCTCATGAACAAAGTGTTTATGAAATTCATGGACAAATTTTTTGTAGTATTCATTGACGATATTCTGGTATACTCAAGGACACCAGAAGAACATGCTGAACATCTCAGAATTGTATTGGTGGAATTAAGGAGACATCACTTGTACGCCAAATTTAGCAAGTGTGAATTTTGGCTAAGACAAGTTGGTTTCCTAGGCCATATATTAAACCAAGAAGGCGTGGCCGTAGACCCAGAAAAAGTCAAAGCCATACTTGACTGGAAACCACCAGCCAACGTGACAGATGTACGGAGTTTCCTTGGAATGGCTGGATATTACCGGAGATTTATTGAAGGATTCTCCACTGTGCCAAAACCAATGACCCAGTTGCTCAAGAAAGACAAGAAATTTGTATGGACGGAAGCATGCGAGAAGAGCTTCCAAGAACTCAAGAAGAAACTAACAACAGCACCAGTTTTGACCGTGCCAGACATACACAAGAGTTTTGAAGTGTATTATGACGCGTCCCGGAAGGGCCTCGGATGCGTGCTGATGCAGGATGGCAAAGTTGTCGCATATGCTTCCAGGCAACTACGGAAGCATGAGGAAAATTATCCTACTCATGACTTGGAGCTAGCAGCCATCATCCATGCACTCAAAGAGTGGAGACACTTTCTGTTGGGAAACCGTTGTGAAATATATACGGACCATAAGAGCCTTAAATATATTTTCACACAACCAGAGCTAAATTTACGGCAGCGACGCTGGTTGGAATTGGTCAAGGACTATGATGTCGTTATACACTATCATCCAGGGAAGGCCAATGTAGTGGCAGATGCTCTTACTCGGAACCCCAGCCTGGGCAACAACAGTCCACAAAACTTGAGGCCTGAGTTTCAGCAGGAGTTCGCTAGACTCAACATGGTGTTAATCTCTGAGGGCACCATACCAAATCTGGAGTTACATCCCACCCTAATGGAGCAAATTAAGAAGGCTCAGCAGGGACATCCCAGCATCGAAGGTATAAAGAGAGAAATGAGCCTTCGCAAGGCTTCAGAGTTCGTCGCAGACAATGAAGGAATATTATGGTACGGGGACAGACTTTGCGTACCCAACATTGAGGAACTCAAGCAACAAATCCTAACCAAAAGCCACACAGCTCCATACTCGATCCACCCTGGAGGAACCAAAATGTACAAAGATATTCAAGAAAGATTTTGGTGGCACGGTATGAAGAGGGATATAGCCGCATTCATTGCTTGTTGCGATTCATGTCAGCGCATAAAAGCCGAGCATCAAAAGCCAGCAGGGCTGCTACAACCAAACAGGATACCTGAGTGGAAATGGGATGAAATTGGAATGGACTTCATCGTCGGACTACCTCGATCACAACGCGGAAATGATGCCATATGGGTCATCGCAGATAGGCTAACCAAGGTAGCACATTTCATTCCCGTGAAGACGACCTACTCCACTCAAAGGCTAGCCAAGCTATATCTCTCCCGTATAGTTTGTCTGCATGGAGTACCAAAGACTATAATATCCGACCGAGGCACTCAATTTGTCTCTAAATTTTGGGATCACTTACAACAAGCTCTGGGCACACAACTAGCATTCAGTATAGCGTACCACCCTCAGACAGATGGACAAACGGAACGCGTGAACCAAATCCTAGAGGACATGCTGAGAGCCTGTGTGCTCACCTATGGATCCAGTTGGGAAGAAAGTTTACCATATGCCGAGTTTGCTTACAACAACAGTTACCAAGCCAGCTTACAAATGGCACGCTTTGAAGCATTGTACGGACGGAGGTGTCATACCCCGCTGAATTGGTCAGAAATAGGTGACAGTCGTATCTTCGGTCCAGACATGCTCAAGGAGGCCGAGGAGAAGGTTAAACAGATCAGGGACAGACTCAAGACAGCTCAAAGCCGACAAAAGAGCTACTACGATAGAAAACATCGTGAGGTCAGTTTTGAACCCGGTGATTACGTCTACCTCCGAGTGTCTCCTATGAGGGGCTTGCACGAAGAGGCACAGTATCCTACAAACTAGACCTACCCAAGGAGCTGTCAGACGTCCACGACGTGTTCCACGTCTCACAATTGAGAAAATGTGTGAGTAACCCGGAGAAGCATGTACCTCATGAGAGCATTGATGTACAACCAGATCTCACCTACAGAGAGCGGCCAGTAAAGATTTTGGAAGAGTCTGAAAGGAGGACCCGTCAGAAAACAACAAAAATTTCAAGGTTCAGTGGAGCAACCACACCGAGGATGAAGCTACATGGGAAAGGGAAGACTTTCTCCAGGCAGAGTATCCATATCTATTTGAGGATCAGCAGAAATCTCGGGGACGAGATTTTTCCTAAGGGGGTAGGTGTTGTGACACCCAATATTTTTATTTTTGGTTTTATCAAAATCTTTTATTTGATTTGAGGAGGGTATTTAAATTTTTCTTCTAAAAGAACTTTCCCTCTCAAAATATTTCCTCTTATGACAAGTGTTTTGTTTTGGATTCACCCTAGACCTGATTGTTGGTCTTGGAGGTTTTTCATCCCATGTGGGCTCAAGGGTTTTTCATTTGGAAAAATATTTTTGAAAACCTTTTAAATAATCCTATGGCATTTGGAGTGATCTTCTCCCTCTTTTCAAAATCCCTCTTGCCATGACCCAAGTGGAAATCCCCTCCCATAGCCATTCCCCATCTTTGTGTCAAGTTATTCTTCAAATCCAGCAAGTTGGACCTCTCCTTATATTTGTTTCCATTTATTTCCTCTCAAAATAATTTCTGCCCTCTACTGTAGCTCTTGGAGGTTTTCAAAGGAACTACCATTTCTACTTTGAGTTTGGCCTCCAAACAAGTCTCCCTAGCTAGTCCTTAGAGCCCTCAACCAGGATCCATGAAGATCCACCGGTCTCCAGTTCAAATACAAATTGTGCTTGCTGCAAGTTTGGACCAGATTTGCCAAATTTGATCAAATTCATTTGAATTCTTCTCCTAAAAATCTGAGAAAATTCAGGCAGCCTCTGGGTGCATTAAGAGGTCACCTCACCAAGTCCCAGCTCCAGAAATTTTTTTCTTCATGCCAAATCATTTCGTCGAACACCTGACTGGCACTGTTTCTATAATGTTCAGTCAAGTTCAGTTAACAGTTTCAGGAACACTGTCGTTTTCTTCAGAAACTGTTCTCAATCTCGCTAGTACCGCGGTGGCGCCTTGCTCCCTGTTCTCTCCTTCTTATCCCCTGCGCTGCACGATCGTCTGGAGGTTAGCGGGCGTCGGCGACGAGCAGGCGGGGGTGCGCCACCCCGTGAGCGATGGCAATGGTGGCTTTGCGGCTGCCAGAGAGAGGCGCAGCGTGGACGGCGCCGCCCAGCGCCGCCAAAGCCACCCGAAGCCGCCGCGTGGCCCTCCACTCACCCGTGCGCGCTGCCATCCTTCGTCGTGAACTGCTAGGCGCGGAGCGCGCTCTCTGCCTCCGTCGTGCCCGTACGGCCGCCCCGTCGAGGCTCGGCGCATTACGCCTGTCCCGACCGAAGTTTAGTGGTGGAACGGCACCAGTGAACCTCCCTGATGCTGCCTGGCCACTTAAACTCCCTATCCAACCTCTGCCTCGCCGTAATCGCTCGCCGGAGAAATCCCGTTCACGGCCACCCCCTCGGATCGTCTATAAATAGAGGCCCCGAGCTCGAACTCGAACTCACACCACCCCTACGCACCACCAATACCACGCCAAGCCACTGGTAGAGCCACGAGGGAGCCTTCTTCCCCAACTCCGGACGCCTCGACCCGCCACGGGACCCAGCTCGATTCGCTCCCGTGCGTGCACCTATACCCCTCAGCTCTTGCCAGTAGCCTTCTAATGCATCCACTCTCCTGACCCGCGCTTCAATTTGGAGTTTGCAGCACCCACCGGAGTTCTCCACCACCGCCCGAACCACCGTCCGCCGGAGAAAGTGTCGCCGTCGACGTGGTGCTCTCCGACGACCAAGTCCACCACTCACCAACGCGGAAGAACACGCTGAACCTCTTGGTACCCTCCGATCTCTCTGTCTCACCGTGGTTCGACGCCGGCGACCGCCGCAGCCTTCGGGCGCCGGTGAGCTCCGTTGGCCGTTTTTAAACCTGACGTGTGGACCCCCCCGTCAGCCTCTCTTCTCTCTCCCCCTCGAACCGTTTTCAGTTGGCGCCTTCGGGCAAATGCGCTTTCCCTTCGGGCTAGCGCATTTCTTTCCGAACCGTTTTCTATTTTCTTAGTTAAGTCCCTGGATCTTTTCTGTTTCATCACAGATTAGTCCCTGGACTAAAACCCTTATAACTTTTTAATAAAAGATGATTTTTGATTGATTCTTTTTCTGTCAGTCTTGTATTTTTGTCTAGTTTTTTATAGTATTTATTTGGAAAAAATTTGGAACAATTTTTATGCACGCGTTGATTTTCACGTTAGTGTACGTTTTCGCTATACCGTAGGTTCCGGGAGAGGTGACGGAGCCGCGAACTTCGCCGAGCTAGACTCCGACTTCTCCGAACCAGGCAAGCATGTTTGAACCTTTGATATGATAGGTGTTTTGCATGTTTGCTTGAATGGTTTGTGCATGGCATATTGAGCCTCGGTGAGTATCTCGTTGCATGTAAGGCAACTATCCGTGTGTTCTGAAGTTACTATGATCTCTGATGAGAGATGGCCTAGTCATGTGGTGACATGAAAGGCAGTAAGGTGGTATTGTTGTAGCATGCCAGGCTTACGTCATCCGTTAAACTCCGACATTAACGTGGACTGAGCCACGTTACCGTTCTTCCCCTTTCGTGCTGCCATATGTTTTCTACCAAGAATACGGTTTAGTAAGTTGTTAACCTCTTTCCGTGTACACACCAAATAGAGGGGCCGGGATGAGGGTTCCATGGCCCTGGATTAAAGCCAGTCATCCGGTCAGGGGGCATGGGTGTTTCCGATTGGGACCGAGAGGGGGGCACCCCTTAGAGCGCGCGTATATAAATTTGATCCCATGCTACGCGAGGTTCTAGCCTCCCCGTCTCAAGGTTTTTCTTGAACGTTGCCGAGGGTGATTCCTGGCATCGGAATGTTGAATGGGCGTGTACTGGATTGATGTGTTTCTCCTAAAACACCTTAAACGGAACTAGTCCTCGTGACTACTGAAATCCGTTGGCTGTGGTTAAAGTACAAACTCTGCAGAGTCAAATCCTTCCGAGTCATCGTGTCCGTGATCAAGGACCATGGTCAGTATATCCATATCTATGTTAGTCCTCGTGGTAAATCCCCGGTGAACAAGCTTGAGTGGTATACTCGTTTGAATTGTTATTCCTGTGGATGGACTAACCTTTATCACGTATCTGAATAGTTCCTTGTTGTGGTATTAAATTCATGAGCTGCTAAATTATTAAGTTGTGAAATATAAGCCCTTTATGTGATGTCGCTCAGACGTCCGACTGTGGCACTCTTGTTATTTACTTTTGAATATAAGCTCTTTATGTGATGTCGCTCAGATGTCCGACTGTGGCATGTCCGTTATTTACTTTTAATATAAGCCCTTTATGTGATGTCGCTCAGACGTCCGACTGTGGCACTCTTGTCTTTTACTTTCAATATAAGCCCTTTATGCGATGTCACTTCAGACGTCCGACTGTGGCACGCACTGTCCCTTATATTCTATTATAAGCCCTTTGTGTGGTGTCGTCTTGACGCCCGACTGCGGCAATGTTAGTGCATTTTTACCCTTCCGAGGAGTCTTTCAGACACTCGATTGGCCCTCAGTATTTCTTTGGGATTTCGGGAGGACTACCGCCCGACTTCTCTTTTATTTCCCATGCATTGTTATCTCATTGTCTGAGGGCACTTGTTAATCTGTTCATATGCATCTTGTTTACATTTGTTATATCTTAAGTCCGAACTGTCTTGCGAGTACTTTCATAGTACTCACCTGGCTTGTTGATTTGGCCAGATGTTGACGAAGGCGATCTCATGGATGAAGAGTTTCATAGTGAGTCCGACGCCTAGAGGAGTCCCAGTCAGTCCCGTGCGATCCTGGATATTGGTCCCTTGTTTTATATACGCTTCTGCCACCCACAATAAGTATCCTCGAGCCTCACTCCGACACTCGAAGAGTTGTTAGACTCAGGAGTCATGTCACCCACATTGCTGTGATATTTTTTCCACCACCGCCTTTATCGTGAGTTAGCAATTATGCCACCCTATCCGCCTTTATGTATTATTGGCGTGTTTGTAATAAATTGTTGAGCAGTCTCCGCTCAACCTTGTATTATATCTAGTACTCCTGGTATTGTTTCTTCTGTGATCAAGATTTTGTCTACCAGTAAGAGGGATTATTCTCTACTGGTCCGTAAAAGGGATCGATTTCTCAATAAATATTTTTATTGGAAAACCGGTCGTGACTGATACGTCATCCGGATCCTCTTGAGGAGGTGGAACGGGCATTGTGTTGGCTCGCGTCTTAGTGGACGAGTCCGGCACCGGATTAGTGGACATTTGGCTAATCAGGCGTTTTCCCACCATCAGCCGCGTACTCCTCCTGATGTCAAGGATAAAAAGGGGGACTTTTAACAACCCAGACTCATGCCTAGGCCTATATTAAAAAGAACACATACCTCCTGTAAGACTGTGAGGTCTCCGTGGCGCTCCTGGCTGCTTTTTGTTTTGAACGACGGCCATGTGTAGGAGCCGCCCTTGAGGAGATACGGTCCCTAGAGCGCCGATCCTCTTAAAATACCAGATCAGTACAACGGGTAAGGATGCAGATAAGGATAAAGGCGAGGGCAGTCGGCGGTGATAGCCACTTCCGAACCGTCAAGGCTCGCTTGATGGAATACCCCATCATCAAATTCTATATATGCGGAAGCTTAACTTGTCTGAGTACAGACAACTACAAATGAAAAAGGCTGAGAAGCCTCTCTATCTACAAGATCCTGCTGAGGTAACAAGCTAAACGTCGAAGTCCATGCAGAACTACTAGCGAGACTGAAGTCTCTCTTCAAAACACAAAATAGGCAAACGTGAGTACAAATGTACCCAGCAAGACTTACATCAGAACTATCTACATATGCATCAGTATCAAGAAAGGGGGTGGTGGAGTTTAACTGCAGCAAGCCAGCTTCGACTCAGCGGCTATCCTAAACTACGACTGCAAGTAACTTTTTGAGGTGGCGCACACTGGTCCACATATTCACCATATCAATACACCACTATGGATCTGCTCCCGTATTCCTATGAGAACGCCATCCATAGCACTCATGCTTATCTTGCGCATTTCAGAGTATCCACTTTCACTTGTCTATGAACTGTACAGGCAACCCAGAAGTCCTTTTCCGCGGACACGGCTATTCGAATAGATGATGTTAACCCTGCAGGGGTGTACTTCTTCACACACTCTCTCGCCACTTACCACCATGTACACGTCGTGTATCTCGGCAACCTTCAAGCGGAAGCCTGACGAGGGAGTCGGCCCCGACCTGACTAACCACACAAGTCTCTAGTCCAGGTTTATTGCCTATTCGGGTTCCATCCGCAAGGAGATCCGGCCGGGGTGTCGCTCACGGCCCCAAACTATGTGAGCAGGGTTCCCAAGCCCACCATCCGGCTGCCACTTGGTACACCGTGCCACTATGCCTAGTCTGTCCCAAGCCCACCTATACCGGTTGCCACTTGGTAGACTACTAACACTACCTACAAACACCAGAAACTAGTTACAACTAAAGGACAGAGATCGAGTTGGTTAATAAGCCGAGAGGGGTCGAGTTACCGGAACCCAATGTGTGGTGGTAACTGTTCATCGATCACAAACACAGAACTCAGTTCCTGAGGACGGTTTCAATGAGACAACCCACCATGTACTCTTACATGGCCTCTCACCGCTACCTTTACCAAATCGTGTTCACACACTTAGCTCTCAACGGTAGGACATGTTCACAACTTTCCAATTCATCCCCGGTGATCAGAACTGACTCAACTCTAAGCAGTAGCAGGCATGACAAACAAGCATGAATGAGTAGGCACATCAGGGCTCCAACAACTCCTACTCATGCTAGTGGGTTTCATCTATTTACTGTGACAATGACAGGTCATGCAGAGGAAAGGGGTTCAACTACCGCAGCATGTAACAGTTGAATCGTTGTTGACCTAATGCAGTAAAAGAGAGCAGGAGTGAGAGAGCGGGATTGTATCGGAATGAACAAGGGGGTTTTGCTTGCCTGGCACTTCTGAAGATAATATAGTTCTTCATCGGTGTCATCGATCACGTCGTCGGAAACATCGTCGACTGAGAGGGGACGGTTACAGGCAAACAGAGAAGGACACAATCGATGCAATGCAACAATATGATGCATGGATGTGACATGGCAATATGAGTGTGTTGTCCTAATGCAACTACAACCAAATGGGTTTGGGTCATTTTGAACCAAAGGTTCAATCCCAAACCTAATTTATGAATTTAAATAGTGCCTTATCATGTTTTGCACTAAACAGCAACGTTAAGTTGCTTTATCATGCATGAGACCAGTACAGAAGGATAGATTGGATTTTTCTGATCATTTTTCATATATAACTTATTTCATTCTGAGCTACGGTTGAATTTCTATGATTTTTAGAAGTTTTAACTATTTTCTGGAATTTTCTGAATTATTAAAAATCCAGAAAATCACTTACTGCGTCAGCGTGACATAGGTGTGACGTCAGCAGGTCAACCGGGTCTGCCAGGTCAAACCTGACCTATGGGACCCATACGTCAGGGTCTCAGGCTGGTTTGGGTGGATGACAGGTGGGACCGGTTAACGTTGACTTGACCAAAGTCAAAGCTGACACGTGGGGTCCACATAGATTAGCACTAATCTAAACAGGAAGTTAGACTAAACTAATTGGGCTCGGGGACCCACATGTCATCGACACAGGCACTAACTAAACGAGTTTAGCACCTAAGCTAATGGCACCACATCAGCTGCCGGCGTTTAACCGCCGGCGACCTCAGATTGCGGCGGAGTCCGTGTCGGGATTGCGCTACAGGCCACGGTTTGGGGCGTGGTTGGGTTCTATGGAGAGCCGAGGCTAAGCCGTGTCTGTGGGTGGTGGAGATGGACCAGATGGTCGCCGGAATCAACGCCGACGACGAGGTTTGCGGTGGCCGTGGTTCGTCCGTGCTCGAGTTCCTCGCTAGGGTGTTCGGGAGGAGGAGCTGGTGGTGGCTACGGGTGCGCGAAGACACTCTGAGCACGGTGGTGCGCTCGGTTGCGGCTCTAGGTGACGGTGGCCACGGCGGCAACATGGCTGGGCGGCGGTGAGTTTCGGGCACGGTGGCGCTAGCGCTAGGGGAAGTGCGAGGCGACGGGGAAAAGGGCGAACGGAAGAGGAGCTCACAGAGGACTCGCAGAGAAGCCCAGTTGGGTCGGGGAAGCGTCGGAGGCGGCGAATCGAAGGACGGCGATCGTCGGGGCAGAGGAGGACGATGAGCTCTATGGCGACGTTTTAGGATCCCGCGAGCGCGTGCTTCGTCTTGGTGATCCACGGCGTCGAGGGGAGCCCGTTGGACGAAGTAGAGGGGCGAGGGGAGCTCGGTGGACGCGGTGGCAGTGAACGGTGGCGACGGACTCCGCTCGGTGGGTGAGGGAGAGAGATCCAGGGGAGGGAATGAGCGTGGGGAGAGAGCGAGAGGAGCCAGGGGGGCGCGTGGCGATGTCCTGGGCGTCGAGGCAGCGGCGGGAAGCAGGAGGTGGCCAGGCGCGTGGGCGCGCGCGGCGGGCACACGCCCCTCGTCCTTCTGGCCAGAGGAGGGAGACGACTGGCATCGGCCAGCTGGGCTGGGCCGGCTCTTGGGCCGCACAGGTAAGTGGCCCAGGTACTAACTCTCTCTCTCTCTCTCTCTCTGTTATTTAATTTGTTCTGTTTTCTATTTTTTCTATTATGTTTTGATTTAGTTCAAAGACCAAACCATTTTCAAAATTCATGAAAATAATTGTGTGAACTAAATGGACTTATCCAAAGCTACACAACAATTTCCAGAATTATTGAACATATATTTATGATATAACAAATATAGATCCAATTCAAATATTTATTGGATTAATTCAAAGGCCCAAAATAATTGTTTATGTGATTATAGAAATATTTGTTTGAATTTTATCCCTTGCCAATATTTCCAGAGATTAACAGGAACATTTTCTTGGACTCATTTGATGAGATTTAAATGTTTGTTATTTTAAGAGTTCTTCTGAGGCTTTTGAATATTCCTCAATTCAAATTTAATTTGAATTTAAACATGATGCTCACATGAAGGGCTAGCCTAGTGCATACCAGAACTAGGGATGTGACATCATATGTCTCGGATGTATTTGCACCCTTGCATGCTATCTAACCCTTGTAGGTACTTGGATGAATCTAGATCTATGAGATGGCAAATCACTCACATCTTGAGCAATCCCTACATCACCAAGTCTCTACAATATGGTGGTTGAAGACAAGGATGCTTGAAACCCTTCAACATATCCTTTGACATTTTCCTTATATCAAATTTCATTTGGAATCAAATTTCATGATTGTCGTTTTGGATACACAAGTGCTCTTCCTTGCCAAACTAACCCATGTAGGTAGATGAACTCAAACTACAAGCGGTGCTCCCAACTCATTGATGAGCTACACCAACCTTGAGCATCCCACACAAGTTCAAGTACATGATCAAGATCAACACCACCACCCATGGTATGTTATTCCATCTTAGAGAAGCTTTACCCCAAGACATGGGTCAAAGCAGCTCAACAAGATGCGAATACATCACAATGCTTAAACGAAAAATGGTAACCCCATTTTGAGCTTAAACAATGAGTATGCCCTACGATCAAGTGTTCTCACTTGACTGCTCAGTCAATATACTATAACATAGGTGACTTTGTCGCCGACCAATTCTAGATGAAGTTCTCTAGTGTTTTTCTGAGTTCTTGCATTTGTCTCTTGCATGTTTGTTCTCTTTCTTTAATAAAAAAAACTTCATCTAGATTTCTTTATTTTCTCTGTTCGTTTCTGCATTCCTTGCATCCAATTCATTGCAAATCTTTCAGTTAATTTCCTGCAAATCTTTGTGCGATCTTATTTGCCTAGTGAGCTGAGATGACAATTGTTCTTTTCTCTGAGTGAATTCCGCCTCACCGATTTGTTCTTCTTGGCCAAACCGAAACAACTCGGTGCCACCAAAACAACTCGGTGCCACCAAAACAAACAACTCAGAGAAACCGAATTCAACCCTGAGAAAACACTTTGCCATTTGCATCCTGCATATTTGTTCCAGCTCCACTCAATGGTTCTTGTCCGCTACCTGCATCACATTCTAGATGCTACTTTGTAATGTGACTCAAGGACCAAACCTATTCGACTCACACTCCAGAAGATCCCTTCTTGGAAATTGATGTCAAAGGGGGAGAGAGAGAGGTCACATCAAAGGGAGAGACATACCCCAGATGATTGGTATTCAAGAGGAGAGAAGTCACATGTCTTTAAGATTGAAAGTGCAACTATTGGCGTCCTGGGAACGGGGGTCCCCAGACTTCCCTGCCTGCGGCCCACGACGTGGCTCACCAGCGGCCCCGTACGGCCCATCTTCACCAAGCAAACACTCAAGACCCTCGCGAGGGGGCAAGCCTCGCGAGTCGGACGACACAAGACCTCCTCGGGAGCGGCCTCACCAGGCTGGTTCGCGATGGGCGGAGAGATCAAGGCAAGGGACACCTCGCGAGGTTCCTGTGACGCAAGCCATGACGACTGGAGCCAGGCGGGCGCCAGCACGCGTAGTGTCCTCGTTTCCTCTTTGGTGCTAAAGGGGCAAGCACAGGAGAGGAGTCCCGAGGGATCGGGCAAAGGTTTCCATATCGGTGCAACAAGACCAAGGCCAGCAGGACGGCAAGACGGAGGTCACCGTGGAGCCCAAGACGGCGTCACCACCAGAGCCTTTGGCAGGCGAGGACCACCTTTAGTCAGGATAGCTTGTACTAGTTGTCCCCCTTGAAATTGGCCGTTGTGGCATCCCTTCCCGATCAATCTTTGGGGAGAGGACCAGGGCCTCTATAAATAGGACTAGCCACCATAGTAGGAGGCAACTGATTCAGATCATCCTCACCCACACAAGTCCACCCAGCACAAGAACACCTCTCCTCAGGAGGCCGTTCTTCCCTTGTACTATTCATCCTCAGCCCAAGAGGCAATCTACAACACCACACTTGAGTACGGTATTACACCACAACGGTGACCCGAACCAGTATAAATCTCGTGTCTCTTGTGTTGCGGGTTCGTCGAGCTACGCTTTGAGATCGTGGCGAGGGTGAGGGCGTGATTAGGTAGGGAGAGATCTTCGTGCACACCCCAGTGTTCGAACCTCAAGGGTTTTGCCGGAACCCTAAATACGACATTTGGCGTGCTAGGTAGGGGTGCGCTAGAGCCTTCCTTTCGTCGATCTGCGCTTCATCACCACTGCGCTTCGCCCCCATGGCAGGCGTCGCGCTTCCGGCTCCGACGACTGGTGCCAATGGCAGGGCCAGGGGGCTCCGAGCCTTGGCCCCCGCCTTACGGCAGGTGAGGTGGCCGCCCAAGTTCATGCAGGAGATGCCACCGCGCTACGATGGCGCGGCGGACCTGGTGGCTTTCCCGCTGGCATACGAGGAGCCCGTCCATAAGGCTGGGGGTGACGACAAGGTCATGGCCAACTGGCTTCCCATGGCGCTCGCTGGCGTGCCGCGCGCCTGGCTGCTCAACTTCCCCGATCCACAGTGGCATCTTGGGAGGAGTTGCGCGGCCTCTTCGCCGCGCGCTTCGCGGCACCGGCGCCCCACGCGGTCGCGGCCCTCATCGGCGGCTCGCAAGCGCCGCCCTCGGACCGCCACACCAAGCCGTTCTTTCGCCAGATTGGCGCCACCTCCACATGGCAGGGGGCTCCTCCGGGTTGGGCGGCGCCCAAGGCCGACCTAACCTTCGACTCGGGGGATCACCCTATTACCACCGTCGGCTCGGGCGTGCTCCCAATGCTCTGCACGCCAACCATCTGCAGCATAGCCGTCACCAAGACCCTTATCGACAGCGACGCTGGCCTCAACATGCTCTCTGTGGAAGCTTTTAGCCTTCTTCACGTACCACTCGAGGAGCTTCGCCCTAGCAAGCCGTTCTCTGGAGTCGGCGGCGGCTCCGCCAGTCCTTTGGGGCAGATCCGCCTGCCCGTGACCTTCGGCACTCGCGACAACTACCGCACCGAGCTGATCGACTTTGACATCGCCCACATCGGCCTCCCGTACAACGCCATTCTCAGTACCCAGCTCTGGCTCAGTTCATGGAGGTGACCCATCCTGTCTACAACCTCATGAAGATGCCTGGGAGCAAGGACGTCCTCACCGTAGTAGGAGATACCAAGGAGGCTCTGGTGGCACTCAAGCTTGCCCTCAAGACCGCCGTGATGGCGCAACCAGCCGACGCGGGCACCTCTGGAGTTAAGGAAGCTGCACCAACCAAGAAGAAGCAGTTGTTCACTCAAGACCGGGCAGAAACCAAGCAGGTTCCAGTCGAGGAAAATGGGTCCTCGGGGGCCACCTTCACCATAGGTGCCAACCTCGACCCCGATCAAGAGGAAGCACTGGTGAAGTTCCTGTGCGCAAACAAAGAAGTATTCGCCTGGGAGCCCGATCAGCTGGTAGGGGTCCCAAGAGGAGTGATTGAGCACCACTTGAAGGGGTGCCCCAATGAACGCTCAGTGAAACAGAGGGCGCGGTGGCAGTCCATGGAGAAGCAGTCCTTCATCGTCCAAGAAACCCGCAAGCTGCAGGCAGCAGGTGTCATTCGCGAGGTCTGGTACCCTGAATGGTTAGCAAACCCCGTTGTTGTTCCCAAGAAAGGTGGAAAGGAGCGCATGTGTCTCGACTTCACCAACCTCAACAAGGCCTGCCCCCAAGATCCGCTCCCGCTTCCACGCATCGACCAGATCCTCAACTCCACTACTGAGTGCGACATGCTGTGCTTCTTGGATGCGTTTTCAGGCTACCACCAGATCGAGATGGTGGTAGAAGTTGTCGAGAAGACGGCCTTCCTGACCCCGTGCGGGGTATACTGCTACACTTGCATGCCGTTCGGGCAGCGCAACGCGGGTGCGACCTTCCAACAACAGATGCACATCTCCCTGGGTCAGCAGCTCGGGAGAAACGCTGAAGCCTACGTTGACGACATTGTGGTGAAGTCTCGGGAGGCGAGAACTTTAATTCAGGACCTGGAGGAGACCTTCGAAAGCCTGCGCCGGGTGGACTTGCGGCTCAACCCGGAGAAATGCGTATTTGGTGTCCCTTCCGGCAGGCCGCTGGGTTTCCTCGTGTTCCACAGAGGGATCGAGGCCAACCCAGAGAAGGTCAAGGCAATCGAAGACATGAGTCCACCACAAACCGTTAAGGAGATGCAGAAGCTTGTCGGTCGCGTGACTACATTGGGACGCTTCATCTCCAGGCTGGGAGAGCAGGCCCTGCCATTGTTCAAACTGATGAAGAAGACGAGCCCATTCGAGTGGACCCCAAACACCGACCAAGCGTTTCAATACCTCAAGAGATACCTGACCAGCCCTCCAGTGATGGTGGCGCCCCGACCTCTCGAGCCCCTGCTGCTGTACCTTGCCGCCACCCCTTACTCCGCCAACACAGCTCTGGTGGCGGTCAGGGAGGAGCGCCGGGTCAGGGATGCGTCGCACCAAGCCGCCTCCTGAGCCGGCGCGGCGCAAGACCCAGAGGGCACCGTGAGAGCTGCGGTGACGTCAGCGAAGGACCAGGCTTAGCAACACGGCGCACTTGGGCCTACAAAGGCCCCAATGAGCAACCAGGCTTTGGGGGCTTCGTCATCTCAGGAGGCGCCCTAACCTTCGGAAGTCGCGAGCCTCGTCAATGCACCCGCCCTCGTCGAGCATCCTGTGTATTTTGTCAGCACAGTGTCGCGGGACACGAGGGCACGGTACCCCATGCCTCAGAAGCTCCTGCTGCGCTCCTGGTGGCCTCGCGTAAGCTGCGGCACTAATTTCAAGGTCACCCCATCAAGGTCGTCTCGGCCTACCCATTGGAGAGGGTGCTCAAGAGCCCCAACTCCGCCGGGAGAGTCGCTGAGTGGAACATCGAGCTGCAGGCATTTCAGTTGGAGTTCAACACAACCAGGGTCATCAAGGGAGCCGCGCTTGCTGATTTCGTGGCAGAATGGACGGACGCCCTGGGGCTTGAAGAAGGCGAGGATCGGTCCCTCTTGCCGGGGAGTGAAGCGCCAGACGGCTGGGTTATGTATTTCGATGGTGCCTTTGCGCGCCAGGGCACGGGGGCTGGAGCAGTGCTCATCTCACCCACCCTGGACAAGCTCTACTATGCCATTTAGCTCTGCTTCCAGTAGGGCGAGAAGGTCTCCAACAACATAGCAGAGTACGAAGGCCTCATAGCTGGCCTCAAGGCTGCGGTGGCCCTGGGGGTGAAGCGGCTCACCATCAAGGGCGACTCACAGCTCCTCGTCAACTTCTCCAACAAGGTATATGAGCCGAAGGACGAGCACATGGAGGCGTACCTCGCAGAGGTACACAAGATGGAGAAGCAGTTCTTTGGCCTGGAATTGCAGCACGTGCCCCGTGGCACCAACAAGGAAGCCGACGACACCGCCAGGAGGGATCCAAGCGGCTACCCCAAGAGCCTGGCGTCTTTGAGGATGTGAGGACCCCGATTCCAAGTCACATCGATCTAGCCGGTAACACCTCATATCACTTGGCGGCCTCACGCACGGTATTCCCACGGGTGTCGCCTTACTATGGCCCGGGACCGTTTGCGCCTTTTGGCTCATGTATATGATAGTGGCGCTAGCATCCATAAGATAGAGAACCCGGGTCGACATGACTAGTCGTGAACCCAAAGTAGCACTAACTTATGGGGACATGCATACATGAATCAACATCGAGCATGTCGGTCAGCAGCGTGCGAATCCGGGCTGTAGCACTGGGCTAACAGGACTCCGGTGAACCGGGCTGTAGCAGGCTAGGCAGGACTCCAGATGTCACCGCGTGATATTTCCCTGAAGGGACAGACACAGGAACGAAGTGAATCACATGCCGGCCAGTCAAGTGTTCCGGAGCAGTAGTGCTGGGCTAGCAGGACTCTGGTGAACCGGGCTGTAGTGGACTACTATGGCTCATGGAAGCACAAGACTACATTTCCCCATAAGAGAGGCTACCAAGGATAAACAACTAGGTTGTCGGATCCCACACATACCAAGCATTTCAATCGTACACACAATATGCTCGATATGTGTAAATACAACATGGCATCACAACATAACTCTACGAGTCAAGTATTTATTCATTAGGCTCCGAGGGGCCAAGTATTACAAACACGGGTCTCATGACCCCACATACAGAGCATACAAGCAACAATCGGAAGCAATACTTGTCTGAGTACAGACAACTACAAATGAAGAAGGCTGAAAAGCCCGACTATCTACAAGACCCTCCAAGGGTACAAGATCGTAGCTGAGGTAACAAGCTAAACATTGGAGTCCACGAGGAACTACTAGTGATACTGAAGTCTCTCTGCAAAACATAAAATAAGCAAACGTGAGTACAAATGTACCCAGCAAGACTTACATCAGAACTAGCTAGATATGCATCGGTATCAATAAAGGGGGTGGTGGAGTTTAACTGCAGCAAGCCAGCTTTGACACGGTGGCTATCCTAAACTACGACTGCTGGTAACTCCTTTGAGGTGGCACACACGAGTCCACATATTCACCATATCAATACACCACTATGGATCCGCTCCCGTCTCGCTAAGAGAAGGCCATCCATAGCACTCACACTTACCTTGCGTATTTTAGAGTATCCACTTTGACTTGTCTATGAACTGTACAGGCAACCCAGAAGTCCTTTTCCACGGACACGGCTATTCGAATAGATTATGTTAACCCTGCAGGGGTGTACTTCTTCACACACGCTCTCGCCACTTACCACCATGTAAACGTCGTGTATCTCGGCATCCTTCAAGCGGAAGCCTGGCGAGGGAGTCGGCCACGACCTGACTAACGACACAAGTCTCTAGTCCAGGTTCATCGCCTATTCGTGTTCCATCCGAAGGAGATCCGGCCGGGGTGTTGCTCACGGCCCCAAACGATGTGAGCAGGGTTCCCAAGCCCACCATCCGGGTGTCATTTGTACACCGTGCCACTGTGACTAGTTTGTCCCAAGCCCCCTGTACCGGGTGCCACTTGGTAGACTACTAACACTACCTACAAACACCAGAAACTAGTTGCAACTCCTGGACAGAGATCAAGTTGATTAATAAGTTGAGAGAGCTTGGAGTGTCCGGAGCCCAATGTGTGGTAGTAACACAGAACTTAGTTCCTGAGGACGGCTGCAATGAGACAACCCACCATGTACTCCTACCTGGCCTCTCACCGCTACCTTTACCAAATTGTGTTCACACACTTAGCTCTCAACAGTAGGACATGTTCACCACATTCCAATTCATCCTCGATGAATCAGACCCGACTCAACTCTAAGCAGTAGCAGGCATGACAACAAGCATGAATGAGTAGGCACAGCAGGGCTCAAACAACTCCTCCTCATGCTAGTTGGTTTCATCTATTTACTGTGGCAATGACAGGTCATGCAAAGGAAAGGGATTCTTCTACCGCAGCATGTAACAGTTGAATCGCTGTTGTCCTAATGCAGTAAAAGAGAGCAGGAGCGAGAGAGCGGGATTGTATCAGAATGAACAACTGGGTTTTGCTTGCCTGGCACTTCTAAAGATAATATAGTTCTTCATCGGTGTCATCGATCACGTCGTCGGAAACATCATTGACTGAGAGGGGACGGTTACCGGCAAACAGAGAAGGACACAATCAATGCAATGCAACAATATGATGGATGAATGTGACATGGCAATATGCTGTGATTTGGGCTAATGCAACAGAAAGTCATTTTAATTGAAGTGGAATTCAAAACTACATCAAATTCCAACTCCAAACCTATTATGAAATTTGCCCTAATCATGTTTCATCCTAAATAGTGAGGTTAACATGCTCAAACATGCATGAAAATTCTACATATGGATAGATTGGATTTTTTTGATAATTTTTCATATATAAATTATTTCATTTGGAGTTACGGTTGATTTTCTATGGTTTTTAGAAGTTTTAAACATTTTCTGGAATTTCCTATTTATTTAGAAATATGAATATTCCAGTAAATGTATTTACGACGTTCGCACAGCATCAGGGTGACGTCAGCGGCTGACCAAAGTCAAAGCTGACTGGTGGGGCCTACCTGTCATTGAGTCAGTTAACTGACAGGGTTAATTAACCTGACCTAATAACTGTTAGCTGGGCTGGGCCCACTTGTCAGTGTAACTGGAGGGTAATTAGCCCTACACTAATTAGGGCCACGTCAGCAAGTCGGCGTTTAGTCGCCGACGCTAATCCGAGGACGCCGGAGTTGCCCTCCCAGCCGTTTCGGCGACGGGAGCTCGCATGGCTAGGTTCTACGGATGCAGAGCATCGGGGCACGTCAGTTGGTGGTGGCAGCAGTCGCTGGGGTGGCCGGAATCAGCAACGGCGGCGAGCTTTGGCGGTGGCCGAAGCACTACCTCGGTCATGCGTGAGGTTGCAGCTCGTAGCCGAGCAAACCAACACGCTAGGTGGAATCCACGAGACAGCAGGAGCACGACTACGTGCTCGGGTATAACTATTGCTCCCTGTAGCGACGATGGCGACGAACATGGCGGCGCTGACCTCACGGCCGCGGTGGAAAATGGTGTTAGCGGAAGAAAACGAGCATGGAGCTAAGGGGGAAACAAGCGGAAGCTCACAGCGAACTCAAAGGCGTCGTCGATGAGGTTGGGGAGGCCCTGTAACTCCCAAATCAACGGCGAGGATCCACGGCGACCGACGAGGGGAACGGCGGTGTTGGCGTCGCCTAGGGGCTTCAGGCACCATGTGGCTCGGTGAGGAGGAAGAGGGGAATGAGGCGGAGCTTCTTGGCGCGTCAGCGAGGCGTGGGGTGGCCGGTGGCCGCAGTGGTGGTTGTCGGCGCGCTGCGAGGCGCTCGGCAGCAGCGAGAGAAAGGAGAGTAGAGGAGAAGAGAGGCACGGGAGAGGACGTGGCGGTCCAGGGGAAAACGTGGCGTCGTCCAGGGCGTCTCGGAAGAAGCGGCAAGCAGGAGCTGGCGGAGAGCGTGCGCGCGTGGGGCGACCACGCGCCCAGTCCTTCTGGCAGAGGAGGAAGATGAGAAGGGGGGCGCTGGTGGGCTAGGCTGGCCACTTGGGCGGCAGGTAAGCGCTAGGTAGGTCTTCCCCTTTTTATTCTTTTCTGTTTCTGTTTTCTGTTTTGAGTTGAATCTTGCCACCGTTTGAAATTCCAACAATTTCAAACCAGTGCCAAAAATCCCCTGAACAATTTTATGTTGCTAGATGGACTTTTCCAAAAGCACATAAAACATTTCAAAGTTATTTGAAAATATATTCTATATATTATGAATATAATTCCAAATTCAAATACAATAATAACTTAAATTCCATGCCCAAAATATTCCACAAAGATGTCCATTATTTTTGGTTTGCCGCAAAAGCCTTGCCAAAAATATCCAACAAATAATAGGAACATTTTGGAAACACTGAATGCATTTTTTCAGGGTTCTTTGCCCTTCTTTTAACTGGATTTTGAGGCTTTCAAAATTCCCTCAGTTCAACTTCCATAATTTAGACATGGCGCATGGATGCAATGCCACTAATTACAAGCATTATTCTAGGGCTGTGACAACTCACCCCCACTAGACAAGAATCTCGTCCCGAGATTCAAGACGTGAGGTAAGAAGACAGAGGGGACACAAAGCTAACACAATCTTCATGATCCATTGCATTCTTCAAGGTGTTGAATCATTGCATCAAATTGATCTTGACGTCTTGCTTTCGAAATCTTCATCCAACACGTTGATGACAGAAAGAAACTCTATCGGAAAGGATCATTGAAGCTGTTCATACTAGGCTAATGGCAATTCACAAACGATCGTTTGAAGGAATTCGAAGAAATGGCATACTCAGTTTTGGAATGGAACTATGGTTATAGAACAATCGGCAAATAGAAGGCACAATCCAACTGATACCGAAGATATAACCTAGTGTCTGATCGTGCTTTAAAGAACTCAAGCATTTCTATACTCATCAAGATCTTACCAACATCCGTGCCAAGGATCCGGCCAACACATCATACTACCATGATGAACAATGATGGAGAATGCAGATGCAAAGGAAGACAACACTTTCTCAGATTTCACCTTAGCGATGCCAAGGAAACAAAAACTGGATGATCGACCGAGAGACATTTAGCACTCCACTTCTAACGTTCTCCTTGATGTGCTAGCGTAATCCATTCATAGATATGGTTTGATATCTAGATCATCAAGTAAAAGGTCAGACTTCGGGAACACAAAAATCCATAAGGAACAACTTCTGGAATAAATTTTACGAGATCCTTATGGGGAGGTGGCCAACTTCTTCAAGCAAGATACTACAATAATAGGTCTTCCGGTTGGGTGTGTTGACCACGACATCCACTCTACCAGTTACAGACAGACCAATATTATAGCTCTTGGGAAATGTTCCAACCATCACATCTGCCTGAGATTCATATCTGGTTGGTGTCAGGATATTCCAAACTCATCGAGTCTAGAAGGAAAAATGAAAGTTTGCAACACAAATCGACGAGATGACATTGCAAGATTCTCGGGAGATGAACTATGATAGCAAGCTCCAAAACCTGAGTTGGTTCTGCTACACGCATGTGAACACGCTGTCCCAGACAAGCATGACCACACAGTAGTCTTACAACGAAACACTACCGAGTTCAGGTGGGGAAATGTCATCGAGGATATCGAAGTCTTGTGCCTTACCATGGATTAGCACTTAACTCCTTTTCCTAGAACACATCATTCAGTGGCTTGTTGTGCTACGGAATTCATATGGAACGAAGATGATCAGTCAACAGACCACAGAATACTTTGCACATGCATGGCTGACTTGGGATGATTCCGGAGGAGGCAAAAACAATCTTTCTCGAACTCATGGCGGCAACTTGCGTCAAATGCACATGAATTAGAGGAAGTCACTTCTTGCATCAAAACATCTACTTCATGAGCTAACACAAAGATGATGCTTACAAATTTTCCAACACTAGCTTAATGTCCACAAAATCATGGAGAAAGTAAGGATGTTGTCGATGGGCTCAACAACAAGTTATCAAGATTTCCATAAGATGGAATTCCACGGCTATGTGAACAAGGCGATAGCATCGGTCAGAACAAAGGATATAACGATGTATGCCCGAGGAAACAACCATGGGTAAGACAACATTACAAACACCATTGGTTCTGATTTGATTTGATGATAGCCCATACTCAAATCAAAGATTGGTAAGATAATAGATCCAACAACTGATCATGAGTGTCAATCGGTGAAGATATCATCTTTATTCAAGACACACAAAAACAAAAGATATCCCTTTAAATGATCCAAGTCAGACAAAGCTTTTATCTTCCAACTCTCCAAGTTATTGTTTAGCTTATCCAACTATTTCAGGGGTATCCAATAGAGATCCTTGGAGAAAGGGTGGTTTATGGAAAAACCAATTTGGTTACGAACTCAACATAGCGGTCAGGTGACAACCTGGTGATACCTCCGAGAAGATAATCAGAAAATCATGAACCACCGATATGTTATTAAGCTCGAGGACAATCTTGCTTTCGAGGCAAGATGATGTGATCAATTAAGCAAGGATTGACACAATCCTAACTCTTGATCGAAGAGTGCACCAGAAATAAGGACTAGGTAGCACAACCCATATTAGAATGATGATTCCATAACCAACATGCTAAGAATGAGAATATTGTCCATTTACTACCAAGCACGAGTTGCTTGGGTATTGATTTCACACATCACAATTCACTTGTCGGCATTCCGGTTACAACAACACGAGGACCGAGGAATGAATGATGACGGTGAGAAGTATCACTGCATCAAGAGTTCATAAGAGTTGGTGCAATTCCTATGATATTCTTGACATAACGAGGGTAATACTCTAGGGTAGAACAGACCAAAAACTGGATTGGCATTTTGATCTGTGGAATACAACTACTTTGACCCAATCCTAAAAATGGATGAGGTACTGGAGTTTGTTTCTCCTAGTCATTCCGGGATAGAATGGCTTGACGGAACGCAAGGGTAAAGGCAATGATGAAAGAATGCGTGCATACTCTTGACTATCAATTGATAGATGAAGGTCAGAAAACAACTAAAGAGGGACAACTCAAAGGAACGTATGATTTTCTGAGTTGTGGATGCATAGATTCGTATGTCGAACCAAGTTCAATAGGTTTCTTTCGGGTAATCCATGCGGAGAGGTAGAATGGGCAGAGTCACAATATAGAATGGAGAACTCGTCAAGAGCACTCTTGTTGTGATCTTTTGGTTCAAAAGAACTTCTGCCATAAGCAGTTCATGGTATTTGGAAGAAGGAAATACCATGGTCCTCGAGGACTATCGCAAAGGTTACTAATATCCTAAAGGAACAAACAAACACTATCAACAGGAGGTAAGTAGAATGAATCTTGGGTTTAAGGACCCAGAAATAAAATACCTACTAACTAAATGGCATCACGGGATGCTTTCGAGAATGGGGGCTAGAATCATCACACTGGGAACACAAAACATTGCTAGATTACTGAGTGGTTCTCTGTCACGACCGGTTTTTCAATAATATAATTATTGAGAGACCAATCCCTTTTACGGACCAGTAAGGAAGAATTCCTTCTCACTGGTAGACAATATCATGGTCACAGAAGAAAAATACCAGGAGTACTGAATATAATACAAGTTGAGCGGAAACTGCCCAACAATTTATTACATGCATGCCGATAAAACAAGACGGCGGATAGGGTGGCATAACTACTAGCTCACGATAATAACGGTGGTGGAAATATCACCGCGAAGCGAGTGATATGACTCCTGAAGACTACAGCTCTTCGAGCGTCGGAGTGAGGCTCGAGGAGACTTATAACGGGTGGCGGAAGCGTATATAATACAAGTGACCAATATCCGGGATCGCGCAGGACTGACTGGGACTCCTCTAGGCGTCGGACGCGCTATCAAACTCTTCATCCAAGAGATCGCCTTCGTCAACATCTGGCCAAATCAACAAGCCAGGTGAGTACTATGAAAGTACTCGCAAGACAGTTCGGACATAGGATATAACAAATGTAAACATGAAGCATATAAACAAGTTAACCAATGCGTTCAGACATAGAGATAATAAATACAGGGTGCCAAACGAGTGTCTGAATGACTCCTCGAGAGGAAACTGCAGAAATAATAATACTGGTGCCAAATGAGGGTCTAAATGACTCCTCGAGAGGAAACTGCAGAATAGTAATGCCACAGTCGGGCGTCGGGGCGACACCACATAAAGGGCTTATAACAGAAAATAAAGGCAGTGCGTGCCACAGTCGGACGTCTGAGCGACATCACATAAAGGGCTTATATTTAAAGTAAGAAACAAAAACACGCCACAGTCGGACGTCTGCGCGACGTCACATAAAGGGCTTATATTGAAAGTAAGAACAAACACATGCCACAGTCGGACGTCTGAGCGACGTCACATAAAGGGCTTATATTGTAGCTCAATAATTCAGTAGCTCGAGGTCATAAATTATTACAAGTACGAGACAAATAAAAGGTTAGTCCATCCATAGTAATAATAATTTAACCGGGTTTACCACTTGAGCTTGTTCACCGGAGACAAGTTTTCCACGCGGATAGATATGGATATACTGATTTCACTACTTGATCATGGATACGATGACTTGGAAGAATTTGACTCTGCAGAGTTTGTACTTAACCACAGCCAACGGATCAGTAGTCACAGGGACTAGTTCCGTTTACGGTGTTTTGGAAGAAACACGTCTAACCAGTACACACCCATTTCAATATTCCGAAGCCAGGGATCACCCTCGGCAACGTTCAAGAAAAACCTTGAGACGGGGAGGCTACAACCTCGCGTAGCATGGGATCAAATTTCTATACGCGCGCTCTAAGGGGGTGCCCCCCCTCTCGGTCCCAACCGGAAACACCCATGCCCCCTGACCGGATGACTGGCTTTAATCCTGGGCCAAGGTACCATCATCCCGGCCCCTCTGTTTGGTGTGTACACGGAAAGAGGTTACCAACTTACTAAACCGCATCCTGGCAAAGAAACATGTGGTAGCACGGAGGGGAAAAGAACGATAACGTGACTCCGTCCACGTTAACGTCGGAATTCGTCGGATGACGCAAGGCTGGTATGCTACAACAGTACCACCTTGCTGCCCTTCATGTCACCACATGATTAGGCCATCTCTCACCAGAGATCATCGCGACTTTGGAAAAACGGGTAGTTGCCTCACAAGCAACGAGATACTCACTGACACTCATATGCCACGCACCAACTGTCATGCAAACATGCAAAACACCTATCATATCAAAGGTTCAAACATGCTTGCCTGGTTCGGAGAAGTCGGAGTCTAGCTCGGCGAAGTTCGCGGCTCCGTCACCTCTTCCGGAACCTACGGCAATAACGAAAACGGGCACTAACGTGAAAATCAACGCGTGCACAGAAACTTCTCCAAAAAATTTCCAAATAAATCCCATAAAAAACTAGACAAAATTTTAAGAAGGTCAGAAAAAGAATCACTCAAAAATTCCTTTTTATTAAAAAGTTATAAAGGTTTCTGTCCAGGGACCCATCTGTAATGAAACAGAAAAGTCCTAGGGTTTTAACTGAGAAAACAGAAAACGGTTCGATTGGAAATGCGCAAGCTCAAGAGGGAAAGCGTATTTGCCCGAAGGCGCCAACAGAAAACGGTTCGAGGGGAAATAGAACAGAGGCTGACAGGGGGGTCCCACATGTCAGGTTTAAAAAGCTCGCCGGCGCCCGAAGACTGCGGTGGACGCCGGCGTCGAACCACGGCGAGTTAGGAGGATCGGAGGGTACCAAGAGCTTCAGCGTGTCCTCCCGCGTCGGTGGGTGGTGGACTCGACCGTCGGAGAGCACCACGTCGACGGCGACACTTTCTCCGGCGGACGGCGGCTCGGGTGGTGGTGGAGAACTCCGGTGGAGGGCTGCAAACTTCGAATTGAAGCGCGGGTCAGAAGGAGGGATGCATAGTGAAGCTACTGGCAAGAGATGGGAGGCAGAGGCGCACGCACGGGAGCGAATCGAGCTGGATCCCGTGGCGGGTCGCGGCGGCCGGAGTCGAGGAAGGAGACCTCCTCGGGGCTCTTCCAGTGGCTAGGCGTGCTCTAGGTGGAGTGCAGGGATGGTGTGGGTTCGAGTTGAAGCTCGGGGCCTCTATTTATAGGCGGATCGACGGGGTGGCCGTGAACGGAGAATCTCCGGCGAGCGATTACGGCGATGCAGTGGATTGGCAGGAGGTTTGAGTGGCCAGGCAGCATCAGTGGAAGTTACTGGTGTCGTTCCTCCGCTAATCTCGGCTGGTCTTGGCGTAACGGCGCCGGTCCACGGTGGGGTGGCCGCACGGGCACGTCGGCGGCAGAGAGCGCGCTCCGCGCCCTGCGGTTCACGACGAGAGTGGCAGCGTGTTCTGGGGAGTGGAAGGCCACGCGGCGAGCTCCGGTGGCTTGGGCGGCGCTGGGTGGCGCCGTCAGCGCCGCGCCTCTCTCTGGCGGCCGCAAAGCCGCCGCTGGCGTCGGTCACGGGGCGGCGCACCTTCTGCTGCTCGTCGCCGACGTCCGCAAGGTGCCAGACGTTCGTGCGGTGTAGTGGACAAGGGGGAGGGGATAGGGAACACGGCGACACAGCGGCACTGGCGAGATCGACGTCGGGTTCTGAAGAAAACGACAGTGCACTAAAATGTTCTCTGAACTTTACTGAACCTGAATTTGACAATGCACTGCAGGTGTTCGACAAAAAGATTTGGCAATGAGAAAAAAAAATTTGGAGCTGGTACTTTGTGAGGTGACCACTCAATGCACCCAGAGGCTGCCTGATTTTTCTTGGAATTTTTGGAAAAGGATTTGAATGAATTTCACCAAATTTGACAAATCTGGTCCAAACTTGCAGCAAGTGTAGTTTGAAAAATTTGAACTGAAGACTAGTGGATCTTCATGGATCTTGGTTGAGGGTTCAAAGGACTAGGAAGGCAAGTTGGTTTGGGGGCAAAAATCAAAACAGAGAGTGGAGTTCCTTTGTAAATCACCAATGGCTAGAATAGAAGACATAAATTTTATTTGATAAGATTTAAATGGAAATAATCATATGGAGAGGTACAACTTGCTGGATTTGATGCAAAACATGATCCAAAGATGAGGGGAGGGTTAGGAGAGTCGATTTGCACTAAGGCCATGGCAAGAGGGAATTGTTGAAAGTGGCAAGGGATTATTCCAAAAGCCATAGTGCATTTTCAAAAAGATTTTCAAAAGTCATTTTGTCTTGAGTCCAAATAAAAAGCAAGAACCTCCAAGACCAAAGACAGATCTTGGGTGAATCCAAATAAAACCTTTGCCATAAAGAAGAAAAAAATATTTGAAAGGGAGAGTTCTTTTGAAGAAAATTTTTAAATCACCTCCCTCAAGTCAAATAAAATCTTTTGAAAAATCCAAATAAAAATTTGGGTGTCACAACACCTACCCCATTAGGAAAAATCTCGTCCTCGAGATTTCTGCTGATCCTCAAATAGATATGGATATTCTGCCCGGAGAAAATCTTCCCTTTCCCATGTGGCTTCATCCTTAGTGTGGTTGCTCCACTGAACTCTGAAAAACTTTGTCGTTTTCTGACGGGTCCTCCGTTCAGACTCTTCTAAAATCTTTACTGGTCTCTCTCTGTAGGTGAGGTCTGGTTGCACATCAATGCTCTCATGGGGTACATGCTTCTCCGGGTTACTCACACATTTTCTCAATTGAGAGACGTGGAACACGTCATGGACGTCTGACAGCTCCTTGGGCAAGCCTAGTTGGTAGGCTACCGTGCCTCTTCGTGCCTTTACACAAAATGGTCCAATAAATCATGGGGCTAGCTTTCCCTTAATTTTGAACCGTTGTAGACCCCTCATAGGAGATACTCGGAGGTATACGGAATCACCGGGTTCAAAGCTGACCTCACGATGCTTTTGATCATAGTAGCTCTTTTGTCGGCTCTGCGCTGTCTTCAGTCTGTCCCTGATCTGTTTAACTTTCTCCTTGGCCTCTTTAAGCATGTCTGGGCCGAAGATACGGCTGTCACCTGTTTCTGACCAATTTAGTAGGGTACGACACCTCCGTCCGTACAATGCTTCAAAGGGTGCCATTTGCAAGCTGGCTTGGTAACTGTTGTTGTAAGCAAATTCGGCATACGGCAAACTCTCTTCCCAACTGGATCCATAGGTGAGCACACAGGCTCTTAGCATATCCTCTAGGATTTGGTTTACACGTTCCGTTTGTCCATCAGTCTGAGGGTGGTATGCTGTACTGAAAGCTAGTTGCGTGCCCAGAGCTTGTTGTAGGTGATCCCAAAATTTGGAGACGAATTGTGTACCTCGGTCGGATATTATAGTCTTTGGGACTCCATGCAAACAAACTATACGGGAGAGGTAAAGTTTGGCCAGTCTTTGTGTGGAGTAGGTAGTCTTCACGGGAATGAAATGAGCAACCTTGGTTAGTCGGTCTGTGATGACCCATATGGCGTCATTTCCGCGTTGTGATCGGGGTAATCCGACAATGAAGTCCATTCCTATTTCATCCCATTTCCACTCCGGTATCCTGTTTGGCTGGAGTAGCCCTGCTGGCTTTTGATGCTCGGCCTTGATGCGCTGACATGAATCGCAACAAGCAATGAATGTGGCTATATCTCTTTTCATACCGTGCCACCAAAATCTTTCCTGAATGTCCTTGTACATTTTGGTTCCTCCAGGATGGATTGAGTATGGAGCGGTGTGGCTTTCGGTTAAGATTTGTTGCTTGAGTTCCTCAATGTTAGGTACGCAAAGTCTGTCTCCGTACCATAATGTTCCTTCACTGTCTGTGACGAACTCTGAAGCTTTACCAAGGTTCATTTTCTTCTTTATACCTTCGATGCTGGGATGTCCCTGTTGAGCCTTCTTAATTTGTTCCACCAGGGTGGGTTGTATCTCCAGATTTGATACGGTGCCCTCAGAGACTAACATCATGTTGAGCCTAGCGAACTCTTGCTGAAACTCGGGCCTCAAGTTTTGCGGACCGTCATTGTCCGGGCAGGGGTTTCGACTAAGGGCATCGGCCACTACATTTGCCTTCCCTGGATGGTAGTGAATACCGACATCATAGTCCTTGACCAGTTCCAACCATCGTCGTTGGCGTAAATTTAGCTCTGGCTGTGTGAAAATATATTTGAGGCTCTTATGGTCCGTATATATTTCACAGCGATTTCCCAACAGAAAGTGCCTCCACTCCTTGAGTGCATGAATGACTGCTGCTAGCTCCAAGTCATGTGTTGGGTAATTTTCCTCATGTTTTCGCAGCTGCCGGGAGGCATATGCGACAACTTTGCCATCATGCATTAGTACACATCCGAGACCTTTTCGGGACGCGTCACAATATACTTCAAAACTCTTGTGTATGTCTGGCACAGTTAAAACTGGTGCGGTTGTCAGCTTCTTCTTGAGTTCTTGGAAGCTTTCTCGCATGCTTCCGTCCATACAAATTTCTTGTCCTTTCTTGAGCAACTGTGTTATAGGTTTTGCCACAGTGGAGAATCCTTCAATAAATCTTCTGTAATATCCGGCCATTCCTAGGAAACTCCGCACATCTGTAACGTTGGCGGGTGGCTTCCAGTCAAGTATGGCTTTGACTTTTTCTGGGTCTACGGCCACGCCTTCTTGGTTCAATATATGGCCTAAGAAACCAACTTGTCTTAGCCAAAATTCGCACTTGCTAAATTTGGCGTACAACTGATGTTTCCTTAATTCTCCCAAAACAATTCTGAGGTGCTCAGCATGCTCTTCTGGTGTCCTTGAGTAAACCAGAATATCGTCAATGAATACCACAACAAATTTGTCCATGAATTTCATAAACACTTTGTTCATGAGGTGGACGAAATATGCGGGGGCGTTTGTTAGACCAAAAGGCATCACTGTGAACTCATATAATCCATATCTGGAAGTGAATGCTGTCTTGGGGATATCTTCTGTCCGTACTTTCAATTGGTGATATCCCGATCTCAAATCAATCTTTGAGAATACCTTGGCTTGTGCGAGCTGGTCAAACAAATCATTTATCCGTGGCATCGGATATTTGTTTTTGATGGTGACCATATTGAGGGCTCGATAGTCTATACACAGTCTCAGTGTCCCATCCTTTTTCTTGGCGAACAACACTGGCGAACCCCAAGGTGAGGAGCTGGCTCGAATAAATCCTTTGTCCAACAATTCCTTTATCTGCTTCTTTAACTCCACTAATTCTGAGGGTGCCATTCTATAAGGCTTCTTATAGATGGGAGTGGTGCCAGGTGCTAGTTTGATGCTGAACTCTATCTCTCGGTCTGGTGGCATGCCTGGCAGTTCTTCAGGGAACACAATAGGAAACTCGCATACCACTGGAACTTTTCTCAGTTCAGAAATGCCCACTTTGTTCAGTTTTGGTTGTTGTGTTCGTGGCCTTTCTTGAGCTGTGACCTTAATGGTCTTGCCATGATGGTGGGTGAGAATCACGGTCCGATTGAAACAGTCAATGAATCCTTTGTTGGTGGTCAACCAGTCCATTCCTAAAATGAAATCCAGTCCTTTACTCTCCAACACGATGAGATTTGCTTGGAATTGTAGTCCTTCGAACTCAATGACCACTCCTTGGCAGTAACCCTGAGCGATTTGCTTATTTCCGGGGGACTTGATGATCATAGATTTTTCCAAGGGGAGTATCGGAAAACCATGTTGTAAAACAAAGCTCTTCGAAACGAATGAATGGGAAGCTCCAGAATCAAACAAAACCGTGGCAGGTACTGTGTTGACAGGGAACATACCGAGCACGATGTCCGGGGCATTCTGCGCTTCTTCCCTGGTCACATGATTCAGGTGACCCTTCCTGTGGTTGTTGCTGGGGTTGAAATTGTTGCGCTTGGGGACTGGATTGTTCCCACCATTGCTTGGCTTGGGGGCCGCGTTCCTTGGCTTTGGGCATTGTTTAGCATAGTGCCCTTCTTGACCACAAGCATAGGAGGTGACCCCTGGACGGTACGTGTACTCCTTGTCCCTGGCATGAAACTGTCCGACGGGCCTTGGATCAGTAGTCGTGGATCTCCTTGCTTCTGTCCGTGGAACCTCAGTCTTGCTTCGGTTGTTGCGAGCAAGAGTCGTCTTGTCCCTCTTTCGCTTACGGATATCTTCCAGACTACGGCGCTCATTCTCCAAGGTAATGGCCTTGTCCACCAGAGTTTTAAAGTCCGGAAAGGTGTGTACAATCAGTTGGCATCTTAGTGCTGGTGCCAGGCCATCCAGGAATTTTTCCACCTTCTTGTTTTCTGTCATATGCTCGTCGTAGGCATAGCGAGACAGCTGGGTAAATTGACCATTGTATTCTGTCACTGACATGCCTCTCTGCTTTAGGTCATCAAACTCACTCTTCTTGATTTTTATGATGCTCCTGGGGATGTGTGCCCCACGGAAGCCTTCCTTGAACTCTTCCCAGGTGATGTTGTGTTCACTGGGATGCATGTGTAGGAAGTTTTCCCACCATGCTGCAGCTGCTCCAGTAAGGTAGTGTGGTGCATAAAGCACCTTCTCATGATCTGAACACTGAGCAATAATCAGTTTCCTTTCAATGTCACGAAGCCAATCATCGGCTTCCAGCGGCCTATCGGTGTGAGCAAAAGTTGAAGGGCGAGTCTTCTGTAACTCAGATAACTTGGAATGGGGTTGATAGGGTTCGCGGTGGTTCCCCATATTGATGACATGATTCATCATCTCTTGGTGCTGTTGTTGGCTTTGCTCGAAGAGACGGCAGACTTGAGACAGGGCTGCTTCGCTGTCTTGTTGACTGGACTGACCCTGAGTGAAGTTGTTGCTAGTCTGTGTCCCATAAACCTCTTCTGGCTGATTGGGCATGGAGCGAGTCCATGGACGAGACATTTTTCCAGTCTGGGGTATTATTTTGTAAAACCCATGAGAAGAACTGTGTAGCACAAGGAAAATCTTGCAAAGGCAACAATTTAAAAGATCTCAAGGTTTTCAAGGAAAACATAAGCGGTTTTGCACGGAGAAGAACTGCTTAGCATATATCTTACATGCGAAAAGCAAACACATGATACAGCACTCAGTATGCGCGTACACATTCCTGACATGTTATTTAGGCTAGCGTACTCCTCCGGAAGGCAGCAAACACACCAATACAAACTAGCGTACAGATAAAACAACACACCATACAAGCAGACATAACGCGCGACTACTCGGCGCTCTCAGTCGGAGATGGTGAAGATTTCCTTTCCCTTGCCGATGGCAAGACTCAGCAGTCCAGGAGAATCAACCTCCACGTCCTCTCTAGCTGGCTCTTGGCGCATAACGCTGCGCTGCGGTGATGGTGCGGGAGCGACAGGTGGTAGGGCGGGTGCGGAAGGCGGTGCAGCTCTGACTGGAGTAGGAGCGATGACTCGGTCGAACTCCTCAGTGGTGGGCAGACGGCGTGCAGTGGCCAAAACGGTCGGCGCATACGAGGCTGAAGACGAGACAAAAGTCAGAGGCGGCGCCGTGTTGAGAAGCTCCTTCCTGCTGGCAGGACCGCCTCGGACTAAGTCCATGCGGGCAGCCACAAGATCGTCTACGAAGTTGTCGAAAGACTCCTCCAGAGCCTTGAGATACTCAACAACCATCTCGATGGCTTCATATTGCTCTCCCCAATGGCAGGCGAATGCATAGCGACTGGTGTATGGCACATGGCATGGGAGGTAGCGGTAGCGACGAGTCTTCATCGTAGGAAGGATGTCCCGAAGACGAGCTATCGCCTCACGGGCAGCCATCTGCATGGCATCCCTCTCCGTAGGCATGGCCCTTCCCACAAAACGGAAGTGGCGAGCTGCAGAACGTCCTGCCTTGAATTGCACCACATCTTGGTGCATAGACACGTCGTCGCTGAGTTTGTGTTGGTAGAGCGTGAACTCCGGGCGGGCTGCTGGCCCGATCGCGAGCTTGGTGATGGAGACGAGGAGCTTGACAAACCGCTCGGGCACGTTCGTGAACACTCGATTCTCACAGCTACTGCCAGCCATCTACAAAAGTAGGCAAAAATTCTGAGTAGTCATGTCATAAATTTATGATGACCAACAGAAAATAGCTACAATTTGCAAAATGCTGAAGAAGCACAAAAGACGCTAATAACCGATTAGCGATCGCTCCTAGTGGCTTCCTACAGCCAGCCTGGCTCTGGTACCAAGCTTGTCACGACCGGTTTTTCAATAATATAATTATTGAGAGACCAATCCCTTTTATGGACCAGTAAGGAAGAATTCCTTCTCACTGGTAGACAATATCATGGTCACAGAAGAAAAATACCAGGAGTACTGAATATAATATAAAGTTGAGCGGAAACTGCCCAACAATTTATTACATGCATGCCGATAAAACAAGACGGCGGATAGGGTGGCATAACTACTAGCTCACGATAATAACGGTGGTGGAAATATCACCGCGAAGCGAGTGATATGACTCCTGAAGACTACAGCTCTTCGAGCGTCGGAGTGAGGCTCGAGGAGACTTATAATGGGTGGCAGAAGCGTATATAATACAAGTGACCAATATCCGGGATCGCGCAGGACTGACTGGGACTCCTCTAGGCGTCGGACGCGCTATCAAACTCTTCATCCAAGAGATCGCCTTCGTCAACATCTGGCGAAATCAACAAGCCAGGTGAGTACTATGAAAGTACTCGCAAGACAGTTCGGACATAGGATATAACAAATGTAAACATGAAGCATATAAACAAGTTAACCAATGCGTTCAGACATAGAGATAATAAATACAGGGTGCCAAACGAGTGTCTGAATGACTCCTCGAGAGGAAACTGCAGAAATAATAATACTGGTGCCAAACGAGGGTCTGAATGACTCCTCGAGAGGAAACTGCAGAATAGTAATGCCACAGTCGGGCGTCGGGGCGACACCACATAAAGGGCTTATAACAGAAAATAAAGGCAGTGCGTGCCACAGTCGGATGTCTGAGCGACATCACATAAAGGGCTTATATTTAAAGTAAGAAACAAAAACACGCCACAGTCGGACGTCTGCGCGACGTCACATAAAGGGATTATATTGAAAGTAAGAACAAACACATGCCACAGTCGGACGTCTGAGCGACGTCACATAAAGGGCTTATATTGTAGCTCAATAATGCAGTAGCTCGAGATCATAAATTATTACAAGTACGAGACAAATAAAAGGTTAGTCCATCCATAGTAATAATAATTTTAACCGGGTTTGCCACTTGAGCTTGTTCACCAGAGACAAGTTTTCCACGCAGATAGATATGGATATACTGATTTCACTACTTGATCATGGATACGATGACTTGGAAGAATTTGACTCTGCAGAGTTGTACTTAACCACAGCCAACGGATTTCAGTAGTCACGGGGACTAGTTCCGTTTACGGTGTTTTGGAAGAAACACGTCTAACCAGTACACACCCATTTCTATATTCCGAAGCCAGGGATCACCCTCGGCAACGTTCAAGAAAAACCTTGAGACGGGGAGGCTACAACCTCGCGTAGCATGGGATCAAATTTCTATACGCGCGCTCTAAGGGGGTGCCCCCCCTCTCGGTCCCAACCGGAAACACCCATGCCCCTTGACCGGATGACTAGCTTTAATCCTGGGCCAAGGTACCATCATC
Organism: Triticum aestivum; assembly: GCF_018294505.1. Taxonomy (NCBI): domain Eukaryota; kingdom Viridiplantae; phylum Streptophyta; class Magnoliopsida; order Poales; family Poaceae; genus Triticum; species Triticum aestivum. The sequence goes on along the minus strand of NC_057811.1, from coordinate 202,485,213 downwards.
CCGGCCCCTCTGTTTGGTGCGTACACAGAAAGAGGTTACCAACTTACTAAACCGCATCCTGGCAAAGAAACATGTGGTAGCACGGGAGGGGAAAAGACGATAACGTGACTCCGTCCACGTTAACGTCAGAATTCGTTGGATGACGCAAGGTTGGTATGCTACAATAGTACCACCTTGCTGCCCTTCATGTCACCACATGATTAGGCCATCTCTCACCAGAGATCATCGCGACTTTGGAAAAACGGGTAGTTGCCTCACAAGCAACGAGATACTCACTGACCCTCATATGCCACGCACCAACTGTCATGCAAACATGTAAAACACCTATCATATCAAAGGTTCAAACATGCTTGCCTGGTTCGGAAAAGTCGGAGTCTAGCTCGGCAAATTTCGCGGCTCCGTCACCTCTTCCGGAACCTACGGCAATAACGAAAACGGGCACTAACGTGAAAATCAACGCGTGCACAGAAACTTCTCCAAAAAAATTTCCAAATAAATCCCATAAAAAACTAGACAAAATTTTAAGAAGGTCAGAAAAAGAATCACTCAAAAATTCCTTTTTATTAAAAAGTTATAAAGGTTTCTGTCCAGGGAGCCATCTGTAATGAAACAGAAAAGTCCCAGGGTTTTAACTGAGAAAACAGAAAACAGTTCGATTGGAAATGCGCAAGCTCAAGAGGGGAAGCGTATTTGCCCGAAGGCGCCAACAGAAAACGTTTCGCGTGGGGAAACAGAAGAGAGGCTGACAGGGGGGTCCCACATGTCAGGTTTAAAAAGCTCGCCGGCGCCCGAAGACTGCGGTGGACGCCGGCGTCGAACCACGGCGAGTTAGGAGGATCGGAGGGTACCAAGAGCTTCAGCGTGTCCTTCTGCGTCGGTGGGTGGTGGACTCGACCGTCGGAGAGCACCACGTCGACGGCGACACTTTCTCCGGCGGACGGCGGCTCGGGTGGTGGTGGAGAACTCCGGTGGAGGGCTGCAAACTTCGAATTGAAGCGCGGGTCAGAAGGAGGGATGCATAGTGAAGCTACTGGCAAGAGATGGGAGGCAGAGGCGCACGCACGGGAGCGAATCGAGCTGGATCCCGTGGCGGGTCGCGGCGGCCGGATTCGAGGAAGGAGACCTCCTCGGGGCTCTTCCAGTGGCTAGGCGTGCTCTAGGTGGAGTGCAGGGATGGTGTGGGTTCGAGTTGAAGCTCGGGGCCTCTATTTATAGGCGGATCGACGGGGTGGCCGTGAACGGAGAATCTTCGGCGAGCGATTACGGCGATGCAGTGGATTGGCAAGAGGTTTTAGTGGCCAGGCAGCATCAGTGGAAGTTACTGGTGTCGTTCCTCCGCTAATCTCGGCTGGTCTTGGCATAACGGCGCCGGTCCATGGTGGGGTGGCCGCACGGGCACGTCAGCGGCAGAGAGCGCGCTCCGTGCCGTGCGGTTCACGACGAGAGTGGCAGCGCGTTCTGGGGAGTGGAAGGCCACGCGGCGAGCTCCGGTGGCTTGGGCGGCGCTGGGTGGCGCCGTCAGCGCCGCGCCTCTCTCTGGCGGCCGCAAAGCCGCCGCTGGCGTCGGTCACGGGGCGGCGCACCTTCTGCTGCTCGTCGCCGACGTCCGCAAGGTGCCAGACGTTCGTGCGGTGCAGAGGACAAGGGGGAGGGGACAGGGAACACGGCGACACAGCGGCACTGGCGGGATCGACGTCGGGTTCTGAAGAAAACGACAGTGCACTGAAATGTTCTCTGAACTTTACTGAACCTGAATTTGACAATGCACTGCAGGTGTTCGACAAAAAGATTTGGCAATGAGAAATTTTATTCTAGAGCTGGTACTTTGTGAGGTGACCACTCAATGCACCCAGAGGCTGCCTGATTTTTCTTGGAATTTTTGGAAAAGGATTTGAATGAATTTCACCAAATTTGACAAATCTGGTCCAAACTTGCAGCTAGTGTAGTTTGAAAAATTTGAACTGAAGACCAGTGGATCTTCATGGATCTTGGTTGAGGGTTCAAAGGACTAGGAAGGCAAGTTGGTTTGGGGGCAAAAATCAAAACAGAGAGTGGAGTTCCTTTGTAAATCACCAATGGCTAGAATAGAAGACAGAAATTTTATTTGATAAGATTTAAATGGAAGATAATCATACGGAGAGGTACAACTTGCTGGATTTGATGCAAAACATGATCCAAAGATGAGAGGAGGGTTAGGAGAGTCGATTTGCACTAAGGCCATGGCAAGAGGGAATTGTTGAAAGTGGCAAGGGATTATTCCAAAAGCCATAGTGCATTTTCAAAAAGATTTTCAAAAGTCATTTTCCCCAAATGAAAAGCATTTTGTCTTGAGTCCAAATAAAAGCAAGAACCTCCAAGACCAAAGACTGATCTTGGGTGAATCCAAATAAAACCTTTGCCATAAAGAAGAAAAAAATATTTGAAAGGGAGAGTTCTTTTGAAGAAAAATTTTAAATCACCTCCCTCAAGTCAAATAAAATCTTTTGAAAAATCCAAATAAAAATTTGGGTGTCACATTCTCTAAGACAGCTAGGGTCATAATAATAGCTCCAACATATATGTCGAGGCAATGAAGTACTTCAACACACCAATTAGTGTGCTTAATCTGGCCCAAAGGCACATCAAGAACGGGAGGAAGGGATTTGCAAATGCATCAGACTAGTAAGAAACCTGGGATGAATCGGATAGCATAACGGCTGTAAATGCTCAAAATATTTGAGACATCCAGTAAAAATGGTGGCATAACCACTCAACATCACAATATCAAGGTTCCGTGACCAACTATGAACATACAGAAGTAGTAGGAACTGAACTGATACTTGAATCCATCAATCTTATAGGTCTACGGATTAGTAACACGTGATCCAGATAGAAAGATGAGAAGCCTAGTTCTTAATCCCCGTAGAAAAGAAGAGGTTGACTCAGATCAGAAGGGCATAAGGTAAAGGAGTAAAAAGAGCCTTACGTTCCCTTCCACAATCAATTCCCCTATATATAACTAAAGCATTTCTAGACTCAACTACGACCAGTTTGGCTTGGTAATCCCACAGGCAGTCAGGCTCTGATACCAAAGCTGTCAGGACCCTGATTCCAAGTCACATCAATCTAGTCGGTAACACCTCATATCACTTTGCGGCCTCACGCACGGTATTCCCACGGGTGTCGCCTTACCATGGCCCGTGAATGTTTGCGCCTTTTGGCTCACGTATATGATAGTGTCGCTAGCATCCACAAGACAGAGAACCCAGGCCGACATGACTAGTCGTGAACCCAAAGTGGCACTAACTTATGGGGACATGCATACATGAATCAACATCGAGCATGTCGGTCAGCAGCGTGCGAATCCGGGCTGTAGCACTGGGCTAACAGGACTCCGGTGAACCGGGCTGTAGCAGGCTAGGCAGGACTCCAGATGTCACCGCGTGATATTTCCCTGAAGGGACAGACACAGGAACGAAGTGAATCACATGCCGGCCAGTCAAGTGTTCCGGAGCAGTAGTGCTGGGCTAGCAGGACTCCGGTGAACCGGGTTGTAGTGGACTACTATGGCTCATGGAAGCACAAGACTACATTTCCCCATAAGAGAGGCTACCAAGGATAAACAACTAGGTTGTCGGATCCCACACATACCAAGCATTTCAATCATACACACAATATGCTCGATATGTGTAAATACAACATGGCATCACAACATAACTCTACGAGTCAAGTATTTATTCATTAGGCTCCGAGGGGCCAAGTATTACAAACACGGGTCTCATGACCCCACATACAGAGCATACAAGCAACAAGCGGAAGCAATACTTGTTTGAGGACAGACAACTACAAATGAAGAAGGCTGAAAAGCCCGACTATCTACAAGACCCTCCGAGGGTATAAGATCGTAGCTGAGGTAACAAGCTAAACGTCGGAGTCCACGAGGAACTACTAGTGAGACTAAAGTCTCTCTGCAAAACAAAAAATAAGCAAACGTGAGTACAAATGTACCCAGCAAGACTTACATCAGAACTAGCTACATATGCATCGGTACCAATAAAGGGGGTGGTGGAGTTTAACTGCAGCAAGCCAGCTTTGACTCGGTGGCTATCCTAAACTATGACTGCTGGTAACTCCTTTGAGGTGGCACACACGAGTCCACATATTCACCATATCAATACACAACTATGGATCCGCTCCCGTCTCCCTACGAGAAGGCCATCCATAGAACTCACACTTATCTTGCGTATTTTAGAGTATCCACTTTCACTTGTCTATGAACTGTACAGGCAACCCAGAAGTCCTTTTCCGCGGACACGGCTATTCGAATAGATGATGTTAACCCTGCAGGGGTGTACTTCTTCACACACGCTCTCGCCACTTACCACCATGTACACGTCGTGTATCTCGGCAACCTTCAAGCGGAAGCCTGGCGAGGGACTTGGCCACTACCTGACTAACCACACAAGTCTCTAGTCCAGGTTTATCGCCTATTCGGGTTCCATCCGCAAGGAGATCCGACCGGGGTGTCGCTCACGGCCCCAAACGATGTGAGCAGGGTTTTCAAGCCCACCATCCGGGTGCCACTTGGTACACCGTGCCACTGTGCCTAGTCTGTCCCAAGCCCACATGTACCGCGTGCCACTTGGTAGACTACTAACACTACCTACAAACACCAGAAACTAGTTGCAACTCCTGGACAGCGATCAGGTTGATTAATAAGTCAAGAGAGCTTGGAGTGCCCGGAGCCCAATTTGTGGTAGTAACTGTTCATGGATCACAAACACAGAACTCAGTTTCTGAGGATGGCTGCAATGAGACAACCCACCATGTACTCCTACATGGCCTCTCACCGCTACCTTTACCAAATCGTGTTCACACACTTAGCTCCCAACAGTAGGACATGTTCACCACATTCCAATTCATCCCCGATGAATCAGACCTGACTCAACTCTAAGCAGTAGTAGGCATGACAACAAGCATGAATGAGTAGGCACAGCAGGGCTCAAACAACTCCTACTCATGCTAGTGGGTTTCATCTATTTACCGTGTCAATGACAGGTGATGCAAAGGAAAGGGGTTCAACTACCACAGCATGTAACAGTTGAATCGTTGTTGTCCTAATGCAGTAAACGAGAGCAGGAGCGAGAGAGTGGGATTGTATCGGAATGAACAAGGGGGTTTTGCTTGCCTGGCACTTCTGAAGATAGTATAGCTCTTCATCGGTGTCATTGATCACATCGTTGGAACAACGTCTACTTAGAGGGGACAAACACCGGCAACAGAGAAAGAACACAATCAATGCTATGCAACAATACGATGCATGATCATGACATGGCAATATGCTGTGATTTGGGGTAATGCAACAGGAAGTCATTTTAATTGAAGTGGAATTCAAAACTACATCAAATTCCAACTCCAAACCTATTATGAAATTTTCCATAATCATGTTTCATCCTAAACAGCGAGGTTAACTTGCTCAAACATGCATGAAAATTGTACAGATGGATAGATTGGATTTTTCTGATAACTTTTCATATATAAATTGTTTCATTTGGAGTTACGGTTGATTTTCTATGGTTTTTAGAAGTTTTAAACATTTTCTGGAATTTCCAATTTATTTAGAAATATGAATATTCCAGTAAATGTATTTACGATGTCAGCGCAGCGTCAGGGTGACGTCAGCGGCTGACCAAAGTCAAAGCTGACTAGCGCTAATCCGAGGACGCCGGAGTTGCCCTCCTGGCCGTTTCCGGCGACGGGAGCTCGCGTGGCTAGGTTTTACGGACGCAGCGCATCGGGGCACGTCAGTTGGTGGTGGCAGCAGTCGCTGGGGTGGCCGGAATCAGCAATGGCGGCGAGCTTTGGCGGCGGACAAAGCACTGACTCGTTCATGCGTGAGGTTGCAGCTCGCAGCCGAGCAAACCAACACGCTAGGTGGAATCCACGAGACAGCAGGAGCACGACTACGTGCTCAGGCACGACTATTGCTCCCTGTAGCGATGACGGCGACGAACGCAGCGGCACTGAGCTCATGGCCGCGGTGGAAAACAGTGCTAGCGGAAGAAAACGAACATGGAGCTAAGGGGGAAACAAGCAGAAGCTCACACCAAACTCAAAGGCGTCGTCGATGAGGTTGGGGAGGCCCTGTAACTCCCGAATCGATGGTGAGGATCCACGGCGACCGACGAGGGGAATGGCGGTATTGACGGCGTCCAGGGGCTTCACGCACCATGTGGCTAGGTGATGAGGAAGAGGGGAACGAGGCGGAGGTTCTTGGCGCGTCGGCGAGGCGTGGGGTGGCCGGTGGCCGCAGTGGTGGTCGTTGGCGCGCTACGAGGCGCTCGCCAGTAGCGGGAGAAAGGAGAGCAGAGGAGAAGAGAGGCACGGGAGAGGACGAGGCGGTCCAGGGGAAAACGTGGCATCATCCAGGGCGTCCGAGGGGAAGTGGCAAGCGGGAGCTGGCGGAGAGCGTGCGCGCGCGGGGCGACCACGCGCCCAGTCCTTCTGGCAGAGGAGGAAGATGACAAGGGAGGCGCTCGTGGGCTGGGCTGGCCACTTGGGCGGCAGGTAAGCGCCAGGTAGGTCTTCCCCTTTTTATTATTTTCTATTTCTGTTTTCTGTTTTGATTTGAATCTTGCCACCGTTTGAAATTCCAACAGTTTCAAACGAGTGCCAAAAATCCTCTGAACAATTTTATGTTGCTAGATGGACTTTTCCAAAAGCACATAAAACATTTCAAAGTTATTTGAAAATATATTCTATATATTATGAATACAATTCCAAATTCAAATACAATAATAATTTAAATTCCATGCCCAAAATATTCCACAAAGATGTCCATTATTTTTGGTTTGCTGCAAAAGCCTTGCCAAAAATATCCAACAAATAATAGGAACATTTTGGAAACACTGAATGTAATTTTTCAGGGTTCTTTGCCCTTCTTTTAACTGGATTTTGAGGCTTTCAAAATTCCCTCAGTTCAACTTTCATAATTTAGACATGGTGCATGGATGCAATGCAACTAATTACAAGCATTATTCTAGGGTTGTGACAGAGGAGCGGCTCTTCAAGCCATAGGCAACACCATCACTTTCAAGAACAGCGCTGCCTCGGGAGGAGCTCCCTCAACCACCTGCCTCGGGAGCCCCGGCATGTGGCCCAACCTCGGGAGCGCGCTTACTCTTGGCACTCAAGCCTCAGGAGGGGTGCTGGACTAAGGAGTTCAAGGACTACCAGACGCAAGGGACGCTACCGGAGAAGGAGGAGGACGCGGAGCGTGTGGCCTGACAGGCCACGGCATACAGCATCCAGGACGGTGAGTTATACACGAAGCGGCCAAATGACGTTTCCCTGCATTGCATCTCCAGGGAACAGGGGAAAGAGCTGCTAGCCGACATACACGTCAGGGACTGCGGGCATCACTCGTCGTCACGGACCCTTGTCGGCAAGGTGTTTCGCAGCGGACTCTACTGGCCTACGACACTCAACGACGCGACTGAGCTGGTGAAGTCTTGTGAGGCCTGTCAGTTCCACGCCAAGCAGATTCATCAGCCTGCTCAGGGCCTCCAGACCATCCCACTCTCGTGGCCATTCGCTGTCTGGGGGCTGGATATCTTGGGCCCGTTCCCTCGAGCGCCTAGGGGCTACCGCTACCTCTACGTCGCCATCGACAAGTTCACCAAGTTGGCGGAGGTACAAGCCATCCGCACCATCCCGGCCGGCTCTGCGGTCAAGTTCATCAAAGGTCTCTTGAGCTGGTTTGGGGTCCCCAACCGCATCATCACGAATAACGGCTCACAGTTCACTAGCTATCTCTTCAAGACATATTGTGCTAACCTTGGAACCCAGATCTGCTACGCTTCGGTGGCGCACCCCCGGATCAATGGTCAGGCCGAACGCGCCAACGCGGAGGTCCTGAGAGGCCTCAAGACCAGGACCTTCAAGAAGGAGCTCGAGGCCTGCGGCAGGGGCTGGCACAACGAGCTCCAGTCTGTGTTGTGGTCCATCCGCACCACCGCCACCAAGCCAATGGGCGAGACCCCATTCTTCCTCGTCTACGGCGCCGAAGCGGTTCTCTCTCACGAGGTCAAGCATCGCTCCGCGCGGGTCCTGGCGTTTGATGAGGCGCAGCAGGACGCCATGCAGGGGATGGACCTCGTGCTGGGGGAGGAACGCCGCCGTAAAGCCATGCTACGGGCAGCAAGATATCAGTAGGCGCTGCGATGGTACCACTATCGTAGCGTCCGCTCCAGGATGCTCGAGGTGGGTGACCTCGTCCTAAGGTGGGTGCTCTCTAGGGAAGGGCTGCATAAGCTCTCACCCATGTGTGAGGGCCCGTTTAAGGTCGCTCACGTCTCCAGGCCTGACGCCGTGCGCCTGGAGACGCCGGACGGGGTGCCCATCCAGAACGCCTGGAACATCCAGCACTTGCGGAAGTTCTACCCATGAAGAAAGGCCCAGTGCCTGTGAAGAAGGCCCAGTGCCTATGAAGGTGCCTGCTCGTGACACTCTCACGTAATAATGAGTGGGGATGTACACGCCCCGTAGTCTCAGGAGTGCCGCCCTCGGGCCTCTAGGGCTCCCTCCCACGTCCTAGTGGCAGCACTTAGCTTCGCGCTGGTGAGAAGACAAGAAGACTAGACTAGGTGCTGGACGCGGCTTTTCATTTGCTTTCCGTAGTTGGCTTGCCTCTCTTTAATGAAATTTGCTTTCTGGTGTTCCTTGCCGGTGTGGTTCCATCGCCTTTTGCCTCTGTGTCTGCCTTCTGTTCCTTGTTCCGACCTGTACTCTCTCGCATGCCTCGCGAGGGGGCTGGATAGGTGCCCTCATGAGGATTTTTTTCTGTTTTTCGCGTGGCACCCTCGTTCTGGTGTGCTTCTCTCAATCCGTGCCCCTCGAGTACCGTGATACGTAGCACTGGATCGTGGTTGGCGGCGCCTATGACCAGGGCTCAGAAGAACAAAAGTTTCCTAACAAATTTTTGCAGTTCCCAGACGCCTCCCAGGCCAAGGAGGCCTCGCCAGGTACTAGGAAACGCGCGCTTCACGAAGCAAGGACTACCTCGAGTGTGTCGAGCTAAGTTATCTCAACGCGCCTATATAAAACATTGATGTTGCGACACGACACAGGAACAATAAACACAACATAACAACTTGGAAATCATAGTTTGTTGCATGCCCCCACGGGGCCCCATACTTGTCTCTCTATCAATGCAGGAAGGAAAGGAAGAACGAAAGAAAAGCGGCGCGTTCCTTGCAGCAGTTCGCAAGGATGGATCCATGACGCTCTCCTAGGCTCAGCCAGACCCCTCCTCGCGCTTCACTGGGGCGCGACGATGAGGCAACCCGCTGCCACACTCGAAGTGGGCGCGGCGACGTGGCGGCTGGTCATAGCCGCCGCTGGTGGAGCTATCGCTAGAGGAAGAGCCTCCGTAGCTTGGCGAGCCACGGTCGGCGCCGCGGGCGGGTCCACCTTTGTCCTCATCACGACCGTCGCCAAGGCCGAGCACCTCGTCGCCGTCGTTGTCCTCGGGGCAGCACCCAACATGGTGCCCATCTTCTCCAAACACCCTCATGTAGAGGGTCGCGTTGCCATCGTATTTAAAGTGGAGGGTGCACCGCATGCCCAGGCCGCGCGCGTGGGCAAACGTCTGCCAGCCGCGGGCTAGGGCTGCGTTGCCCACGGCGGCGACCTCGACCGCGACCCACGAAGCTTTGCTACAGCAGCCGTCCGCCTGCAGCCAGAGCCCGCCTGGACCTGTGGCCGGCAGCTCGCCGGCGAAGAAGCGCGGGAGCTGAAGCTAGGTGCCGGCCGGGTTCTCCGACCAAACGATGAACTCCGGCAACACCTCCGCCGAGTGGAAGCACAGCCGGGGAGGCCGTGCGACCATAGCACGCCTCCTTTCATCGACTGGGCTGCCACGATCTGGGCGAGCCCCACCACGAGAAGAAACGCCGACGCGGCCGCGAGGAACCGTGGCGGGGGTCGCGGCGTGCTTGCGGAACAGCCACACCCACGCTTGGGCGGCGGAGAGCCGGGCCCCTCTTGGTGGGCCTTCCCCTTCTCTGCGGCTTAGAACCTCTTCGTAGGCGCCATGGGCATCGCTACTAGCAATGGGGCAAGGAAGGAGAAGCCAACAGGAAGAGATGAGCAACGGGGGCTTCGCCCCCCCCCTACTCATTTAAAGCAGGAGAATGCCAACCGGCAATCCCCATGATCATAGGTAATGATGATATTTCACTGCATGCAGCAGGGACTCGTCAAGTCGGGCAGTTGCCGAGGCAGTGTGGGGAAGCAGAGACGCCCACGTCCAATCGATCGCCACGCGTCGACCAAGGTCGCAGGCTGTTGGGGCCCGTGGCGCTCCACACTTGCCCTTTGGCTTCGCCTCGAAGCCAAGTCCAAGCGCGCCTTGGGCCCGGGGGCTACCGTCGGCGTCCTGGGAACGGGGGTCCCCAGACTTGTCTGCCTGCGGCCCACGGCGTGGCTCACCAGCGGCCCCGTACGGCCCATCTTCACCAACCAAACACTCAAGACCCTCGCGAGGCGGACCACACAAGACCTCCCCGGGAGCGGCCTAACTAGGCTGGCTCGCGAGGGGTGGAGAGATCAAAGCAAGGGACACCTCGCGAGGTTCCTGTGACGCAAGCCATGACGACTCAAGCCAGGCGTGCGCAAGCGCGCGTAATGTCCTCTTTTCCTCTTTGGTGCTAAAGGGGCAAGCGCAGACGAGGAGTCCCGAGGCATTAGGCAAAGGTTTCCATATCGGTGCAACGAGACCAAGACCAGCAGGATGGTAAGACGGAGGTCGCCGTGGAGCCCAAGACGGCGTCACCACCAGAGTCTTTGGCAGGCGAAGACCACCATTAGTCAGGATAGCTTGTACTAGTTGTCCCCCTTCAAATTGGCCGTTGTGGCATCCCTTCCCGCTCAATCTTTGGGGAGAGGACTAGGGCCTCTATAAATAGGACTAGCCACCATAGTAGGAGGCAAGTGATTCAGATCATCCTCACCCACACAAGTCCACCAAGCACAAGAACACCTCTCCTCAGGAGGCTGTTCTTCCCTTGTACTGTTCATCCTTAGCCCAATAGGCAATCCACCACACCACACTAGAGTAGGGTATTACACCACAACGGTGGCCCGAACCAGTATAAATCTCGTGTCTCTTGTGTTGCGGGTTCGTCGAGCTAAGCTTTGAGATCGTGGCGAGGGTGAGGGCATGATTAGGTAGGGAGAGGTCTTCGTGCGCACCCCGTGTTCGAACCTCAAGGGTTTTGCCGGAACCCTAAATCCGACAGCAACTAATCCTTGGGTGTTTTTGGTAATTCTTAACAACATATAGTTCATTGAACTAATACTCCTTCAAGATGATCATTTCAGATAGTTCAGTGATTGGCATGGCATGGACTAGAGACGGGGACCCCTCAAAATGCTAAGGACACATATTGGCTCAAGCTCAAGACTCTACATTTTCATTTTAGTGATCCAAGATCACATTGAATCCATAGGAAAAGACAATACTATTAAAAGGGGACGAGGTGTTGCTTAATGGCTTTCTTGCTCAAACTGCTTAGTGATATGCTCCAAAAGCCCTCAACCACTTTCTCATATCCACATATGTCCCAAACCAAAAGTCAAACTTGGCCCCACTGATTTTATGTATCCGGCGCCACCGAGTTCATATGACATAGCCATAGCCAGAAACCCTAATTAGTTTGGTCTCACAGATATGGATCTCGGTCTCACCGAGATGGGATTGCAAACTATCTGTTTCCCTTCATAATGTTTCGGTCTAACCGAGATGAGCGATCGGTCCCACCAATTTCGCAATGCAAACTCTCTGTTTCCTTTTCGTAACATTTCGGTCTCACCGAAATGAGCGATCGGTCCCACCGAGTTTGCCTCACCAACTCTCTGTTTGCCTATTACAGAAATCGGTCTCACCGAGTTCATGTGATCGGTCTGACCAAGATTACTTTATGCCCTAACCCTAATGAAATCGGTCCCACCGAGTTGACATGTCGGTCCCACCGAAAATCCTAACGTTCACATTTTGGACTAAATCGGTCTGACCAACTTTGAGTATTCGGTCCCACCGAGTTTGGTAAATTGTGTGTAATGGTTAGATTTTGTGTGGAGGCTATATATACCCCTCCACCCCTCCTCCATTAGTGGAGGGAGCCATCAGAACGTGCCTACACTTCCAGCATTCATTTTCTGAGAGAGAACCACCCACTCATGTGTTGAGACCAAGATATTCCAATCCAACCACAAGAATCTTGATCTCTAGCCTTCCCCAAGTTGCTTTCCCCTCAAATGATCTTTCCACCAAATCGAAATCTGTGACAGAGAGTTGAGTGTTGGGGAGACTATTATTTGAAGCACAAGAGCAAGGAGGTCATCATCAACACACCATCTATTACCTTTTGGAGAGTGGTGTCTCCTAGATTGGTTAGGTGTCACTTGGGAGCCTCCGTCAAGATTGTGGAGTTGAACCAAGGAGTTTGTAAGGGCAAGGAGAGCGCCTACTTCGTGAAGATCTACCCAAGTGAGGCAAGTCCTTCGTGGGCGACGGCCATGGTGGCATAGACAAGGTTGCTTCTTCGTGGACCCTTCGTGGGTGGAGCCCTCCGTGGACTCGCGCAACCGTTACCCTTCGCGGGTTGAAGTCTCCATCAACGTGGATGTACGGCAGCTCCACCTATCGGAACCACTCCAAAAATCTCCGTGTCTACATTGCGTTTTCTCCCTCCAAACTCCTCCCCTTTACCTTCACATGCAATGATTTACATTTCGCTGCTACACTCTTAGATTTGCATGTGTAGGTTGATTGATTCACTTGTGATAAGTTGCTAAAATCTGCCAAGACTTAAAATTGGGAAAAGGCTAGATTTTTATTTGGTCAAGTAGTCTAATCACCCCCCTCCCCCGTCTAGACATACTTTCGATCCTACCAGAAGAGGGGGAAAGACATGTATGTTTTATGATTGTTTTGCTCTGTTTTTCTTGTTTTGGTCTGATTTTCTTTTCCCTATATTCTCCCATTATCAAGTCTAAGATTCAAGTGGAGAGAGACATCCAAGGAAAGGAAATCTTTGAATTCATTGCATATCTTTACTTTTGGGGGACATGTCTATACCCAATAGAGTACCTAGTACTCACTCTCTACATGTCATCCCAATCTAGGTACTCTTGTGGTTTGTTGTTCTTCCTCTATTTAGTAGATGTTTTTTGTGTTATCTAACCTTGTATACTCAGGTTCCTCTCTTCCAAAGTGAGCTCAAGACCACAAGGTAAGTATATGCACTACAAAAAAATACACTTCCGTGATGATACGTGTTTGTCATAGTAGGTCACGTTTTCTGTCATGCATGTACATCCATGACAAATTTATGATAGAATCAAGATAGTCATACCTGTGCTATCGTAGAAGTGTTCCACGACATTACCAAAATTATCATCACGGAAGTGTCCACTTTGATGATGATAAATCGCGCGTCACAGAAGTGCTTTCGTCAAGGGTGACCGACACGTGGCATCCACCGTAACGGAACGCCGTTAAGCTATCGGGTCCGGTTTTGGATCCGATAACCCGTTAACAGCCCGGACCAATGGGGATTTTCCACGTGTAAAATCATCCTTGGCCGGAGGAAACACGTGTTGCCTCACCGTTGGGACAGATGTCATCCACTCATTGGACAGGTGGCGCCTATGATAGGTCGACACGTGGCACGGCCCAACAGTGGCCCATTCCGGTGAAAAAGGCCAGCCCAGTAAAAAATAGCAGGCCGACCCATATAAGGCCTACTTGTGTCGGGTCCATTTAATCCCACGGCCCATACGAGATGTTCCAATTCGGCCCGTCAACGGCCCGTTAAAGATTTGACACCATTGCAGCCCATCGTCAGTTCGAGCCCGTTAACAGCCCGCTATATATTTGGGCTCAATATCGGCCCGATGAGATTTCGGCCTGTTAACGGCCCATTCAGTGGATGGGCCAATTTTCACAATGTACATCTTTCGGCCTTTTAGCGACCCATTTAAATATTGGGCTAATTTCCGGCCCGGTGTGTCTTTCAGCCTGTTGACGGCCCATAAATCAGTTGGGCCATTTGTAGTCGGACCTGAGTTTCGGCCTTTTAGCGACCCATTTAAGTGTTGGGCCAATTTCCGGCCCGGTGTGTCTTTCAGCCTGGTGACGGCCCATATATCTGTTGGGCCATTTGTAGTCGGACCTGAGTTTTGGCCTTTTAGCGACCCATTTAATTGTTGGGCCAATTCCCGGCCATGTGTGCCTTTCAGCCTGTTAACGGACCATAAATGAGTTGGGCCATTTGTAGTCGGACCTGAGTTTTGGCCTTTTAACGGCCCATGCCCTTCATGGTCCAATACCAGCCCGGTTTCTCTTTCGGCCTGCTAAAGGCCCACAACACAGTTGGGCCATTTACAATACGACCTGACTTTCGGCCTCTTAGCGGCCCATGCTCTTCATGGTCCAGTACAAGCCCGCTGTCTCTTTCGGCCTGCTAAAGGCCCACAGTATAGTTGGGCCATATGTAGCCCGAACTTAGTAATGGCCTGTTAACGGCCCGTGAAATCAATTGGGCCACCTGTTGCCCGCTTCGATGTCAGCCTGTTAACGACCCGGGAGTTAAGAGGGCCGACCATTAACTTTCGGCCTGGTAACGGCCCATTAACTTAATGGGCCCACTAAAGTTCGTACATGTCTTTAGGCCAAATTAGATAATTTGAGCCCATTACGACGAGCAATTATGCACAGGACCAAAACCGATCAAGCAAAGGTACGGCATACAGGGAAAAACGTTGCACATCCAGCATATATTACAGGAAATTACATCCACTGGGCAATCAAAGATTGATGCCAGTGCAAATAAATGAACAGAACCTAACGATCTACAATGTCACAATCTGCAACCTCAGCACGGATGACGCCCATAAGCATGTGGGCAAGTTCTTGCTGCTTTGCTACACTGTCTCTGAAAACATTGATCAGTTGTTGTGTCGCACGACTCTGCACCTCTGATTCCTCCACCATTTCCATCATTCCTTCAGCCATTAATTGGTTCACAAACATACATTTTTTCCGTTGCATTCGAGACAGAGGATACTGAACAGATTCAGATGGCGATTTTGGCAGGCTTGTATTATTGATAGTGGAGAGTGTCTCGACCACTGCATCATAACATAAATTAGGAGGGGAACCAAACAGATTAATCATGAGTTATTGGCATATTACCTGGCCTAGATTTATTGGAAAGAAACAATGGGGTTGCCTTGCTGTTTTCAGAGTTTGTCTTCTTATCTTCAGCAGCCTGCACCAAATTAAGACACTAGCATTGCTATCATTGGCCAAGTCAGATAATAGGAAAGCAACATTGGCACAACGAACGTTTGGGCAACTAGCCAACACCAAATTAACACAATATGGCACAGCTATCATCAGCCAGGTAAGGTAATACGAAAGCAACATTGACACAATGAATGAATGGGCAACCAGAGCAGCACTACAATTCAGTAATGTGCATGATATGAGATAGTACACTCATGCAGCTCAGTATGCAAAACTACCAGGCAGTTTTCTTTACAAAAATCAACATTGGCGCCTTTAACATTTTGCTACAACTAATTTTAGATCAGACAAAGGTTGGATTCACGCCGATTAACAAAATACATGCTGATGTAAAAATATAGTGATATACAACAGGTACTTACATCAGCATTGGAGCACAGAGAATTCCCGCAAGATATTTTCCTCGAATACAATCCCAATGAAGGAAATCTTCTATCATTTAACCTTATTTTCTAAAAGAGAGATGGGTAAGAAACATGTAGAAAATATGATCAGAATGCTATAAAATTTCATGATGCGAGGATACGCACACGCTTCTTAGAATGGAGTTGACATTCTTTTGCTGGACTGGAGCGGACTAGTTCTTTGGCCACTGGAATCTGCTTATTATCAGTGGGAGTTGGGTTTCTCTGTGCTGGAGCAGTATCTATGAAAAATGGAGTTGGTTTATTATCTCCTGGCGTTTGGATCTTTTGCAAAGACCTGGTTTGTAACCCTTCAGATTCTAACATAGCCGTCTTCCCCTTGCATGCCTTATATAGAAGAATGGTGCTTCAATTATAAAACATGCTACAGCAGAGATGGAATAGGTACTGAAGAATAGAAAGGCATGACATATTGACATGTATTCCCTCCATCCGGAAATAAATGGATGGGTCTAGGCGTATTTCAGTTCTAGATACATCCAGTTTTATCCATTTCTGCGACATGTAATCCGGACGGAGGGAGTATGATGTAAGAGCTAGGGATACGACAGGACAACACAGTAAAAAAACACTGAAAACCCACTGCAGAACCAAAGTAATCAAACCCACTGATATGAGATAGTACACTCATGCAGCTCAGGATGCAAAACTACCAGGCAGTTTTCCTTACAAAAATCAACATTGTGGCCTTTAATCATACATTTTGCTACAACTAAATTTAGATCAGATAAAGGTTGGATTCACGCCGATTAACAAAATACATGCTGATGTAAAAATATAGTGATATACAACAGGTACTTACATCTGCATTGGAGTACAGAGAATTCCTGCAAGAATCTTTCCTCACAGACGATACCAGTGCAGAAATTCTTCTATCTGTTAAGCTTATTTTCTAAAAGAGAGATGGGTAAGAAACATGTAGAAAATATGATCAGCATGCTATAAAATTTCATGATGCAAGGATACGCAAACGCTTCTTAGAATGGAGTTGACATATTTTTGCTGGACTGGAGCGGACTAGTTCTTTGGTCACTGGAATCTGCTTATTATCAGTAGGAGTTGGGTTTCTCCGTGCTGGAGCAGTATCTATAAAAATTGGAGTTGGTTTATTATGTCCTGGCATTTGGATCTTTTGCAAAGACCTGGTTTGTAACACTTCAGTTTCTAACATAGTCGTCTTCCCCTTGCATGCCTTGTATAGAAGAATGGTGCTTCAGTTATAAAACATGCTACAGCAGAGAGATGGAATAGGTACTGAATAATAGAAAGGCATGACATATTGACATGTATTCCCTCCATCTGGAAAAAATGGATGGGTCTAGGCATATTTCAGTTCTAGATACATCCTTTTCTATCCATTTCGGCAACATGCAATCCAGACGGAGGGAGTATGGTGTAAGAGCTAGGGATACGAAAGGACAACACAGTAAAAACACTAGTTGAATGTAAAACAGTATGCTAGCGGAATACGTATAGAAAAAACTATGGTAGCATACACGTGTATGATTGGGAAAATAAGATGGAATTGCGACAGAGCACTAGAACAACACTTCAATGTAAAAAACATGGTATGGAGACAGATGAACTACATACTGATGAATAACAATGCATAAGATATTCAGAAGCATGATGTCCAAATTAAGCAGATGGCATTGTGATAGAGTAGAATGACAGTACTTGAATTTGGAAACATGTTATCATGAATGGAATAGGTACTGAAAAACAGGAAGGCATGGCATATTTACATGCATGATCAGCATGCTAAGCACATGGCATTGCAACAGAGTAGATACACTCCAGGACATTATATGCATGTTGTACCCATATCACGGGCCAAGTTAGAGCAAGGACCTTGTGGGGTGAAGAGGATTCAACATCTTTCTGCAAGTCTTCTGAAGAACTGCCTTTACATGTTCCATCATATTGGGTATCATTGACATCAAGTTTATTGGCCTTTACATTGCTCCGTGAGGTTCTTGTGGATATATCAGTGTGTGCAATTATATCTGACATGCATGGAAGACAACTAGTAGTTAGATTTATGTAATGAGTGCCTGTAGGAGACGACATAAATAGTAGGACTGGGGTTAACTAGCAGCAACAGGTCTCAAAAACTAAAGGGAGAACACAGATGAAAGCTACATAATATTTATCGTTTGTACTCGAGATTAACTAGATGGCACACAAAAGTATGAAAGAACAACATAGGTAATACTAGAAGTGGTATAATACTATAATCACCAGCCTGTGGGATAGCATTGGCTGATGGATGATAACTATGGAACAACGTTACCTAAAAATAAGTATCTTAGCTGAACTATGGAACAACGTTACCTAAAAATAAGTATCTTAGCTGAACTATGGAACCGCGTTAACTCCTGAACAAGACCCGTAAGAGATCAGCATGAATATACAGTGAAATGTGATAATCTATTTTCTATGCTTATATGAATAACAAAGCCATAAATGTTGCACACAAGGAAGATGAGGGTACAACCTATCTGGGCGCCATCCATAGGAGTGAGCATCATGTGCTGACTTGTCGATGGCCCTGCAGTTGTTGTGGCTGTCCATGTCGGGCATGCGCATTCGATGCAGGGAACTGTTGAGTGGGGACTATAGCTCCCTTCTGGTGTATGCTTCCCTTGTTGGAGCAGCTGCGGTGAGTCGGAAGACGGTGTGGCTGAAGATGCAGATAACGCATAATGTTAAGAACGACACATCTCTTTGATCTGAAGAAATACACTAAGAGATCAACAGCAAGGTACGAGAGTGGTCACACATCTGTTGACTGAGACTAAATTGCGGTCACACGATTTTATTTTATTTTGGTACTGTCCGATCTATGCCGGCTGGCTTAATGGCCGTCTTGTGCCTCCCGGCTGACACTATTAGGAATCTTCCAGGAAGAGCCAGCGACCAACGGTAGAGCAGCTTGCCTCCGCCGTCCGTGGCCCCGGCCAAAACCCCGCTCCCCGCCTCACAGCACTGCCGTGGTTGCGCCGCCCCCGGGCCAATCCACAAAGACTCCCCGTCATCCAGATCCGGCGGTGGCAGTACCTTAAACCCACGCAACTCTAAGATAGCCATCTAAGCGCTGCTACCGCGGCGAACTTGCGGCCCCGCACCCTTATGTTAGACACCAGCCAACCGGCAGCCCAGGAGCTCCGCCGCCTCGAGGGGTGCTGCTTCCCATTGGGAATCGATTGGCACAGAATAAAAATTCAGACAACTGACGCCTAAATAAAGTGATTTGAGATGAGGGTGCGACCTATCTGGCGGCATGGTGAAGTAGGCAGGTCCAGCTGCCGAGTCGGTGAGGCCGGCGTGGTTGCGGTGGCCACCGGCGTCAGGGAAACAGCGATGTCGCGATGGTCGACGGCTACGGGGAAGCAGCGCCGGGACTCTGGACGGATCCGAAGTTGGAGCCCTTCCGCCGCCGTGAACAACGGTGGGGGTGAATCGGCTCCATTACAGTTCATGCGGCCGTCATCGAGGCAGCTCCAGCAGCACGGAGTAAGAGGCACACGGCCCAGTGCACGACGGCAAATGGACAGCGTCTCCGGCATTAGGGAGGAGGGCGGCTGTGAAATTGGTGCGGTGGGGGCGCCATGGAGGAGGGGCTGAGGTTTCTTGGCTCGGGAGAAGGGAGCTTCCGCGGAGTAGGTGATTTGGCGCCCACGAGGTATGAATGGGGCGGGGGGGGGGGGGGAATTTGGAGGGGAGTGGAACCATGTTTTACGGACGCATTTGTCTGAAATGTGAGGGGGAGTTACAGTTCTACCCCTGCCTTTAGGCTTCTCGGCATGGGTCTGTTTACTAAAGGTCGGGGATAGTAGAGTAACTTTGCTTCACCCCAAATAGTGGGCGGGAGCAATTTCGGCGAGGAGGGCGTGTTTTGAAATATAGTGGGCGCGAGCGATTTCGGGCGAGGAGAGCGTGTTTTGAAAAAGTGGGCGAGGTATTTCGGGCGAGGAGAGCGTGTTTTCCCGACCATGGTTTATGAATTATTCGGCACATGTCATTTCGGCCGAGGAGAAGGCTCACTTGGATGAAGTTACAAACCTACCCTCGATGCACAACGGGCCAATTAATGCGTCTCCCACATAGGATGGTCATTCCGCGTCTCCCATTTATTTTCTCGGGCGAATTCCACCGAGCAGAGGATGTTTAACGGTTCGTTCAAAGTTTGGGAGAACGAGCATCCATGTCTACCTTACCAAGTCGATTCGAATCAAATTTAGAAATATTAGCTTGCCACTTATGGTTTAGATGGAGAGATGATGCTCGGGAGTAATGTGTTTTTACATGCTCCTTGCTAGCGATTTACTATATGACAAATAGTTGTCCCACTCAAAAACGGGAATCAAACCCAAAATGAAATATCTCGATTCAATGAAATAGCTCGTTCACCAGGTCAAAATAGTGAACTAAATCCAAAATTGAACACCTCAATCGAATAGCATGTTGTACAGTATTATAGTACTCCATGAACATGTTGAAAGTCAAATTAATGAACTTGTTTGATATACGCATATATCCGTTCATGTGTGGATTGCAGACAACATGTTCTCCAATTTAAATATTTGAATGCAAGTTTATATGGAAACATGGTTTATATCAGTCTTTGATGCATAAAACGCGACATCCCCCTCTCCCGGACTCCTGCTCTCTCTCTCTCTCTCTCTCTCTCTCTCTCTCTCTCTCTCTCTCTCTCTCTCTCTCTCTCGCCGACAATCTTCAATTCTGTCGCACACATCCAAGACACAAACCTTGTTGGTCCTCTCTCTTTCTCTCCATCTCTCTCTCTCTCTCTCTCTTTGTGTGTGTGCGTGGGGGGGGTCTTTCTAGTTTGCATGCATATATACTCCATCTATAGGAATCTCTCGCACACTATGTATGATTCTCTAGTCCAAGCTAGATATCTTGGGTGCACTCATCGTACGCACACAAATTCCTTGGCTCGTTGCCCGCAACTCTCTCACGCACCACTCTGTCGTCTCGGATCTCTTCCCCCTCTCTCTCAAACTCTCCATCTACTTGGGTCACACATACACATGCATATCTCACTCGCACTTGATAGGCCCATCTAAAACTCTAGCTCTCTCCCTCGTTCTCTCTCCATCTCACACGCACACACACACAATCTCATGCCTAGCTAGCCAAGTATGATGGTCTCTCACTCAATTGTAGGCACACGCAGTCCCCCCTATATGTATATGACTAGGTAATCTTAGTCTCCATCACAAACATGTGCATGGTCTATCTCGATTTCTCTCGGGGCATCTTTCTATCGCGCACGCACCTCCCTCGATCTCCCACCCATATAGTCCCCTCACGATCTCGAGGGGGTCTCTCTATCACAAACACACCCTCTCGCCCCCCCCCCATGTGTCTATGTTCTCCATGTGTCCCTCTCGACCTTTGTTCCTTGTTGGCCAGACCTCTATTGGACATGTGCTATAAGGGTGTCTCTATTCATTGCAAACAATCACACACTAGCTATCTTCGTGTATCTCCTCGCCTCGCTTTTCTATCTCGGAGATGCACGTGTGATATGTTCGCCTAAGAAACGAATAAACACACACTCTCTAATTTATCGTTTGTTGTCACTTTCTCTTTCACACACATACTCTTATTGCAGACTTACTCATTCTCCTTCACACGCACTTGATCCCTCTCGACTTAGGCACTCTCCTCGGTCCATAGCATATTGATTTATTGAAAAGTCAAACATCACAAAGTTTGACCATGTACGTGGAGAAAAACAATTACATCTGTAACGGCAAACATATACAATTAGATTCACCATGAGATGTAGTTTCGTATGATGTATCTTTGGTATTGAAGATATAAATAACATTTGTGTAAACCTGATCAAAGTTTCCAAAGTTTGACTTCTAAAAAAATTACATGCACTGCATTATCGAGCGGATGGAATATCTCTTTCCCCCTCTCAGCTATCTGACGCACCACTCAGCCTTATCGGGGCTCCTCAATCTCTCTCAAACTTTATATCTCCCTGGTTCACACATACACATGTCTCGCTCGCGCTATACATATAGACCCATCCAACACTCTCCGCCCTTGTTCTCTCTCTATGTGACACGCACCCCCCTAATAAGTACCATAATCCCTCACTCCATCATAGGCGCAAGCACTCCCCCCCCTAAGTATGATTATCTCTCACTAGCCATCAGGAACACACGTATTGTCTCCTTCCATCCATACGTCTATCTCGATATCTCTCGGGGTATCTTCTATCGCGCACACACCTTGTCACTCGATCTCCCACCCATGTAGTCCCATCACAATCTCCAGGGGATCTCTCTATGACAAACATACACTCTCTCCTCCCCATGTCTGCATTTTCTCCGTACGTCTCTCTCGACCTCTGTCCCTTATTTGTCAGACCCCTCTTGGCCACGTGCTAGGGGTCTTGGTCTCTCGGTTGCAAACAACCACACACTATCTCCTCACCTTGCTTCCGTTGTCGAAGATGCATGTGTGATATGTTTGCATAAGACACACATGTTTTCTCGACTTTTATCGAGTGTTGTCCATGTCTCTTTTCCACACGCACACACACTTTTTTCACTCACTCTTTCTATTTCTCTCTCTCTCTAGTTAGGGACTCTCTCACGTCCATAAGCATATGGATGTTTTGAAAAGACAAACCTCAGAAAAGTTTGACCAGGTATATGTGGAGAAAAACGTTTACATCTGGAAAGATCATTAGATTCATCACAACATGTACTTACTTCATACTTTAATTTATCTTTGGTATTTTAGATATAAGTAATTTTTTTATAAACTTGGTCAAAGTTTCAAAAGTTTGACTTTAAGAAATGTTGGAACTACATTATCGAACGGAGGGAGTAGCTCTTTCTCTCTCTCTCTCTCTGCTATCTCTCACGGGCCTCCCCTCTCACACGAACACTCTATACCGACGGATTATACGCTCACTGTGTCAGCGTATAGCTCCGTATATTGTTTAGTTGACCGGCCAACCAGTCCGCATGCTGCTTTGTCAGCTCGTGTTAAGTATCTTCGTGTGCTGGCCCATGTGGCAGTGGGTGAAAATAAGCAAACTAGAGGCCCATCTG
The DNA here is from genome assembly GCF_018294505.1 of Triticum aestivum. Taxonomy (NCBI): domain Eukaryota; kingdom Viridiplantae; phylum Streptophyta; class Magnoliopsida; order Poales; family Poaceae; genus Triticum; species Triticum aestivum. The sequence goes on along the minus strand of NC_057811.1, from coordinate 202,462,330 downwards.
ACACGCGGTGAAGTAAACAAAGTAGAAACCACTCGGGGTAGCACCCCACACGCTAGTAAATTGAGGGTGCATTGAGGACACACTTCTTCCGCGTGGAGGACGCACTCGCGCACAATTCACCACTGCTCGGCGGCATGCACAGAAGGACGCACTCGCGCACACCTAGCACACAACACACACCAGCACACGTGTACACCGGCGTCGCTGCCGGTTGAGATGGACGGCGAGGCAGCCAACAAGCGGAGGCGGCTCGAGCCAAAACCGCATTCGGCGAGCCTGGACTTAATCAGCAGCCTCCCCGATGACATGCTGCTCATCATCATCGGCCTCCTCCCCACCAAATCTGCCGTGCGGACCGCCCTGCTCTCCCGGCGGTGGCGCCCCCTCTGGCGCCGCGTCCCCCTCAACCTCACCGTCAACAGCTGCCTCTGCGACGGGGATTGCAAACGCATAGCCGCAGTCTCCAAGATCCTTTCATCGCACCCTGGGCCAGCCAGACGCCTTGACATCCGCATGTTCAGTACAAATTGCAAGGTCCAACCCAAGTTCGACGAGTTGTTCTTATCCCCCGCCCTAGATCAGCTCGAGCTCAGCTTTGAAGCTAGACGATGTCACTCTCTGCCGCCCTCCGCGTTCCGTCTTGAGCAGATCCATGGGTTCATTAGCCTCCACATCGCCTTGACGAATCTCTGATGGATTAATGTGTCTTGCTGGCCCCGCAACAAGACATCAATTGGGAAGAGATCACTCCACATCAAGAACCAAAAGAATATGACCACACCGGTAGAAAAGAGAAACAAGGAACACCATGTGAACCTTGGAGTTTGCAAAGCTATGAATGACGAGAACAATGGACGAGAAGTACATGCAAGCACTCTGGTTGAAACAAGATGTACAAGGAACGATAATGATCAATTACGATAACACTCCGGTTGGAAATGAAAAGAATAGAATTTGAACTTGGCAAAATGAAAACACTTGGATGAGACTCCGGTTAAAACTACATAGAGAAGGAATAAGATTTATATAATTTGGGCAGCACTCCGACTGAAAGAAGAAGGAAAAACTTGATAAGATGAGAAGAAGTTCAAGAGATGACACAACACTCCGGTTAAATGGATAAGCATGAAAAGAACACAATCCTCACAAAACGAGGTGATGGGTGAAGGGAGCAACCTCACAATGCCTCCGGAAACAATGCATGATAGTTAGATAGTTGGAGTGAATAGAACGAAGAATCAAACCAACATCTCCTACCATAAATGAATTTTTAAGAGCATCCTTACGAAGTAGGATTGAACGGAGTTGTTGGAAAACCAACAACGAAAAGAATAAGCTTGTAGTGGGCTTATGGAAACATCTCAACTTTATGAGGTGACAAACGGCCACTAAAGGAAGCCATTGGTTTGAGTGAGAGCACCAAGGCGATGAAACACTTCTTTCACCAAGAGGATAGGAGAAAACTTGGATCATTGATAAGCACCATAATAGCAACATTCCTTAGGGAAGGCTTTCGGTGAAACATGACACAAGATAAATCCAACGAAGAGATTGGTGGATTTAAAATATCTCATTCTTGACAACATGTGAATCATGAAACGCGAACTCAAATTGTCAAGAATGACATAACACCACCTCAAATGATAAGGTAGAACGAATTGCACTTTAGAATGCAAGATGAAGAATGCTTGGACTCCACAAAACAAAACATGTGTAGAACACCATGTTTATCTTTGAGTATAGCTTGGCGGATCATAACTTCGAGAGAATTCTTGAAGAACAATTGAAGAATGAAAGGAATCCTTGATGAGGCACCATGTTGATCCTCCATGAAGAACTCCGATAATAAAAGAATGATCAAACGAAAGGGAAAGTTGAAAAAAAACTCCGGGAGAAGCCTTGCAATGATTAGATGAAGCTTTGAAATGATATAATTGAAATAACTTGGAGCTCCGGAAAGAAAAATGAACAAATGAGATCAAGAATTTTGATGAATCTCCGGAATAAGGAATTAATCACTTGGATGAAACAAGAATAAGAATTACATTATGCTTAGCCTTCACCAATTTAGATTGATGACAAGCAACGGATTTGGCATGCCACTTATTTCTTTTGCAAGGATTGAAGAGGGATATAGCGCCAACTTGAAGAATTCTTCGCCGAATCACCAGGAGGATTGGAAAGAACGAATGAAATGATACGATAATAAAGGAATAGGAATGTTGAACAAACCACCGGTAGGATTATGAGAGAACAAATGAATTGATACGATGCCAAACAAAGAGGAATCTTAAACAAACTATCGTAAGAACTGAAAATGAAAGTAGCAAAGGCACAATACACCGGGAAGTGGAAAACGAAAGAAGATACTTGAGGGGATTTAGATACAAGTGAACGAATAGATGACGAGCTGATTAGAGAATACTTGAATGATGCACCGGTAAGATTTGGAGAATGAGATCTGAAAGATGAGAATAAATAATTCTGAGATGATGAGTTCCAGAGAATCAAACTGAAAAGACTCCTGAATATGCTCCGGATAGGTGAAAAGAATACTCGCAGTCAAAAGCAATTATGAGAGGATGGCAACAAGTTAGAACCACTCATCTTTGAGAGAACGGATAAGATTGAAGAGGAACTCTTCTTCGGTCTTCAAATGTTGAGAATGATGACGAGAAACACCACCATGAATTGTTGAGGCACTCTGGAATGACAATTAGAAAGATTGAACCAACAATGAAAAGAATTTGAAAGATCTTGGAGTAAGACATTTGACTGATGATAATTCATTCTTACGTCAAACTTTGCAATGAATTTGAGAATAACTCCGGAAAGAATTAGAAGAGTTAGGTAAGATCCTGGGAAAAGACCTGTGGGTTAGGGCCCACTCAAGAGAAACACCGTTGAACAATTTAAAAGAGAGATTGCGCCGGTTGAATTAAATGGCTTGAATGAGATAACAACCTCGAAATAGCTTGAACGGATCTTGAATGAAAACACGAATCTCCTGAGATATCTTCAACACTCCGGAACAAAAGAATAGCGAGCGATGAAAGATTAAGAGATACACCGTCATACGAAAGCACTTGAAATGGGGAAGGGGATAAGATCAAGACCTGCAACTTGAATTGAATCCACCGAAAAAGAATACGAGAATGAAGAATGATACACTTGAAGCTTCGTTAGTATCTTCCTGAGAATCACCGGATAAGAACATTGACGAAAAAATGGAGAGACTTCCCATCAATAAAATGATACTTGATTAAGAAATATGAGTCCCTGAAGAAAAAGGGTGGGAGGGCGGGAAAAACAAATGCAACTTGGGGCAGATGGAATAAACAACGTTGAGAAAACTTAGAATTGACCTTGCGGATGTGGAAAAATGATCGGATCCACTTGAAGAGAAGCACGCCGGTTGGAAAAGAATTAATATGACAACCTCGATGATCGAAAAGATTAGCAACCACATAGAAATATGAGAACACCGCTTAGAATAAGGTATGGAATCAACACTTGGCATTGAAGCAACTCGAATACCGCAAAACAAAACAAAACAAATGATTGGCTTGCAGAATAAGTCGGAAACAAACATATGATAGAACCCATTTCGTATCATGTGTGTGTTGGAAAGATATCCTACGAGATACTTGAATTCCCACTTAAAAACTCTCGACACTTTCTGGTTATGCAATCTGGTGTTGGGGATACAGGGGACACAAAATATATCACCCAATCTAACAATCCCTAGATCCAGCTGTATCCATCCGTCAACACATAACCAAGAAAACTCCAGAAATCTTGTACCTCAACCTTCAAAAAGCATCTGTTATACGAGTTATGGCAATACTCCCGAACTCTCACCAACAACTGCATAAAAGATATTTTCGATGTCGGCGAAAAAAACTCAGGTATTCCAGAACTGCAATGATAAAATTGTGATGACAACACCTCGGAGCTCAACTCCCCGGGACACTGCCACAACCCCTAAATGTCAGGAGGCACCAAGAACAATGTTCTCGTCACAAAACCATCGGAACGATTCCAAGATACCCGCGTGATCCTAAATTTTTTTTAGTGAAATTTGAGGAGAGGAGAGTCAAAACTTCTACGTCAGGGGGCCTCACCAGAGCGACGAAGGGACTGAGGAGTAAAAAGAATCCTAATCTCCGATATATATAATCCTAAGACTCAAAACATTTTTTTCTAGACTCAACAACGTCAGCGATTCGATCAAGCAGGGGGCTCCTAAGTCGGGGATGGCTCTGATTACCAACTTGTAACACCCACGATGCGGCTATATCTCCCACGTGTCGAGGCACGACTTAGAGGCATAACCGCATTGTAGGTATCGTCGCAAGAAGGGTCATCTTCACACAATCCCATGTAATGAACAAGAATGGGATAAAGAGAGTTGGCTTACAATCACCACTACATACAATACATAAATTAATTCATACATCCTCCAAAATACACACATAGACCAACTACGGTCAAATCCAAATGAAAAGAAGATAACCCCAAATGCTAGATCCCTGATCGTCCCCAACTGGGCACCACTACTGATCAACAGGAAAACGAAACACGGTAATGGCCAAGGTCTTCGTCGAACTCCCACTTGAGCTCGGTTGTGTCATCTGCAGTGGTATCATCGGCACCTGCAACTGTTTGGAAGTATCTGTGAGTCACGAGGACTCAGCAATCTCACACCCGCGAGATCAAGACTATTTAAGCTTAAGGGTAGGAAAGGGGTAGTGAGGTGGAGCTGCAGCAAGCACTAAGCATATATGGTGGCTAACATACGCAAATAAGAGCGAGAAGAGGAGCAACGGAATGGTCGTCAACTAGTAATGATCAAGAAGTGATCCTGAACTCCTACTTACGTCAAACATAACCCAAAAACCGTGTTCACTTCCCGGACTCCGCCGAAAGGAGACCATCACGGCTACGCACATGGTTGATGCATTTTAATTAAGTCGAGTGTCAAGTTCTCTACAACCGGACATTAACAAATTCCCATCTACCACATAACTGCGGGCACGACTCTCGAAAGTTTATACCCTGCAGGGGTGTCCCAACTTAGCCCATTATAAGCTCTCACGGTCAATGAAGGATATTCCTTCTCTTGGGAAGACCCGATCAGTCTCGGAATCCCGGTTTACAAGACATTTCGACAATGGTAAAACAAGACCAGCAAAGCCACCCGATGTGTCGACAGTCCCGATAGGAGTCGCATGTACCTCATTCTCAGGACACACCGGATGAACACTAGGTACAACTAAAACCAGCCCTCAAGTTTCCCTGAGGTGGCGCTGCAAGTGGCTCTAGTTTGGACCAATACTCCAAGGAGCACTGGCCCGGGGGGGGGGGGGTAAAATAAGATGAGCCTTGAGTCTGCAGAACCCAAGGGAAAAAGGCTTAGGTGGCAAATGTTAACACCAAGGTTGGGCCTTGCTGGAGGAGTTTTATTCAAAGCGAACTGTCAAGGGGGTCCCATAAATCACCCAACCGCATAAGGAACGCAAAATCAAGGAACATAACACCGGTATGGCGGAAACTAGGGCGGCAAGAGTGGAACAAAACACCAGGCATAAGGCCGAGCCTTCCACCCTTTACCAAGTATATAGATGCATTAATTAAATAAGAGATATTGTGATATCCCAACATATCCATGTTCCAACATGGAACAAACTCCATCTTCACCTGCAACTACCAACTCTATAAGAGGGGCTGAGCAAAGCGGTAAGATAGCCAAACAATGGTTTGCTAGGAAAGGATGGTTAGAGGCTTGACATGGCAATATGGGAGGCATGATATCGCAAGTGGTAGGTAGCGCAGCATAGCAATAGAGCGAACAACTAGCAAAGCAAATATAGAAGTGATTTCGAGGGTATGGTCATCTTGCCTGAAATCCCGCTAGGAAGAAGAATGAGTCCATGAAGAAGACAAGCGGACGTAGTCAAACGAATCCTCAAAAACGCGACGTTATCGGAACTAACCCGAAGAAGCAACACCGGAAAGAAGCAAACAACATGGTAAACAACCATCACATAAACATGGCATGATGCACAACCAAGTACGATGCATGTCCGGTTTAATGAGGCATGGCATGGCAAAGTGCAACAAGCAACACTACAAATTAAGTGTAGCTCAATATGCAACAAGTTGCATATTGACGAAACACCACATGACTTATTTAGTTCTCTCTCGTTTAGGTACCCATCAATATTAAATGTTGTTAAACATGGCAAGAGGTGAAGCATAATAAAACTACCTATCTAGGCAAGTTTAAATGAGGCCGGAACAACTAACAACAATTCCAGAAAATCCTCATGTGCCTATTTCGAATTGCTACTGTTCTGCCCTATACACAATTTTAAAGTTGTTGAACATGCAAAATAAGTGCATCAAGTTAATCTATGCATTTTTCTACCCCATATACATATAAAGTTTATTTAAAATAGAGTTACGGTTATTTAGTTACGAAATAAATCGTTTTAGCATGTGCTTTATGCAAATTAATGCAAACAGCAATTTTAAATATTTTTAACAGGGATGAAAGTTGCCTATTTTGAAAGAACATGAAAAAGTGAGCAAGAAGCATATATGACATGTTTCCTTTGGATGCATGGATATTTAAATATGAGCATTTTAAAATGATGGCATTCCTGTAATTATGCATGCACTGAAAATAGAGAAAAATATCTGAGATTGAAAAAAACAAACGCGGGCCAGATTGCAGAAACCTGCAGCGGCCCAGGAAGATTTGGCCCAAGTGACAGTGTGTGTGCAGCGGAAAGAAAGAAAAAAACAGGGCAAAAATTAGGAGCACCTAGGAATCGAACCCAGGACCTGCTGATTCGTTGCACACTCTGAAGACCACTAGGATAGCATTGTGTTGGTTGTATGATAGGGGATAGGCGCAAGATGAAGAAGAACAAGGGCTTGATCTGGGTGAGCGAAAATTGGTGCAAATAGATGTTTTCGTGGGGATTTGATCCCTGGTTGCCTGGGTGCAAACCTGCTAGTCTAACCAGTAGCAACAGAAGTGCACCTGAGATAATTCGTAGACAAACTGTAACTGAACCAACAGTTCGCGCAAACCTGACTGGAAAAAAATAACAGAGACAAGATGACAAAGAATCAGGGCGCTTGGGATTTGATCCCTGGATCCCTTGGATACATGCATGCGCTGTTATGCTCGAGATGAATCAGTGCCTTATGCTCGAGATGAATGCCCTGGCATTGATCTGAGGAAACTGAAACCGGAATCAGAGATGGCTCACACGCACGGTGGACATGGCCGGCGCCGGGGGCCAACACCAGCGGCGGCAGGTCGCCGGCGGGGCTGCGGAAACAGGTGGGGGTGCTGCCGTACAAGCGGCGGTAGCTGCGGGTGTGGCGTGCGGAATCCCTGAGAGAGTTCACTGAAGAAGGATTTGCACGTGCGTGCAAAGAAACCGAGGAGACACAGCCACCTCACCGGACTTGCCTTCCGACGTGCTCGGGAAGCAAGGGCCGGCCATGTCGAGGGGCGGCACGGAGCTTCTGCTCCCTGGATGGATCATACAGGGCGATGGGCTGTGATGCGTGTGTGTGAGCACGTGTGTACACGAGCGGGGCGAGCTCCAGGAACTCGTCCATGGCGGACATGGCGTCGGCTTGCTCGGGAAGAGGACTACGACGAGGGAAACGATTCGGAGAGGGAATGGGAGGAGCGGCTGCTCACCGAGGGGTTGCTGCTGGAGTTGCACGTGGTCGACGGTGGCCTGGGACGGCGAGAAGACTCGCTGATCGAGGCAGCGTCCTCGGTTCCGTGAAGCAGGGGAGGAAGACGTCGATGGACTTGGCATCTCCGGCCTTGGATCGCAGAGGAACGGGGTCATGGCGGCGTCTCGATGCGCGTGGGTGGAGATAGGGTCGGCGACGAGCTTGCTACGCCGGAGGAAAGCTTGAGCACGAGCCGGCCATGGCGTCGGGCGGAGGTGATGGGGCGAGGTGGAGCTACCCTTACCTGGCTGGTGGCGCGGAGGAGGAAGGGAGGAGGAAGGGGAAACCCTAGGGAGGGGGCGCTGGTTAAAAAGGAGGGGCGTGGGCGCCGTGGTAGCCACGGTGGCCATGTGCCCCTGAATATTACTGTGAGTGGAGAGGTGATCGGGAGGAGGAACAAAAATAGGAGTAGAGAGACTGCCAAGTGGGTCCGGATGGGTATCCAGCATGGATTCACCACGGGAGAGAGCGAGGGGGGCTGCGCTGAGACTGCTGCTGGACCGGCCTAGGAGGAGGAGGCCCAGGTAGGCCGCTCTTGCTGCTGTCTCTTTTCTTTTTCATTTTCCTCAGGCAGAAAATAAACAGAAAAGCACAGAGATAAAAGAGGGGTGTATGAGAGATATAAGAATATCCCCACGAAGCTCGAATTATGCACTAATTGAAATAATTGGTTTGGGCATTTTTAGAGAAACAAAATTATCGCAAGTTTGAACTAAATTCAAACTTGAGGCAATTTTGATTCCAACCAAATCAAGTCCAAAAGAGCTTAAAATTGGCAGAGATGGTTTAGGCATGGTGAAATAGCATCAGGAAAAGAATTAACATTAATGGAGGAGGAAATAATGTCGCTTGACATGAAAGCCAAAATTGATATAAAGGAAGAAGTGGATAGGTTGTGCCCTTGGGGGAAAATGTCGATGGAAAATGTGAAGATGGAAAGAACACCAACAACACATCACCATGAAGAAAGCAACCCACATAGTGATCATAATGCAATAAAATAACACAAGGCATATCAAATCATATAGCATAGCAAAGCAAGATGATCATGGCAACAACAAGGATGGCATACTATAATCAATAATGAACATGATGCAAGAAGCAAAATATGACAAGGCACTCAACATGATCATGGCATAAACATGTAGGAATGGATTATGCAAAACAATTATGATAATGCAACAAGCAAAATAAACACACGACAACAATGCAAAATAAATGGAAGGCAACTCGAGCATCGGTCTCGGGGCGTTACATTCCGCAGAGTAGGTGATTTGGCGCCCACGAGGTATGAATGGGGCGGGGGGGAATTGGGAGGGGAGTGGAACCATGTTTTACGGACGCATTTGTCTAAAATGTGAGGGGGAGTTACAGTTCTACCCCTGCCTTTAGGCTTCTCGGCTTGGGTCTGTCTACTAAAGGTCGGGGATAGTAGAGTAACTTTGCTTCTCCCCAAATAGTGGGCGGGAGCGATTTCGGCGGGGAGGGCGTGTTTTGAAATATAGTGGGCACGAGCGATTTCGGGCGAGGAGAGCGTGTTTTGAAAAAGTGGGCACGAGCTATTTTGGGCGAGGAGAGCATGTTTTCCCGACCATGGTTTATGAATTATTTGGCACATGTCATTTCGGCCGAGGAGAAGGCGCACTTGGATGAAGTTACAAAGCTACCCTCGATGCACAGCGGGCCAATTAATGCGTCTCCCACATAGGATGGTCATTTCGCGTCTCCCATTTATTTTCTCGGGCGAATTCCACCGAGCAGAGGATGTTTAACGGTTCTTTCAAAATTTGGGAGAACGAGCATCCATGTCTACCTTACCAAGTCGATTCGAATCAAATTTAGAAATATTAGCTTGCCACTTCTGTTTTAGATGGAGAGATGATGCTCAGGAGTAATGTGTTTTTACATGCTCGTTGCTAGCGATTTACTATATGAAAAATAGTTGACCCACTCAAAAACGGGAAACAAACCCAAAATGAAATATCTCGATTCAATGAAATAGCTCGTTCACCAGGTCAAAATAGTGAACTAAATCCAAAATTGAACACCTCAATCGAATTAGTGAACTTGTTGTACAGTATTATAGTACTCCATGAACATGTTGAAAGTCAAATTAATGAACTTGTTTGATATACGCATATATCCGTTCATGTGTGGATTGCAGATAACATGTTCTCCAATTTAAATATTTGAATGCAAGTTTATATCGAAACATGGTTTATATCAGTCTTTGATGCATAAAACACGACCTCCCCCTCTCCCGGACTCCTTCTCTCTCTCTCTCTCTCTCTCTCTCTCTCCGACAATCTTCAATTCTGTCGCACGCATCCAACACACAAACCTTGTTGGTCCTCTCTCTTTCTCTCCATCTCTCTTTCTTTGTGTGTGTGCGTGGGGGGGGGGGGTCTTTCTAGTTCGCATGCATATATACTCCATCTATAGGAATCTCTCGCACACTATGTATGATTCTCTAGTCCAAGCTAGATATCTTGGGTGCACTCATCGTACGCACACAAATTCCTTGGCTCATTGCCCGTAACTCTCTCACGCACCACTCTGTCATCTCGGAGCTCTTCCCCCTCTCTCTCAAACTCTCCATCTACCTGGGTCACACATACACATGCATATCTCACTCGCACTTGATAGGCCCATCTAAAACTCTAGCTCTCTCCCTCGTTCTCTCTCCATCTCACACGCACACACACACACAATCTCATGCCTAGCTAGCCAAGTATGATGGTCTCTCACTCAATTGTAGGCACACGCAGTCCCCCCTATATGTATATGACTAGCTAATCTTAGTCTCCATCACAAACATGTGCATGGTCTATCTCGATTTCTCTCGGGGCATCTTTCTATCGCGCACGCACCTCCCTCGATCTCCCACCCATATAGTCCCCTCACGATCTCGAGGGGGTCTCTCTATCACAAACACACCCTCTCGCCCTCCCCATGCGTCCATGTTCTCCATGTGTCCCTCTCGACCTTTGTTCCTTGTTGGCCAGACCTCTATTGGACATGTGCTATAGGGGTGTCTCTCTCCGTTGCAAACAATCACACACTAGCTATCTTCGTGTATCTCCTCGCCTCGCTTTTCTATCTCGGAGATGCATGCGTGATATGTTCGCCTAAGAAACGAAAAAACACACACTCTCTCTAATTTATCGTTTGTTGTCACTTTCTCTTTCACACACATACTCTTTTTGCACACTTACTCATTCTCCTTCACACGCACTTGATCCCTCTCGACTTAGGCACTCTCCTCGGTCCATAGCATATTGATTTATTGAAAAGTCAAACATCACAAAGTTTGACCATGTACGTGGAGAAAAACAATTACATCTGGAACGGCAAACATATACCATTAGATTCACCATGAGATGTAGTTTCGTATGATGTATCTTTGGTATTGAAGATATAAATAACATTTGTGTAAACCTGATCAAAGTTTCCAAAGTTTGACTTCTAAAAAAATTACATGCACTGCATTATCGAGCGGATGGAATATCTCTTTCCCCCTCTCAGCTATCTGACGCACCACTCAGCCTTATCGGGGCTCCTCAATCTCTCTCAAACTTTATATCTCCCTGGTTCACACATACACATGTCTCGCTCGCGCTATACATATAGACCCATCCAACACTCTCCGCCCTTGTTCTCTCTCTATGTGACACGCACCCCCCTAATAAGTACCATAATCCCTCACTCCATCATAGGCGCAAGCACTCCCCCCTAAGTATGATTATCTCTCACTAGCCATCAGGAACACACGTATTGTCTCCTTCCATCCATACGTCTATCTCGATATCTCTCGGGGTATCTTCTATCGCGCACACACCTTGTCACTCGATCTCCCACCCATGTAGTCCCATCACGATCTCCAGGGGATCTCTCTATGACAAACATACACTCTCTCCTCCCCATGTCTGCATTTTCTCCGTACGTCTCTCTCGACCTCTCTCCCTTGTTTGTCAGACCCCTCTTGGCCACGTGCTAGGGGTCTTGCTCTCTCGGTTGCAAACAACCACACACTATCTCCTCACCTTGCTTCCGTTGTCGAAGATGCATGTGTGATATGTTTGCATAAGACACACACGTTTTTTCTCGACTTTTATCGAGTGTTGTCCATGTCTCTTTCACACACGCACACACACTTTTTTCACTCACTCTTTCTATTTCTCTCTCTCTCTCTCTCTAGTTAGGGACTCTCTCACGTCCATAAGCATATGGATGTTTTGAAAAGTCAAACCTCAGAAAAGTTTGACCAGGTATATGTGGAGAAAAACATTTACATCTGGAAAGATCATTAGATTCATCACAACATGTACTTACTTCATACTATCATTTATCTTTGGTATTGTAGATATAAGTAATTTCTTTATAAACTTGGTCAAAGTTTCAAAAGTTTGACTTTAAAAAAATGTTGGAACTACATTATCGAACGGAGGGAGTAGCTCTTTCTCTCTCTCTCTCTCTGCTATCTCTCACGGGCCTCCCCTCTCACACGAACACTCTATACCGACGGATTATACGCTCACTGTGTCAGCGTATAGCTCCGTATATTGTTTAGTTGACCGGTCAACCAGTCCACATGCTGCCTTGTCAGCTCGTGTTCTGTATCTTCGTGTGCTGGCCCATGTGGCAGTGGGTGAAAATAAGTAAACTAGAGGCCCATCTGACACGCGGTGAAGTAAACAAAGTTGAAACCACTCGGGGTAGCACCCCGCACGCTAGTAAATTGAGGGCGCATTGAGGACACACTTCTTCCGCGTGGAGGACGCACTCGCGCACAATTCACCACTGCGCGGCGGCATGCACAGAAGGACGCACTCGCGCACACCCAGCACACAACACACACCAGCACACGTGTACACCGGCGTCGCCGCCGGTTGAGATGGACGGCGAGGCAGCCAACAAGCGGAGGCGGCTCGAGCCAAAACCGCATCCGGCGAGCCTGGACTTCATCAGCAGCCTCCCCGACGACATGCTGCTCGTCATCATCGGCCTCCTCCCCACCAAATCTGCCGTGCGGACCGCCCTGCTCTCCCGGCGGTGGCGCCCCCTCTGGCGCCGCGTCCCCCTCAACCTCACCGTCGACAGCTGCCTCTGCGACGGGGATTGCAAACGCATGGCCGCAGTCTCCAAGATCCTTTCATCGCACCCTGGGCCAGCCAGACGCCTTGACATCCGCATGTTCAGTACCAACTGCAAGGTCCAACCCAAGTTCGACGAGTGGTTCTTATCCCCCGCCCTAGATCAGCTCGAGGAGCTCAGCTTTGAAGCTGGACGATGTCGCTCTCTGCCGCCGTCCGCGCTCCGCCTCGCGCCAACGCTGCGCCGCGCCAGCTTCAGCTCCTGCTATCTTCCCCAGATTAATGCCGCGCCCGCCCTTCTTCTCCCTCAACTCAAGCAGCTCGACCTCTTCGACGTTGTCATCTCGAAGAAGGCTATGGAGCACCTGCTCCGCAGCTGTACTGCGCTCGAGTACCTTCGTCTTGAGCAGATCCACGGGTTCATTAGCCTCCACATCGCCTCGACGAATCTCCGATGGATTTATGTGTCTTGCTGGCCCCGCAACAAGACATCAATTGGGAAGAGATCACTCCAGCTGTTCCACGTTATGGTCATTGAGAATGCGCCTTTCCTTGAGAGATTGCTTGTATCGGATCTAGAAGGTCCAACAAAAATCAGGGTCATTGACGCGCCGAAATTGACAGCGTTGGTGCACTCGTCTGCCAAATTCTCCGAACTCTTTATTGGATCCGTAATCGTTCAGGTACAACACTCATCTTCTTCTCCGTCTTCTTGAAATTCACATTTTTAAATTTCTTCTTGATGTATTTACGACCGTCTTCCAGAAAATGATTCCCACAAGCTTGACCCAGTCTATGCGCACAGTGAAGATCTTGGCAATAAAATCTATCGGCCCCAATCTGGATCAAGTTGTTGGATTCCTTACATGCTTTCCGTGCACGGAGAAGCTACTCATCGAGGTGAAACTTCTTTCCTATTAGTAAACGGTAATCACAACGTAGCTCAAATTTTTCGTAATTTTCCCAAATTACGATGACAAGTGTAGTGTTCAAAACTGCATCTACGCACTGCACCGAAAGAAATGTTTTTAGTATTTTTTCTCACGTGATCACCTGCATCGTTTTTTGTTGTACTACTATAGTAGCCTAGGCTAGTCATAGTGGAAAGTAACTTAGACTACTCCAGTAACTCTATGGTTACCCTAAGAGCAAGTACTACCTCCGTCCTGGTTTACTCTTCCTATTTTGTAGTATCAAAATTTGACCATAGATTTAACTGACAAAATGTTAATGCATGTCACTAAGAACTATATCGTTGGATTCGTATTTGAACATAATTTCAAATGGTGTAATTTTTAGTGACATGCATTGGCATTTTCTTACATAAATATATGGTCAAAATTTTATACTAAATAAGAGGTAGTACAAAAGTGGGCTATAACGGCCCTCCACTATGTAGGCCAAAACACGTGCCAAATTCACTTGTGATGCATTTGGCATCGATGCCCCTCCATTGCTCACCTGGTGCCCCAATCTGGATCACCTACTTTGCTCCGGTGCCAAATTAACTCACGCAATGAAAAAACACTTGCGTGGGAGAGAGAGAGGACTGAGGCAATAAAAAACACTTGTTTGGGAGAGTGAGAGGCTGGTGTAGTTGGTTTGATTGATTTGTTTATACATGTGGGTCTGTGTGCACAGCGGTGCCAACTCTCTCACATCGCGAGAGCGGTGCCAAAATCTTTTGATTTGACATCGATGCGTATTATGGCATCGGCCACATAGTGGAAGGCAACAAATGCCCAAGCTCTTCACGTACTCCTAGGTAAATGAGAGTAAAGAGAAAGAGAGAGAGAGAGAGAGAGGTGAAAAAATATCACTAGCCAGCCAACCCTATCGTATGAGCGAATGATATTGGTACCTCTTGATGACACGGCAATCTTATACAGCCAGCTGCTCTAATATGTTCTCTTCTTTTGCAGATAAAAAAGACCCGAAAGTGAAAAATGTGCTGCACTATAACAATCTCATCGAATGCCTTGATCTCCATCTTACAGAAATTGATTTGATCGACTACCGAGGCAGCACATCTGAGATTAAATTGGCCAGGTTCTTTGTTCTGGAGGCAAGTGTGCTCAAGGTAATGAGGTTTGGCGTTCTCTGGCGCAACAATGAATGGCGTGCTGATCACCGCAAGCGTCTAAGCCTAAATGACAAAGTCTCCGCAGAAGCTGAATTTGTTTTTGAAACATCAAGTGGCCAGAGACTCGAAAACTTATTTGCCCATTAGTGACTTGTCAGGGCGGTGGATTTTAGTTTGTACGATAATGCTGCATCCACCTAAAGTAACGAAAGTTCTTACGTAAACTTCCTAGTAATTCCCTCTTCGTAGGTGCAGCATTACTCCTAACATTTGTAATATCAGTTTGAAACTTGTAATATTGCCGTGTCCTATTCCTGCGTTTTCAAAATCCTGCGAATCAAACAGGTCCTGAGTTGGTGATGATGTTGTGCCTGCCATCTTTCACCAATAGCCGTCGGATCTAGATCTGACGCATACAAACCAAACTTCTCCAGTTTTGCAAAAAGATGCCCGCACTTGTTCCCTATTTACAAACAACTCCTTGTCTCTCACAATCAGCCTTATCTCCTCCCCACCACATCTAGAAGGCCATGGAAAAATCTGGCGCGATGGCCGCTGCCGGCGCCGTCCACCCCCAATCTTGGTGTTCCGTGCAATGCACGGGCATCTACGCACGGGAAATTATGTCGAACACGGCTAGTTGTAAGCAGGCTAGGTCTACAGCCATGATGATAGTGACTGCAGACGGTGAGGCTGACTATGGTATGCCGAACACGGCGCCTATACTCAGGTGTCATCTCCGGCGTAGGGTCTTGTCACTTCACTGTGAGGAGCAGCACGTAATAATTTGACCAACGGGTAGTACAGTGCTACTACATTGGTAGTACTACTACTACTAGTACTAGCACCACCGTCTGGATTTAGTAGTACTACCACGTCCATCTGGATTTAGTATTTGACTAGCAATATCTAGTAATGCATGTCACAAAAAATGTACTACTCCCTCTGTAAATAAATACATGGTGTATTGTTTTATTCCTATCGGCGAGATAACTTAATTTCTTTTTGCTACTTAATAGGATTACATGCAATGAACTAACCAGTGCATGTGATGTTTGGTAGTCTCAAGTCATTGAAAGCATGCATGGGCACAGAGGGGGACGCATCTTCATTGACTTACTGCACCTGCCTTTGGGTGTATGACACGTGGGCCCAACGGGTGGCTGGCCAACCTGTCATACAGCCAAAGGCAGGTGCAGTAGAGGGGCGAGGAGTAGATGGCCAACATGCACGTGAATTCAACGCAGTCTGCACTTCTCATATAAAGGCTCCCGCCAGTCCAATCTACAAAATCCTACGCACCTATGCACCCAAGCGCAAGAGTGATCACTCCAATCGCAAGATCAGTTGACTAGAAGCTAGACCCATGGAGGCAATGAGCGCGAGCATCAGCCGGCTGTGCCAGATGGTCCACGACGCCGGCCTGCGGCCCGGCACCGAGGAACTTCTCCAGGTAGTGCTTGAGGCCGCCAGGGCGAGGGGCCGCTTGGACGACAGCTACGTCTCCTTGTTCGACGAGGTCTTCGTCGGCTTCCTCGACAAGTTCATCGTTGTCAAGAAGCTCGCGGACGACCTTGACGTACGCCTCCAGCCCATGCGCCC
Organism: Triticum aestivum; assembly: GCF_018294505.1. NCBI lineage: Eukaryota > Viridiplantae > Streptophyta > Magnoliopsida > Poales > Poaceae > Triticum > Triticum aestivum. Next base: position 202,445,785 of record NC_057811.1, on the reverse strand, counting down.
AGGCTCTTCGATGCCTGCCACCCTCAACGGCCTCTATGGTGACAACCTCTTCGACGCACTGGTGGCCCTGTGACTGCCCGCCATCGCGCCGGAGAATGTCCACCTCGAGGTCGCGCTCGCCGCGCAGCGCCTGGCGCAGCAAGACACCATCGACATAATCACCCACGTCTACGCGCAAATCGTCCACAAGGACTACTACATGCAAGAGGAGGATGATAGGACGCTGGCCTTCTTGGACCGCTGGGCAACCTTGGACAGCATTGTTCAGAAGCACGTTCAGCTTGCCGCCAACGCCGCTGCTCCTCACACGTCGGTTGGTGACCCGGTGCACTAGGGCGTGAGGATGTCGTTGATGGATCCGTATGTATCTTTATCTTTCCGTCAAATCCATGTAGTAGTATATGGTACTACTAGTAATTATCTTACCTTTCGCATCAACTTCATAATTTTCCTACGTACTCCATGCATGAACCGCGCCAGAACCAAACTTCTCATTACTCTAGGGAAAATCGTTATTTCTATCTATCGGTCGCGCCATGGAGCAGAACCAAATTTTACAAGTTACAAGTTCAAAAGGAAAAGCCTGCCGCGTTCATGTCGCACCCCCACACGGTTTGTCCGGCACGCCGCTCAAGGGGGAATGCGTGCTGTGTTGCATTTTCACTTACAAGTGGGACCACAGTTGAGCAAACCGACTATCGGCAACCCCCACCCCGCCCACCGCGCGATGGCTGAGAAAACAGGAGGGAGAAGAGATGGTTGTAGCACGGACTCCAAGAAAATTGGTGTCGGATGGGACTCGTGTGGGTGGCGTGTGCCGTACTGCTAGACATGAATGCTAGTTATGGCCCATGCCACCCCACTATAGCGAGGTGCTGGTTACGTAGAACAAATTTCCTGGAGTCCGTGCTCAGCCCTCCTCTATCTCTCTTCTCAGCCAGCCAGCAGACGCGCGGAGCCCATCGTCTTTTTGCTCATATGCGGTCCCACATGTCAGTGAAAACGCAAGAGGACCCACTGAACCTGCACATCTTTCACCTCGACGTGCTGGTGATGAAAAACAAATCCAATAAAGATCTTCGGTGGCCGCTTTTGGAGTTACTCAAGAGTAGTAAGATTCTATTTACAGTTTAACCCAAGATGCACATCACGTGGCTTCAACTACCACTCTATTTTCTTGCATGACACGACCTGGATGCTGGATGTCCCACGTGTCGGCAAAAGGAGGAAGAACTCGACCAAATCTTCGGTTGTGCTCTCGGATTAGACTAGTTGTGCTAACTTAAAATTTTATTGTGTAGAATGGATGCAAGTTTTGGTATTGGGAAGAAGAGTACAACGATATATTGATAGAGCGCAATTTAGTAGATGTTCTAGCACTTTTAGCTAGCATAGAGGCTAGAGATGAGACTAGTGCACTTGTTGATAGAATAGAGGCTAGACACGTCTACTTCTTTACACTCGAAGAAGAAAGAAGCACGCAAGATCGAGCCTCCGCAGATCAACAATGAATGCATCGAGAAGGCACTAATCCAACTTACAGGAGCAGTTATGGAAGTTGGATATCTTCTAAAATGTATTCTTGTGGTTCTTGTTTTCTTTGGTCTTGCTTTTCTAGTCAAAATTTTGGTGATGTATTTCCATGTACCAAAAAATCAATGATGAAAAAAAGATATGTGTTTGCAAAGAAAAATGTACGCGGCCGGGATGCGGTCGCGCGTTCGGCGCACGACCACCGCATCCGAGAAATGGCCCGGACACGACCCCATTGCCCTACCCAAACGGACAGAATCCGGGCAAAACGGAGGTCCGTTTGGGGTCGTGCGTTGGAGTTGGCCTTACAAGTGGGACCGCAGTTGAGGAAACCGACTATCGGCAAACCCCCACCTCGCCCGCCGCGCGATGGCTGAGTTAGAGAAACGACGAGGTTGAAGAGATTGTTGTAGCACGGACTCCAAGAAATATGGTGTCAGATGGAAGTCGTGCTGGTGGCGTGTGCCGTACTCCTGGACGTGAATGCTTGTTCTGGCCCATGCCACCCTACTACTCCTACTACTTATAGTAGTAGTATCGAGGATTCGAGGTGCTGGTTACGTACAGCGAACACATTAACATATGGCCCACCTCACACTGTGGCCAAATTTCCTGGAGTCTGTGCTAGGTTAAAAAGTGTTCTTTGTGAGGATGGGTGGCTGGTCTCAAGTTTAAAACTTGTTGTATTACGTACGTAGACGTAGAGATAGTGCAGCATGTGAAGCTAGTACAAATAGTGTACTATTGTTGATTGGCCTCATCCGATAACCTGTTGCAATGCACGTACAATTATGTATTCGGAAAATATTTTTTGCCTCGTCGCAGCACCCACTCAGAGAAGCGACTCGATAGCCATTCATAAATTTAGTAAGTTTATCACAGGCATATCATTTTATTACATACAACAGGTCATCAATCCACAACGACAACGAGGATACATTATAAATACTAAAGTTTTCATCACACAACAAATAACAAGCAATGAAATGAACTTCAACTCAACCAATCCTCGGCGTTGGAAATGCTTGCTTTGAACCACAAGCGATTCTCTCGGAAGAGCCAGCTACTGTCAATCTCGAGACCAACGCAGGACTGATCATCCAGGCTGAAGCGGCCTACTATATCACGACCAGGGTAGGGAACCACCGCAATGTCCGACGTATAGATACAGTTGCTTATAAATGGTAGTAACGTTGTGTCAACAGCAGCTGGATCGCCTTTAACCATCATTGGATAGTTTGGTCCAAGGAAGAGCGACTTTGCTCCAAGACTACCAATACTGTACCAGGGAGAAGGTGTTGGCACTAGCACACTAGTATCCATCCCGAATACCATCCAACGGGTGTTGGAATAGGTCCGGAGAGTGCGACGACGGGAGACAACACCTGCTCCCTCAGTAGTAACATCAGCAGTGGGTTGTATACAGACAAGAAGGGGTGATCCATCGGAATGTTTCAAGGCGCCACTGAGTATATGGCCCTCCTCGTCCTCATGCTCGTGATCATCACCATCTTCATCTCCCCTTGGTTATCAAAAATTTCAAGTATAGGCGGTGGAATGTTCACAGGACCTTGGAAACACAAGAATAAGGTTAATTAGTAGAGAAGGGAAACTTGCTAACTCGCATGCATGTGGATGAAACAATTATAATTACGGTGGAAGACAAACGTACTGAAACTACGAGGATCCCATGCAAAAACAGTGCCACGAGTGGTGGCAACAAACACAAGACCCTAGTATTAAATTGCATCACAGTACACATCCGTGTATAGAAACTGATTTTTGAGCAATATCCATCCAGCCGAACCACCAAGGACGGCAACAAACTTGTCGAAGATAGCAACAACTTCATAGTTCTTGTAATTCCAAGAGCGGTTGGGAACTCGAGAAATTGCTACCTTCCATAGACGACAGTCACCATGATCATATTTGAACGTACGTAGATCATCTGTGTGCTCAACCTCAGGGCACTCGGAGATTTTTGGAAGTGGAATCCGCTGACGAGTGTACACATTCACAAGTTCCCACTCGCAATTGTACCCAATATAAACAACCCAATCTCCATTTGCGCCTGCCCAAGCCTTGCCCTCAAGCGATGGCATCTTAACATCATACGTATCATTATCAAGCGGCATCAACTTGCACAAGGCGAGGCTTCCCTCGTCCCCGCGCCAGTCAGCAGGGTCACAGCGAAGAAGATAGGGGAGATCAAACCGCTCCTGGACCCTTGGGTTCCTTGTAATGATGTTATTAGTTGAGTCGAGAATGTTCTTGAACGAACCTGCCATGCTAGCCGAGGTGATGACGTCGCACCGATCAATGAGTTCCCCCACCACGTCATCTTTCAGATCGGGGCAAGAATAACGGGGTCGTTTCTGGCTTGTTCCCTCCATGGAGAAGACGATCGAACAATGGCAGAAGGAAGGGTGAAGGCAAATGGAGGAGGGAGGAAGAGCGTGCGACAGCAGTTCCAAATCGAGAGGGAAAGGCGAAGAGTCGGTGGACGGTTGCCAGTTTGCCACGGTACATGAAGAGGCGCCCCGGCCTACACGTCCTTTCAGAAATTGTACAAAAGGACTCGCCGTTTTCTCACTGACATGTTGGAACGGGAGCACATGTCAACGAAACATGGTGTGTAATTTCTCGTGCAAAATGCAATGTGGCCGCGTTGGCCCGAGGTGCCGCATTAGTTATTGACCTTTATTTTTAACATACAATCTGAGTGGATAGCTCCTGTGGTCATCACACGTGAGCGGATATATAGGTGGGCTAGGTGGGCAGGCGGCAACAATCTAAGTGCTAAAAGAGTTGATCTCGAAAAAAAAGTTGATCCCATGCTTGGTTTTGTTTGGATTTTCCAACTATGACCATTGGATAGAGTGAATCAATGGCTTACGTTCAAAGTTATTCTCATACTATAGAATGGTATAGGAACGTGGAGAGATTTGGTTGATTTTATATCGCTGAATAATATAAAATATTATGAGTGCAAACGCTCCACCCCGAGGTTTGTAGCTCCTTCTCGGTCGTCGGGAATCTATGTTCTTCCACTCTTCCGTTTAAGACATGAGCTTTGTTAATCCTGTTGCCGACACGCGAGACATCTATATGCCTCCATTTTACAAAATCATACTATATGCCTCCATGACACGCGGGACATCTAGCATCAAGGTGGCGTGTCATGCAAGAAAATGGAGATATGCAGTGCGTAAGTGAGTCATGCACTTCGATGGCACCTAGTACTACGCAATATTTTTTCTCCTCGATGGCACATGAATAGTGCATGTACTAAATGACAGAGCACGGGATGGTAGCCATGGACATGGTCGGCCCTTTTTGAAGAGAGTACTAATAAATAACTTTGATGTGTCCCGTCAACTCGCAGAACGATGAGAAGCTTGCTTACTACGCCTTCTCCCTCGCCAACGCGTGCGTGGTGGCTCGCAGCACGAGGAGAAACTTTTGCTTACAAGCGATGGACGTGCAGCAGTTCATTTGGTGTCAGATTGCCAGAAGTACTACTATAGTACCATCATTATTGTTCGACTTCCGGAAGAGGAGAAGAGCCAAGCGCAAGGTCACCTACTAACCTAGTACAGTACTACTATAGCCAAAGCTGGTCCACCTTTTTAGAGCATAGTTAACTAATATAGGCGGCTCTTGCAGTGGCACATCATTTAGAGCAGGTACTCTCTTCGTAGGAACAAAGGAAGTGAAACAAAAGTTGGAGTGGATGCTAGATTGCCAATTAAAACATGATTACATAGGAAAAAAATCCTATAGCATTATATCCTATGAATCAAACGGCCAATGTAGGAAATTTATGAGGGGTGTCTCTCCTACAGTGTTCCCTGGCTCGCACCTAGCATCACGGTGGTCGAACTTGGAGTCATTCATCTGGTACACGTGGCATCTCAGATCTGGACACAAGGTGACGCGACCTCTCACTTCCTCCGCCATTTGAAGCGGCGCACCGGTGGAGGGCTAGCATACTCCAATATTAGGTTGGCTCTATGTGATGTGGCAACTTCATATACTAACGGGATGCTGGCTATACTACTACGGTACTCACACTCCAAGAAGTGACTCGAAAACCATTCATAAATTGAGTCTATGACATGCATTTGCAAATGTACCATTCATTAAATACAACAAGTCATCAACACACAACGACAACGAGGATACATGTTGGATTATAGATTATTTCCAACAAAACATTCTAGCAAATACTAAAGTTTTCATCACACAACAAATAACAAGCAATGAAATGAACTTCAACTAGTCTCGCTGTGTTAAAGTTTGTATTCTGAAAATAACAAGCAATGAAATGCCTAAGTTAAAGTTAGTTTTCCGAAAATAGTCTCGCCGTGTGATCAAGAGAAGACCAAATCATATTGCGGTGGATGTTCCTCCATCATGTGTGGTTCATTCTCATGGTTCCAGCTGTTGGTGAAACGACTTACGTTTGCAAGAGGAATTGTAGACTTCACAAACAAATTTGTATTTCAGTCTGTACTGAATGTTAGCCAAGAGAAGCATCCATGTTAGTAGGAAGAACATATGTTTTTTCCAGATCTTTGTTTTTGGAGCTACATATTTGTATATGATCTGTGAATCATTGAGATGCATTAACAGTTCCTTATATCTGTTCGCTTAGTGTTTACAAGTTACTGATCGATCACTAGCTAGCCTACTAATGCGCTCCTAGCAGTTTTAGTTGCGACGCAAGATCCGAAGTGGCAGTTTTTTGAATAAAAATGCCTACCTCTGAAGAAACTAACAAGCTGCTCTGAAGAAAATGCCATGCGAATCTGAAGAAACTGCCAGGGAAAACATTTGCAAATGCCTTATCTCCTAGCTAAAGTTCATCAACTAATGCCCTCGGCTGCGACTCATTCATGCTGCTCCGCGTACTGGCTGCGAGCGATTTTGAGTGCCTGCATGCAGCCGGCCGTAATTAAGGCAGCTAACTGATGCGAAAAAAGATGCGCTTTAATTGTTGCGGGCCTTTTAAATCCGTGGAATCATTATTGACAAGGAGGGAGATGATTTGAGTGCACTCGTTTGACCATTATGCCGGCGTGCGACCCAGCACGGACGGGACAGGACGACACAGTCAGAATTTCACTTTCTCTAGTTTTCCACGGCAAGCTGGCGTGCTGAGCCATGCCTGCTTAATTATGCACTGAATTCCGATGACCGTCGCGCTACCTTCCTCCTATAAGTACTGTTTGCCGGCCTTCTATGGTGGCACCGTGACCCAACTCGCCCTATCCTCATAAGCCCCCACCAGCCCGACGTCGCTCGCCACTTACCCTCGCTCTCGCCACGTCCTCCATGCCCCCACCCGTCCGCGATAGGCGAGGCCGGAGGCGGTCACCAACGGAACTAGTGTTCGGTTTTTCACCGAAAGGCGGACGGAGGGAGGAGGCATTCTATCGGTCTTTAGATGGCAATGCGGAGATCGAGGACTTGTTGGAGCGCGACCGCCTGGCGGAGGAGCAGGAGTTGTTGGAGCGCGACCACTTGGCGGAGGAGCAGCGTATCGCCGATTTGCGCCGCCAGCGGGACATGGAGCAGCAGCGCACCGACGCTCTGAGTCGCGAGCAGAGCGCCCGCACCTGGGCCGACTACATGGAGGCCGGCGCCTGGCAAATAGCCCTGGAGGCTGTCGAGCACGCACGCGATCGCGATGCCGATTTTTACTACCAGCTCGTCAAGTGGGATTCCCGCTTAGAAGCCGAAGCTTCGGTGGACCACGCCGGCATGGAAAGGGCCAATGCGCACGAGCAACGCGCCCTATCGCACCTCTGGCAAGTCCGAGGCGAGGCGGAGGACGCCGGTGCCGGCGTTTAGCGTGTACCGCAGATGGCGGCCGGCATCATCTAGTTAGCTAAGAGTAAGTTAGTACTTGTACGCTACTAGAATATTAGTGGGAGTAGATAGTTAACTTGGCTATGATGGTTGTCAACGTGGAAGTTCAGTACTCTATATGTGGATCAGACCTGTTACTTTTCCATGAATGTTGAACTTTCCGTTTGAACGTATGGAATGGGCTGTTATTTTTTTAAATGGGTTGTATTTGTCCTCCATGGGTTTAGAGGCTGACTTGTGGGCCTACCAAGTTGACGCGTAGACAATCAGGAGATGATTGTATGTGGAGAGGATGACAGCAGGGACCCGCCAAGGTCATGGCAGTACGCAAGCAAGTGCCTCCTTATTTCAATCCAATAAAAAAATGGCTCCTCCTAATGGATTTCTGACATCTGGGTCCCATGCCATTGTCAACGTAGTCAATAAACGAGAGAGTTGCACAACGAGCGGCTGACACCAGGGACCTAGCAGCTCGCCCAATTATTTTTGTTTTGGGTTAATTTGATAAATGCCACTCCAAATCTGGTGTTTCTAAGAAATGCCACTGCAATTTCCAAACTTTGAAAAATGCCATTTCATGCCATTTCCAGTGGCATTTTTCGAAGTCTGGAGTGGCATTTTTCAAAGTTTGCAAATCGCAGTGGCGTTTTCCAAAGTTTGCAAAAATTGTAGTGGCATTTTTCAGTGTTTGTAAATTGAAGTGGCATTTTTATGAATCGCCACATTTTTTGTGGCATTTATCTAATTTGTTTTTGAGACGGAAGCAGGGTGTCAACTGGGCTGTGCGGGGCACTCTGGCCTGTCTAGATAGCCTTCTCTTTTATGTTTACCACACACCGGCCTAGTAGTTTTTTTCTTTCTGAAAATGGCTAGCCCAGTTTTTTTTGTGATTCGCCAAGTAAGTCGCTTTGTCAGGCCTATTGGGCTGCAAATCTTTCAAGACGAGGAGAGCTTCATTCGGCTGGACGACAAAATGGCCTATCAGTAATGAGAAATGGGTTGTACATTTTTAAAACACATCAAACCGGCAATTACTTTCAAATTTCTTTTTTTTCATTTCAAGATTTTAAATTGCATTAATTTTTATGCGTGGACAATTTGTTGGATTTTATATTGATATACAATTATTTTTAAAATTAGTTTGAATGTGACTCGAAATTTCGGGATTAAAAACAGTTCGGACTGCACCGAAATATGCAGCATTTCGTATAATTTTTTAACCGTGGCCACAATATGGGCTGTAATGCTAACAAAAAGAATATGGGCTCCAAAAAGAACCTTAAGAATTAGCAAATGGGCTGTAAATTATTAGAAATAATGGCAGATGGGTTGTATGCTGTTTTCCATAGATTTGAGGCTTTCCTAAAAAAGGTTGACGCACAAGCAGTGACTGTTGGATGTCCATCCAACGGCCGTCGTGCTTCTTCAATCTCTGCTCTTCCTGCTCCAGCCGCTCAAACAAGCGCCGGTGGGACTTCCTGCTCCCTCCTTCCCGCGGCCGGCTGTGCTGCCACGCAGGCCTCACTGCCCCATCGTACTCCCATCGCTGGCCTAGCCATCCCTCTACTCACCCACACCTGCTGTTATTCTCCGGCGATGGCAGACAAACCAGTAAACCCTCGTATAGTCGTACTCCCCTCCGTGTGGGAAACAATTGCCGAGTCTTCCCTGCCTCCGTGTTGTTCCCTTTCCAGGCATCGCCGTCATCCATCGCCCTGGTGCGCTCGGCGCGGCTGGTCAACGCGGTCAACGACCGACATGCATCTGAAGTGGACTGTATGTGGAGAGGCTGACAGCTGGGTCCACGTCCGCACGCAAGGAAATGCCTCCTTATTACGCGCAAAATAATGATTCCTCCACCTGACATCTGGGACCCACCGAAAGGGCCTCTGTATTTTGCGAAAAAAATGTTACCACCGCTGTCAGCTCGGACCCACCAGCTATATCTTCGCACACAAGGAAGTGCGTCCTTATTATGCACAAAAAAATGAATACCCCCCTGCTAGCTGGGACCCAGTATAGTGGCAGGCTGACTTGTGGGCCTACTAAGTTGACGGGGACGGAGGGCTTTGTCAACTTAGTCAATATGCACGATTCTAGCTCCAGTGACTGTACGATGTCCATCCAACGGCTGTAGTGATTCTTCAACCTCTGGTCTTCTTGCTCCAGCCGCCCAAACTAGTGCCGGTCGTGCCTCATGCTCCTGCCTCCCGTGGCCGGCTGCGATGCGGCGGAGGCCTCACCGCCCCTACTACTCCTACCGCTGGCCAGGCCATCCCTCTACTCACCCACACCCCCTGTTATTCTGCGGCGACGGCAGCCTCACACCGCAGCGAACCAGTGAACCCTCATACTCCTCTACGTGTGGGCATCCACTGTCGCGCCTTCCCCGGCTCCGCGTCGTCCCCTTCCTAGGCCTCACCGTCGTCCACCGCCCTGGTGCTCTCGGCGCGGCGTGGTCAATGTGGTCAAGGTACGACTTCCATCGGAAGAGTACTGTACGTGGAGAGGCTGACAGCTGGGTCCACGGCAGCCGCAAGGAAGTGCCTCCTTATTATTCCTCCACCTGACAGCAAGGACCCACCAGACGGACCACCGTATTTGGCGACAAAAACATTTCCCCCTGACTGCTGGGACCCACCGGACGGGCCACCGTATTTCGTGAAAAAACGTTCCCCCCGCTGTCAGCTCGGACCCACCGGAAGTGTTGCCTTATTATGCACCAAAAAATGAATACTCCCCCTGCTAGTTGGGACCACCTTGGTGGGTGGCTGACTTGTGGGCCTACTAAGTTGACGGGGAGGAGTGCTTTGTCAACTTAGTCAATATGAAAGATTCTAGCTCCAATGACCGTACGATGTCCATCCGACGGCCGTTGTGCTTGTTCAACCTCTGGTCTTCTTGCTCCTTCCGCCCAAAGCAGCGCCGGTCGTGTTGCATGCTCCTGCCTCCCGTGGCCGGCTGTGCTGCTGCGGAGGCCTCACCGCCCCCTACTATTCCCACCGCTGGCCAGGCCCAGCGGCGACGGCAGCCTCACACCGCAGCCGAACCAGTGAACCCTCGTACTCCTCTCCGCGCGGGCTTCCACTGCCGCGTCTTCCCTGTTTCTGCGTCGTCCCCTTCCTAGGCCTCGACGTCGTCCACCGTCGTGGTGCTCTCGGCGCGGTGTGGTCAACGTGGTCAAGGAACGGCTTCCATCGGACATGGACTGTACGTGGAGAGGCTGATAGCTGGGCCACGGCCGCATCAAGGAAGTGCCTCCTTATTACGCGCAAAATAATTATTCCTCCACCTGACAGCGGGGACCCACCGGACGGGCCACCGTATTTCGTGAAAAAAACGTTTCCCCCTGACTGCTGGGACCCACCAGCTACATCTTCGCACGCCGGGAAGTGCGTCCGGGCAAAAAAAACGATTCGCCCCCCTGACTGCTGGGACCGACCAGCTACATCTTCGCACGCAAGGAAGTGCCTGACAGTCGGGACCCACCTAGTCGAAGCACACGTAGCGTTCTCATTCTGGTCGCTAACGTGTACATGCATACTGGTCGATGTAGAGGCGCGCACGTGTCATAGTAGAGGCGCGCACGTAGCATGTACACATACGTACAGCGGCCAGTGTGCAAGAAAGAAAATACGGGCACGTACGTACATACGGGCAGGGTCTCAAACGCCTACTCGCGCATACGTACGACCAGGGCTCTTATACATGGCTGGGTCGGAACGGAGAAAAAACATCGTCGTCGTGTTCATGGGGAGCCAACCGGCTGGGTCGGAACGGAATCCGTCGTCGTGTTCATCGTGAGGGCTTGGACGGAACAGCCGATGGAAACGAGGCCTGGCGTACCATAGAACGGAGGAAACGGCCTTGTGTTCGACCGGCCACATTCGAAACGGGATCCTGTTCATCGGGAGGGGTCTGGCGTACCACAAAACGGAGGAAACGGACCTCCTACGGTCGAAACGGGGGTCCTGTTGATCGGGAGGGGTGTGGCGTACCGCAAAACGGAGGAAACGGAGTTGTGTTGGAGCACTACGGTCGAAACGGGGGTCCTGTTCATCAGGAGGGGTGCGGCGTACCGCAAAATGGGACACCACGGGATACTGTTCATCTTCACCGTCGACCCCCTCCAGCCTCCACGGGCTACTGTTCATCCACCGTCGACGTCCTCCAGCCTCCACCTGCGACTGTTCATCCACGGGCTCCTGTTCATCCAGCCTCCACCGCGCGCTACTCCACCGGCTACTGTTCAACCGGCCCTCTCCACGGGCTCCTGTTCAACCACCCCTCCACGGGCTACTGGTCATCCAGCCCTCCACCGTCTACTGTTCATCCTGCCCTCCACGGGGTGGTCCTGTTCATCCAGCCCCAACCGGCTCGATAGATCGGGGTACTGTTCATCCAGAGGCAACACCACAGGGTCCTGTTCATCCACCCCAATCAGGAACTGTTCATGCAAACCCCCCCAGTAACGCTCACTGTTCATCCAGAGGCAGCATTGATCGGCTTCAGTTAGCAGCAGTAGCGAAGGAATCGCTCGATCGGGTTCAGTTAACAGCCATCGATCGATCGCTCGGGTTCAGTAACGCGTAGCCTGCAGTGCAATCGCTCGGGTTCAGTTAGAGCCCAACGCCTTGCACCCATGCGCGTGCATGTACGAGAGAAATGCGCATCGCTCGGCCCCGACCACCCACCGTAACCGGGGCTCCCGATATTTTCCGCGCCCTCGCTTCTACCAAGGTTTTTTCTGTCATGGACGGCCCAAAGAATGTCATGCAGCTGCGTCTCCGGCACGCCCAGGACGAAAAGCGCATTTTCTGTCATGATTTTTTGTCATAGAAGTAGGACCCACCACATCTATGATGGTACCGGGTTTGTCACAATTATCGTCATAGAAGTGTCATAAGTATGACAGAAAAAAAATTTGTTCGGCCCAAAATGTCACGGATGTGTCTTTTTTTGTAGTGATGCATCACACTCATGTGCATGATGATCTCTTGATGATGTACATATTGTTTGCAAGAAGGACTCACGAACATGAAGGTATATTTCCTGTATCTACATCATTTTCTCTGATGCATATAGCCAAGATACATGTAACTCATTGCTTGCTCTATCATGCTTATGCATTCACATGCTCTTATACTTCATATTTACATAATTGCATACATGTAGGGGGAGCCTATGCATGTTACATGTCTTTCCAAACCTCTACTTGTTAATCTTCATATCTTTATCTAAAGCTTCGATGTATGTTGTCATCAATTACCAAAAGGGGGAGATTGAAAGCACAAGTGCTCCCTAGGTGATTTTGGTAATTAATGTCAACATATCTCTTATTGGACTAATATATTCATCTAGTATATATATTTCAGATGAGTTCAACAGTGGAGTGGCATGGACAAGAGTATGTGGAACCCCTGCAAAATGCTAAGGACACATATTGGGTCAAGCTCAAGACTCTTCGTTTTCATTTTAGTGATCCAAGATCACATTGAGTCCATAGGAAAAGCCAATACTATTAAAAGGGGATGAGGTGTTGCTTAATGGCTTGCTTGCTCAAAGTGCCTAGTGATATGCTCCAAAGCCCTCAACCACTTTCTCATTTTCCCATATGTACCAAACCTAAAGTCAAACTCGGCCCCACCAATTTGATCTATCCGGCACCACTGAGTTCACTTGACATAGCCACTGCGAGAAACCCTAATCAGTTTGATCTCACCAATGGGATCTCGGTCTCACCGAGATGGGCTTGCAAACTCTCTGTTGCCTGTCGCAATTATTTCGGTCTCACCGAGATATGCAATCGGTCCCATCGAGTTTGCTTGACCAACTCTCTCTTTTGCTTATTACAAAAATCGGTCTCACCAAGTTTGTGTAATCGGTCAAACCGAGTTGAGGTTTTACCCTAACCCTAGCGCATCGGTCCCACCGAGTTGATCATATCGGTCCCACCGAAAACTCTAACGTTCACATTTTGAATCAAATCGCTCTGACCGAGTTTCTCGATTCGGCCCCACCGAGTTTGGTAAATTGTGTGTAACTGTTAGATTTTGTGTGGAGGCTATATATACCCCTCCACCCATCCTCCATTCGGAGAGAGAGACATCAGAACGTGCCTACACTTCCAGCATTCATTTTCTGAGAGAGAACCACCTACTCATGTGTTGAGACTAAGATATTCCAATCCAACCACAAGAATCTTGATCTCTAGCCTTCCCCAAGTTGCTTTCCACTCAAAACATCTTTCCGCCAAATCCAAATCAGTGAGAGAGAGTTGTGTGTTGGGGAGACTATCATTTGAAGCACAAGAGCAAGGAGTTCATCATCAACACACCATCTATTACCTTTTAGAGAGTGGTGTCTCCTAGATTGGTTAGGTGTCACTTGGGAGCCTCCGTCAAGATTGTGGAGTTGAACTAAGGAGTTTGTAAGGGCAAGGAGATCGCCTACTTCGTGAAGATCTACCCAAGTGAGGCAAGTCCTTCGTGGGTGACGGCCATGATGGGATAGACAAGGATGCTTCTTCATGGACCCTTCATGGGTGGAGCCTTCCGTGGACTCGCGCAACCGTTACCCTTCGTGGGTTGAAGTCTCCATCAATGTTGATGTACGATAGCACCAACTATCGGAACCACGCCAAAAATCTCCGTGTCTCCAATTACGTTTGCACACTCCAATCCCATCCCTGTACTTTCTTGCAACTTGCATGCTTTACTTTCCGCTGCTCATATACTCTTGCCATGCTTGCTCGAAATGTATTGTGAATGTTTAAACTTGTGCTAAAACTCCACCTAAACTTGAAGAACTTAAAAACTGCTACTTTTCTTTGTTGAGGGTCTAATCACCCCCCCTCTAGACACCTCTTCTCGATCCTTTCAGATAATCATGATGGATTGACTCAAGCACCTTTCCCGAAGAAATATCTTGCAAGATTGGAGGTTGTGGCATACCGGAGGAATGAAGCTTTTATGACTTGCCTTTGCCAAATATTCGGTCTTCATGGAATAATCAACCACCTTCTGAATCCATGGGGCATAGACTTTGAGGGTTTTCGGATATTCAGCAGATTCCTTCAAAATGTTCAGATACATATCCTCAACATCAAAGATAAATCCTTCAGAGATGGCATAGATGGTATTCCAAAGAACATCTGAGATTGTACCGTCGGTATTCATTCCAGCCAGAGGGAAATTTTTATAGGTGAGTATGTGATATAGAGTTTAATCCTTAAAGTTAAGTGCTCTGGCTTGGGAGGATCATTGTAGTCATGAACCTATTCCTCGTTCATTGTACACCGAAACATATCATCTGAAATCGCATCGATATTCTGCACTCGGATTTCAGTTTCGCCATGCTCGAATCAAGGAAAATGAAAAGTGCGAGACAAAATCCCTGGAGGTACACTTGATGCGTTGGCCTTCAGTTATCCATTCCATGATCCACTTGGAACTTTCAGATTCATCACCGGTGATGTATAAGGTTGCATAGAATGACAGGATAATCTCTCGGTTCCAAAGGTGTTCGAATGTAAACACATTTGTGAGGCAGAAGTCTTCAATATATTGCAGCACCTGATAAAAAACAACCAATACTCTTCATTGCTGCTATGTCTGGGAACTCATGAGGGAAAAATTTCTTGCTGTCATAGAGAATCCGAGAATAAAAGATGGCATGTTCCTGAGTCCAGAAACGAGGGGATTCAGATGTGCGTGGCCCACTGTATGGACTTTCTCGAAAGAATTTAGGGGGCGTATTCCGATTGAATAGGAGCCCTTAGGCACCAGCACCTGCCTTGAACATAGGCAGTTCTTCACGAGGGAATGGATATTTCAGTTCATCCTTGACTGAAATCACATGATCACAATATATCACGGAGTCGGTATGACAAGCAGAAACTGATTTTTGTCCGGACGGTCCATCATTTGAGATCTTGTCACTGTGTTGATTGAAGTTTGCAGTTGAGGTGGAGCAGATTCTACAACTGGCAGCTCTGAGGTTGAATCAAGCACAAGAGTTTGTAGAGGTTATCAATAGTAAGTCGGCTGTTGAGCAGAGGGAGGAACCGAAACATTTGGTTCATGACGTGCAGGAGAAGCTTGAGGTTTAGACTGAGGAATTTCACCTTCTTCGGATACATGCGGCTGAGAGAAAATTTCCTCATGAACGGGGGAGGCCACATGCACTGGTTCAGTTTGCCTTAGCATTTTAGGAGCATCTTTAACTTGATCATTCACTGGCATGGGAATTGCTGGCTCCAGTATGTTTTCCTTCCGTGGCTCAGCTTCAGGAGACTTTTGTTTCATAGGAGGAGCAGCATTCTTCTTCGCAATTTTCTTTTTCTTCTTCTATTTCACCTGAGCAGATTGATCAACATTCCCTTTGATAAGATCATTATACCTAGTGGCTTGAGCTTGATGATCAAGGCAGATCTTGCAAACAATATTATTCATATCAGAATGAAATTCCAATCTTCTGTCTCGAAGGATAGTCAAAGCTCGATTGACATCCATGTATGATTCTTCAAGTTTCTTGATGACAAACTTGGAAGTTGTAGCTTTCAATTTCTTGTCAAGATCATTAAGTCCAACAGTGAGGTTGTTGATCTCAACAGAATCTTCTCTCATTTCTCGAACAAGATCAGACGCTTGAGAGACGACTTCATCAGGAATCGACAAAGATGCCACTTCACCATCAAATACGTTTTCAACAAATCTGTCATGCTGCTCCATAATGAACACTTGATTGAAATAAAGAGCAGCTTTAGTTTGGACATTAATCTGTGCAACAGGAGCTGTTTGCACGGCATCTTGCTCGGTTGGAGGCATAGAAGCCAATGGTTGAGTCAAAGTGGGAGCAAATTGAGCAGCCTTTTCTTTTAGAGCATCAGCTCGCAGAGCACTTTGCTCGGCAGAAGGAGCTATGATTTTCTTCACCTTCGGCTTTGCCATTTTCCAACCTGGCTTAGCTGTGCTTGCTAGGGCATCAACTACAAAATCTTGCAAATTTATTGCCTCAGGATGAGGGTTTGTATCCACGTGGTCTACCATAGCGACAGTGGTTGGTGGTGTTTTTCTCTTCAAAGTGATCTTCTTCGGAGGTGCTATTGGGACGGCACAAGCTTGAATATCAAGCAATATGTTGAAGTAGTGATGTTCACTTGTTCGGAGAGGGTTTCATCATTTCTAACAATTGGTTTAGCTAGCCTTTTCTTTGGCACGCTCTTTTTCTTCAAGGCAGCAGAGCCGGGATCACGTTTGTGCTTCAAACGCCCTTCTGATTTTCCTACGACCTTTTTCTTTTCGACCTCAGATTTGATAAGACGACTATTTTGTTCTTCTCGAGCTCTTTCCTTTTCTTCCTTCTTGGCTCTATTTTGAGCATTGTTCAGGGGCTTAGCCTTTTCATTGGGATAGGAGTCGGGAGTCTTAAGAGATGACTCATGAGCATCTGGTAGTGGCGGCGGTCTCTCCTGGGGATCGCTTGCTCGGACAAGGCCAATTGCACGGCAGTCACCCCACGGAGGCTGGAAGGCAAAGTTCTTTGCATATCGAGGATGAATCATTTCATAGTTAAACCAATTCCGTACAGAGTGACGTCGAATATTTTGTAGACGCCTTCTCTTCTCTCTTGCTGTTGCTCCCGGAACAGTGTTGTAGTTATCATGAGAGATATACCGAGCTGAATTTGTGAATGGTTGCCTACCACCTTTCTTTTTCTTTGGACCATCTTCTTCTTGCTCATCTTCATTTTGTTCAGATCGATTTCTTTTGCTGGTTGATGGGTCTACTGTTGCCCTTGGCATTTGGAGCCTTTGAGTCATCTGCTATACCCAGAACAGCTTCTTCATCATCGGCCATGCTCATAGGTGCAAAAGAATCTTCAACAGATTGCATATTCCTGTGAACAAGAATAGATTCGAGGGAAAATGTGTACAGGGTTACAAATTCACACAGCGAGGATTTTTCCGAACGAAAAAGTTTTGAGTAAGAAATAGATGCAGACTTTGAGAAATGTTGCAAATGAAGGAAACGTAGAGAACAAAATAGTAGGTTTGAAGAGTATACTAGTCAGCGTGCTAGGTATTCCATTCGAGCGAAACATAAAAAAAACCCTACATCTAAACTTTTTCGGATGCGAGGGACAACTAGAAACCACATCCACACTGGTAAAGGTAAAACCCTAGGTCTAAGATATGTGGTAAAATCGGAGAGAAATAACCGCAGATGAACTCGAACGTGAAGGACGGAGGCCCGAGTTCGAACTGCACGTACCCTAGCTCGGTGGCGTCCAAAAGCTACGACGGCGCAGGGAAGAAGATGGTTGTCGGCGTTCTGGGAACCAGGGAACCCACACTTGCCTACCTGCAGCCCAAGGCGTGGCTCCATCAATGGCCTGGTACGGCCCATCTTCAGCATCAATAGCACAAGACCCTCGCGAGGGGCCAAGCCTCGCGAGGCGGACAACGCCAAGATCTCCGGAAGGAGCGGCCTCCTAGGCTGGCTCCAAAGGAATGGAGATTCCTATGCAAGACCCCTCCTCGTGAGGTTCGGATGACGCAAGCCATGACGACCAAGGCCAGGTGGGCGCCAGTGGGCACAGTATGAAAGGTTTCCTCTTCGGTGCAAAGGAAGCAAGCGCAGGCGTGGAGTCCCGAGGAATCAGAAAAAGGTTTCCATTGCAGTGCAACAAAACCAGGACCGCCAGCACGGCAGGATGGAGGTCATCGCCGAGCCCACCACGGCGTCATGGCCAGAAGCTTTGCAGGCGAAGACCTCCTTTCGTCGGGATAAGATGTACTTCTTGTCCCCTTTCAAATTGGTCGTTGTGGGATCCCTTCTCGCCTTCGTTTTTGGCGGAAGAGGACCAACCCCACTATAAATATAGGTTAGCCACCACCATAGCAAGGGGTCGAATCCCTTGAGCTCACATTCACGCCCATGCATACCTCACGAGGTTGTTCTTCCTTGTACCAGTTCATCCTGAGCCCCACCACGAGGCTAATCCACCACAAAGCAGGAGTAGGGTTTTACACCGCGAGGTGGCCCGAACCTAGGTAAAACTGCTGGCTCCCTTTCCATTCGTGTTCGCCGAGCTAGGCTGTGAGAGCGACAAGTTGGCTGGCCAGGGAGGTTGAGTACTTCGCACACGCCCCTAAGTTCGAACCTCTCTTGGGTCCGCGGAGCCCTGAATCCGATATTTGGCACACCAGGTAGGGGGGCGTGTCGAAGCTTCTCCTCCGTCGGTTGATTCTCCACTGTTCCAGCGTCCTCATGGCTGATGCTTGCCGAGTTCACGCTGAGCGCCGGGCCACCCTCGTCACCCGTGTCGCCCAGACAGCGCCAGTGGTCGACGGCACCCCCCGTCGTTCCCCGTCGCCTGCAGCTAACGCAGCAACCGGCCCCGTAGCCCACGAGTAGCAGGCTTGGTTGCTGCATCCTTCTGTGCGGCGTGATGGACGCCCCGCCACTCCATCGCTGACTCCGGCGGCTGCTCATCTTCCCATGCTTGTCACGGGCCGGCAAATGTGCAGGCTGCGTTGCTCATGGCACGCGAGCTCCTGCGCTATTGCCCGGTCGATGACCTCTAGAAGGACTGGCTCGACCGCATCGCCGAGCTCATCAGCACCGTTGGAGAGTCCCCTGCACCATCTCACTCGCTGCCTCCCCCACCGCCTGCTGCGGGTGACGTGGCCCACGGCCCGCCTCCTCATCGTCGAGCCAAGGTGTGAGGCTCCTCCGCGCGACCCGCCGTGCAGGGCGCTGGCAAGCTGTCAAGTGGTGCAGAGGCCTCAAGGAGAGGCACGTGCTCTCCCAGCACCGCTGCATCAAGACCGCGTGCTGCCCGAGGTAGCGGCGCGCAAGCGCCAGGACCTGGCCGCCCTCTACGGCGGGTTCCGGTGAGCGTGGCAGGCTGCCTTGAATTCACCCCGGAGCTGCGCCACGTCATCTGGCTAGGGAAGTTCAAGCCAGACCCGCCTCCATGCTACGACGACACCCCTGACCCTGCCGAGTTCCTTCAGCTCCACGAGCTGAGCATCGAGGCGGCCAACAGCGATGAGAAGGTCATGGCGAACTGGTTTCCCATGGCCCTCAAGGATGGCGCGTGCTGATGGCTCCTGAACCTCCCTGCGGGATCGATCTCCTCCTGGGACCAAATGCGAGAGCACTTCATCGCCAACTTCCAGGGCACTCTCGACCGCGCTCCAGCTGTGGGAGACATTCGGCGTATCAAGCAGCAGCCGGGGGAGACCTTGCACAAATACATCCAGCGCTTCACCAACGTTCACCTCAAGATCCCCAAGGTTTCGGACAAGGCAATCATCTCAACATTCACCGATGGCATCCGGGACGTCAAGATAAAGGAAGAGCTCGCCATACACGAGGACCTGTGCTCGGCTCTGGAGATGTTCAACATGGCAACCAGATGTGCGAGGGCCGAAGAAGGTCGCTCTTCTTCCTTGAGCTTCCGAAGGCTGATCCAGAAGATAAGAAGGCCAAGGCAAAGGACGTGAAGCACAAAGGCCCGGCTGTGCTCATTGCCGAACCCGAGATGAAGTGCGGCTGCGACCACCCCGAGTCCTCCAAAGGCAGTCGCCCGTTCTGCGTCTTCCACAACATCCACAGCCACAACACCAATGACTGCCAAGAGCTCATGCCCATCTGAGATGGGCGCCTTGGCCGCCGCCCTGAATGCAACGACCGCAGCTACGGACGCGGAGGAGGCATGGCAGAGGACGCAGGGACAACCACAACCCCCGCCAGGACTGGCGTGACCAGCCTCGTGAGGACCGCCGGCAGGGCCTGCCTCGCGAGGGCCCCTGGAGGGATCAGCCTCATGAGGGCCATCCTCAGGGCAATGCTAGCCTTCCTCTACTGCCGCCACTCGCAAGGAGGAACGATGACCATCGCCAAGTGTCGGAGTAAATGGCCACGGGTAGCCTAACCGACTGCCCCTGGTTCTTCTGAAAAAATTATCAGGCCTTTGGGCCTCCAAGCACTCCAAGCATTGGGCTGCCTTCCCTGGCCGGCTACCTCTGAAGCCGACTCCCGGAAGGCGACGCAGCCTCAACGACCTCCCCCCAGGACAACCACGGGGTGGCCGACTCCAGGGAGCCGGCCAAGGAGAGCGCCGACTCCAAGCAGTCGGCCGAGACCACAACCACCAAAGCTACACCCACATAACGGTGACAAGATGGGCTCACTACCCCTGAGGCCCGAGGCAGGCATGGCCACAGGAGGCCGTACGGGATGACCGTCTCCTATTCGGCTCGGCATTGTAGCCATGCCAGCCTCAATGTCATCCACGACCGACTCCTGTACGGCCCGCGGGCGGCGGGCCCCTTCCGCCAGAGAGAGGCGCGGAGGCGGCCCGGCCTCCCCTAGTCGGCCAAGGGCGTAGCCGGCCCCCAGAAGCCGGCTACCCCCTTCCTCGAAGCAGGAGCCCCATTAAGGAGACAAGACGAGGTAAGGCTACAGTGAGAGCCCCCGAGGCGGCCCACTGTAGCCATGCTTACCTCGACAAAGCCCTCGTCATCAGAGGCGAGGCTACAGTAAGCAGCCGCCGGCAAGACCCTAGGCGGTGGGGCCGGCCTGTCGGCCAAGAGGCCGGCAGCCGGCGGGACCCACCAGTCGGCGGGCCCAAACAGCCGGCGGAGAAGCCGGCGAGTGTAGACACTGACGGCTGGGACCAGAGCCCAGCCGGATTACAATTGTACCCCCGGGGGGTAGGCCTATATAAACCCCCCGGAGCACCCATGCAAAGGGTTGGCTTCAAAACACAGCACACACACCATAGAGATAGAGAGAAGCAAGAGCTAGCCTTGTTCTTCTTCTCCCTTGAACCCAACAGCTCTAGGAGCGATTGTAGCTACCTTTCCTTGATCTAGTGATCATGCGGAGACCCCGCAGAGCAGGACTAGGGGTGTTATCTCCTCGGAGAGCCCCAAAACTGGGTAAGATCCGCCGGCGTGCATGTCTTCACCTCTTCCCGTTTCCAGGCACCGGCGATGTTTTATTGGCACCCACAATGATAAGCCATCCGTTGGCATATGTCGCACCAACCACCCGACATTTGGCGCCCACCTTGGGGCCAGGTGCACCGTCCTCCGGAGACCTGTTCTGGACGGGAACCCTCTTCCTCCCCCACGAGCGCAGCCAGCCTGCTGCGCCCGATGGCGTTTGCCTCGACGCGCTGCAAGGCGTCGACGACGCCTGCGCAGCGAGTTGCCTCGCCGATCTGCTCGGCGAGACTCGCATCTCTGAGAGCCGCCTCGTCAGCCTCGTCGACCAGCTTCACGTCTCCAGCGAGCCTGCTGCACATGTGGAGTCGGTCGGCTCCACCGACCCGATGCTTGTCGACTCCGACACAGCATCGCTTGACGCCTACCCCTCCGACGTGGTGGTCTTCGACGACCCTCTCCCTCGAGCTGACAGTGGCAGCAGCGCTGTCACCGAAGTGCTGGTCATCAGCCACGTCGCCAACTCGGGTGAGAACGCCCACGACGCCCTGCAAGCGGCGATGCACGACCTCTCCGTCCCCATCCCAGCCGATGCCGACGTCGTGACCCTGGAGGCACGCCGCCTCGCCCTCATCGCGGAGGGCCAGAAGATAGCCTCCATGAGATGCCTCACCGAGGCCCACCAGCGCGAAGTCGACCGCGCCGCCTTCGGTACGCCGCCGCCTAGCGGCCCGAGCCGAGCCGGCTTCGTCCAGAAGCGCGGCGCGGCCGTCGCCAGCATGCTGGGGACAGATCGCCCCGTCTACGCCACCCCGCTCGAGAATCTGCGAGCCGCTCAGGCGGCCGCAGAAGAGCTCAATGGGCTGGGAGCCGATGAGCTCCCCTACATGACAAGATGGATCCAGCAGCTGATCGATGCGGCTGCAGAACGGCATGAAGCCGGCGCCCGTGCTGATAGTCATCCCCCGCGCCAAGAGCACGCCGCAACGTCCCGCTCGCCGACTGCGAGCGGCGCACGCCAGAAGAAAGACAAGGAGCTGGCTGCCAGCCGCAGCCGGACTCGCATCACCATCGAGCGCGACGCGGAGGGCCACCCTCGAGCAGTAGAGCACCAAGGAAATCTGCCTCCTCCCCCGGCTCGAAGAGAAAGACGCCTCACTCGGCCGCCTATCACACACCCGACTCTTGGCGACCGACTCGGCCGCCGAGAAGGAGTCGGCGAGAACGACGCCCGCCACAGGATCGACCGTCTTGCTCGATCCTTGGCGTTAGAAGAAGAAGACGATGTCAGCCCGCCATGCTTTGGCCCCCGCATCCGCGACGAGCCCTTCCCCAAAGGGTTCTCGCTCCCCAGAGACACGCCCAAGTACAACGGCTCAGTGAAGCCGGAAGATTGGCTCATCGACTACTCCACGGCCGTCAGCATAGCCAACGGCAATCGGCGCGTCGCCGTGAAGTACGTCCCCCTCATGCTGCAAGGCACGGCGCGCACATGGCTCAACAGCCTCAAGCCCTACAGCATCAACAGTTGGCTGGACTTCACAGAAGTCTTCGTCCGCAACTTCACCAGCACCTACAAGCGGCCTCCCAAGCCTCGCCAGCTCTCCCTCTGCGTCCAAGGGCCCAACGAGTCGACCCGCGACTACCTCACGCGGTGGGCCGAGCTCCGCAACTCCTGCGAGGGGTGCATGAGATCCAGGCCATCGAGTACTTCACCGCCGGGTGCCGAGAGGGCACCCTCCTCAAGCACCGACTCCTCTGCGACGAGCCGGCTACCCTCGACGAGTTGCTGGTCACCGCGGACAAATACGCCATGGCCGACACCTCAATGAAGACCGAGCTGCGAGTAGACACCTCCGGGAAGGTGATTGCTCCGGCTCCGAAGACGCCGGCTGGCGACCCTAATCGGCGCCCCTACCAGAACGACCACAAGCGCAAGGCCCCCATGCCGACTTCCTCCAGTCGGCAGGTGGCCACCGTTGAAGATGAGCAGCCCGAAGAACGGCCCGCTCCCAAGAAGAAGGGTGGCAGGCCGGCCTTGGCAGCCGGCTTTCTCCTACGAGCAAGCTCTTGATGCCCCCTGCAAGTTCCACAGCGGCGCGAAGCCGTCCAACCACACAACCCGGAAATGCCATTGGCTCACCCGCATCACCAAGGGCGAAGGGATGCTGCCGCCTCCGCCTCCCGGCCCGCCGCCTCCAGCCCCTCAGCAGCCGGCGGCTCGGCCGGCAGTCGGCGCCATCCAAGACGAATTCCCCGAAGAGCACGCCGCCTACGTCGTCTTCACCAGTCAAGCCGACGACAAGCGCAGCCGACGCCGACAGCATCAAGAAGTGAATGCAGTCGCCACTAGCGCCCCGAGTTCATGCACTGGTCAGAGAAGCCAATCAGCTGGAGCCAGGCCGACCACCCAGAGGTGATGCCCTCTCCTGGCTCCTATGCGATGGTCTTGGATGTCACCCTCGCGACGGAGAGGCGAGCTGCCAGATTTTCCCGCGTCCTGATAGACGGCGGAAGCAGTATCAACATACTGTACCGCGATACCATGGAGAAGCTGAACATCAAAGCGAAGCAGCTCATGCCGAGCCGCACCGTCTTCCATGGTATCGTCCCCGGCCTGTCTTGCTCCCCAATCGGCAAGATCAAAATGGATGTTCTCTTCGGAGACAAAGATCATTTTCGCCGAGAAGCAATATGGTTCGAGGTAGTGGATTTGGAGAGCCCCTATCATGCACTGCTTGGCCGACCTGCTCTGGCCAAGTTCATGGCTGTGCCCCACTACGCCTACCTAAAGATGAAGATGCCGAGCTCGAAGGGGATCGTCACGGTAGCCGGCGACTACAAGAAGTCCATCGAGTGCGCCATGGCCAGTAGCCGGCTGGCCGAGTCCCTCGTGGTGGCAGAAGAGAAGAAGATGTTGGAACGGGTCGTGGCCATGGCCGGCAAGCAGCCGGCCTTGTCCCCCAACCCCAAGGATTGTGATGCGCAGGGCTCCTTCCAGCCTGCCAAAGAGACAAAGAAGATACCTCTGGACCCGGAGAACCCGGAGAGGTTCGCTGTCATCGGGGCGAACATGGATAGTAAATAGGAAGGCGAGCTTGTCGACTTCCTCCGTGCGAATCGAGACATTTTCGCATGGTCCCCAAAGGACATGCCGGGTGTCCCGAAGGATTTCGCCGAGCACAAGCTACATGTCCGAGCTGATGCGAAGCCGGTCAAGCAACCCCTCCGCCGACTGTCAGAAGAGAAGCGAAGAATTGTGGGAGAAGAGATAGCCCGGCTCCTTGCCGCTGGCTTTATCATGGAAGTGTTCTTTCCAGAATGGCTTGCCAACCCAGTTCTGGTTTTGAAGAAGAATAACAAGTGGCGTATGTGTATAGACTACACCAGTCTGAACAAGGCCTGCCCAAAGGATCCGTTTGCTCTGCCACGGATTGACCAAGTGATAGACTCCACAGCCGGATGCGAGCTGTTAAGTTTTTTGGATGCGTACTCAGGGTACCATCAGATCAAGTTGGACCCAGCTGACCGCCTGAAGACTGCCTTCATCACACCCTTTGGAGCTTTCTGCTACCTGACTATGACATTCGGCTTGAGAAATGCCGGTGCCACTTTTCAGCGTTGCATGCAGAAATGTCTCTTGAAACAACTCGGCAGAAATGCCCACGTCTATGTAGACGACATTGTGGTGAAGACAGAGAAGCGCGGCACCCTGCTGGAAGACCTGAAAGAAACATTCGCCAACTTGCGCCGATTCCAAATCAAGCTCAACCCCGAGAAGTGCGTGTTCGGAGTGCCAGCCGGCCAGCTGCTAGGCTTCCTGGTCTCCGAACGCGGCATCGAGTGCAACCCCGTCAAGATCAAGGCCATCGAGAGGATGGAGATTCCCACCAAGCTGCGAGATGTGCAGAAGTTCACTGGCTGCTTAGCCTCCCTGAATCGTTTTATCAGCCGACTAGGAGAGAAGGCTCTCCCCCTGTACCGACTCATGAAGAAGTCCACTCACTTCGAGTGGAACGACCAAGCCGACCAAGCCTTCCATGAGTTGAAGAAAATGCTGACCACTCCGCCTGTCCTGGCGGCGCCGACTGAGAAGGAGCCCATGCTCCTCTACATCGCCGCGACTAGCCGAGTCGTCAGCACTGTTGTTGTGGTCCAGCGCCCGGAGGAAGGCCGAGCCCAGCTAGTCCAGAGGTCGGTGTACTATCTCAGCGAAGTGCTATCCAGCTCAAAGCAAAACTACCCGCACTACCAGAAGATGTGCTATGGGGTGTACTTCGCTGCCAAGAAACTGAAGCCCTACTTCCAAGAGCACCCCATCACGGTCGTGTGCACTGCCCCGCTCGCCGAGATCATAGGCAGCCGGGATGCATCCGGCCGGGTGGCTAAATCGGCCATTGCATTGGCGCCCTACACGATCTTCTACCAACCCCACACCGCCATCATGTCCCAAGCACTGGCCGACTTCCTCGTGGACTGGGCCGAGACCCAGTACTTACCGCCGGCTCCCGACTCTACCCATTGGCGGATGCACTTTGACGGGTCCAAGATGCGCACCGGCTTGGGAGCCGGCATCGTCCTCACCTCTCCCAAAGGCGACAAGCTCAAGTACACGCTGCAGATCCACTTCGCCGCCTCCAACAACGTGGCCGAGTACGAGGCGCTCGTACATGGGCTCCGGCTAGCCAAAGAGCTTGGCATACGCCGGATCCTGTGCTACGGCGACTCAGATTTGGTGGTCCAGCAATCGTCTGGCGACTGGGACGCCAAGGACGCGAACATGGCGAGCTATCGATTCCTCATCCAGCAGATTAGCGGATACTTCGAAGGGTGCGAGTTCCTCCACGTGCCAAGGGCCGACAACGACCAAGCAGATGCCCTAGCACGGATCGGCTCCACCCGACAGGCCGTACCGACTGGCGTCTCCCTCCAGCGCCTCCTCAAGCCGTCCATCAAGCCGTCTCTAGAGTCGGATTCCATCTTCGTACCGCCTGCACCAGATACAGCCGGATCCGACTGGAGAAACCCCGCAGGTGGCACGGGGACTTCGACTACTAGCCCGGGGACTGCCGTAGTCGCACCCGGCCCGGGGACTTCAGAACCCGGCCCGGGGACTGCAGCAGTCGGCCCGGGGACTGCAACGACACAAGAAGCGGTGGCCGACTCACCCAACCCACCCACCCGAGTCATGGTGGCTACATTAACAGAAGCAGAAGTCACAGCTCCCTCATGGGCCCAGCCCATCCGCAAGTTCCTAGTCAGCAGAGAGCTGCCGGCTTATGAGATCTCAGCAAGACTAGTGCAACGACGAGCCGCATCATATACAATAATCAACAGAGAGCTTGTGAAGCGCAGCGTCACTGGAGTCTTCCAGCGTTGCGTTGAGCCAGAAAAAGGAGTGGCAATCCTCAAGGATATCCACCAAGGTGAGTGCGGCCACCACGCAGCTTCAAGATCACTTGTGGCCAAGGCTTTCTGCCATGGTTTCTTTTGGCCGACTGCCGTGGAAGATGCTAAAGAAATAGTCAAGAGCTGCAGAGGATGCCAAGTTTTTAGTTCCAAGCAACACCTGCCGGCTTCTGCACTCAAGACCATCCCCCTCACCTGGAACTGGGGAGGCGGCAACTGTTGGACTCGGGAGGCGGCAACCACGGGAGGGCGGCAAAGGAAACAGCGAAAGGATAAAAAGCAAAGTACAGGGAAAGGCCAAACGCATGCATAAGTTATATATACAATAAAGCCCCCAACAGGCTGGCAACAGACATAAGTTCGAATACACCCAGTGGGTGGAATTGTGTAGACTTAACCAAACATTGTTCCAGAAGTAACAAGACAGGAAAACAAAAGATGGCAGACTAAGGCGCGGTGCGGAGGCCGAGCTGGTCGGTGAAGGCGGCCTCGCCGGCTAAAGGAGTGGCCGCCTAGCGGGTCTCGGCTTGATCACCACCAACGGCAGGCGACGCACTCGCTCGCGACGTAGTGCTGGAGGTGCGGTCAGGCTGAGGCTGGCCGGCTGCTCCACCAGCCGGCTCGGCGTCTTCACCTTCCTCCTCCTCTTCTTCACCCTCGTCGCTGGAGTTGATCTCCTCCGCCGAATCTTCACCGTCCGCCGGGTTCAGCCCGAACCACTCCTCCGGCTGGGCGACTCCGTTGTCGTCTACCTCGGGGGCGAAGACGCTGGTGCCTGTGTAGTCGGCGATCGCCGAAGCCCGCCGGATGATAGCTGGCCGCGCCGGCTCCAGCTCCGTGTCGGCTTGCTGCCGCCAGGTAGCCAGTTGATCCAGGCTCAGGCCGGGATACCAGGCCTTGACGAACTCCAGCGCCCGCCTGGCGCCGGAGCGAGCCGCCGAGGCCTTCCAAGCCTCGAAGCGGCCGACTGCCACCTCTAGCCAGTCGGCAGTCCGACTGGGGGTGCGAGGAACCACCTTGCCGGGCCAGAGGGCGGCCAAGACTTGCGCCCCGGCACGCTGAAGCCGACGGAGCAGTCGGTGAGTCGGCTGGATGCGGGCCTGGATCACCAGGAGCTGCTCCTCCAGCGAACGGCTGGCGGTTGGCGAGATCTCAAAGCCAGCCTGCCTTCACGCTTGGCGACGGGCCTCGATGGTCTGGTTGGCGGCAGTAGAATAGCCAGGGAAATATTCTACGGAAGAAAGAAGAAGAAAAGAAGAAAAGAGCACCAAATCAGAAAAAGAGCCAAAGTGGCAGATGGCAAGAAAGGAGGAAGAGGATGGCGGTTTACCGTCAACCAGATCTTCGATCTGGCCATAGCCAGAGATCAGAGTCTGCCTGGCCTCAGCCCAGCCAGCCGCCTCCGTCTCATACTCGGCCTGGAGAGCGGCTTCGCGGTCCTGCACGGCCTTCAGTGCCGCCTTGTGGCCTTCCTCCTGGTCGGCCAACTTCTTGGCCAGGCGGTCGCGTTCCTGCACCAGGGCGGCGAGCTCGGCATCCTTGGCACGAAGGGCAGTCTGAGACTCTCCCAGCTGTGCCCTCAGACTGGCGTTGGCCGCTGCAGAGACGGCAGAAAAAGAAAGAACAGTAAGAAGAAGTCGTCAAGGAAGATCCGACCCGACTGCTCAGCAGTCGGCCCGAATCTCGGGGACTACACCCAGTGGTGCGCTGACGCGCCCCCACATGAGATAAAGAACAAAGCACGTACCTCGGCTCTCAGTAAGGTCGGCGGTCTTCTGGGTCAGCTCCCGAGCCTGGGAGTTGAAGGCAGCCGCACGAAGATTGTGGTAGTCCTGCAAGATAGACAGAACTTCGAAGTAAGAGCAAGAATAGCAAAGACAAACCCACCAAGAAGTTCCAAGCCGCCTGCTCAGCAGCCGACTCAGAACTCGGGGACTACACCCAGTGGGTGCGCTGACGCGCACCCATGGAAGAAATCAAGATCAAGAAGAAATCAAAGTCAAGAAGAAGCAAGAGGGGAAGACTAACCCGGATGGCCGCCCACGTCGCAAGGAACTCGTCGGTGAACTGCCTCAGTGCCGCAGCTTGGCCCTGGAGCCGGGTCCGGACGTCCTGCGCAGCCACGTTCATCACGGCCGTCCCTCCGCCTGGCATCCACCCCGAGGTAGCGCTGGCCGCCTCCGCATCCTAGGCTGACGAGCTGGAGCCCACGGCCGGCTGCGGCTCCGACGCGGCTTTCTATGGCTCCGACGCAGCCTTCCCCGCGCGCCGGCTTGGCGGCATCCGGACCGCCATCTCAGTCCTCACGGCCGGCTCGCCCCCCGCCGACTACGCAAGCGGCTGATTAGGCCGGCCGCCTTGAGCCGCCCCAGTTGGCGGGGTCGGCACCGGCGCTCTCTCCAGGATGATGACGTCGTCGTTTCTCCCCAGCCCTGGCTGGTCGCCGCTGGCTCCCTCTGGCGAGGGCTCCATGTCCCCAGGCGCCATGACGCGCAGCGGGGTGACCATCAAAACCTCCCCCGCCGCCGCCGCGGCCGCAGCCTCTGCGTGGGCCCTGGCTGCGGCATCAGCGAGCGCCTTCGCCGCCTCCTCCTCCCGTGCCACCTGGGCGGCGGCCGCCTTCCGTGCCTCCGCCTCCCGCGCCTCCTGTTCCTCCCGCGCCTCCCGCGCGTTCCGTTCCGTCGCCGCCTGAAGCTCGGCGCAGGGGTCCACACGGCGGGTGGTGCTCCCAGACCCCCTCGGCGACTCGACGACGGAGGCAGCAGCCGCCCGCTCAAGCGACAACGGAGCTCTGATCATTGAAGAAAAAGACAAGGGCTCAGGAACCACCAGAGAAAAGAAAGAAAAAAGAGTATACGAAAGAAAGTGAACTTCCGCCGACACGGTCTGCGGTTGCTTCACCGTCTTGCGGAAGCGAGCCGCCTTCGCGGCCGCCTCCTCCCGCCTGGTGGCTGCCGCCCCGCCCCTGGGTTTCTTCGTCCGGCTGCCGAACAAACCCTGGGCGGCGCGACGCTTTTGACCTCCGCCCCGAGCAGGCGGTGCAGCGGAGGAACCCACGCCGCGTCCAGATGCCGGCTGGCGGCGCGGGGCGACTTCGGCCTCATCGTCGTCCGGCCAGTCGTCGAAGGTGACTCCGAGCCCGGAGCCGCCTGCTTCGCCGCCGGCTTGGCCACCGCCCGGCTCGATGTTGTCGTCCATACCGGCCGCCCCCAAGTAGGGGTCCTCCAGATCGTGTTCGGTCCGGTCTGGGACGAATCGACGCTCCGCGTCTGACCCGCCGGCCGGCCGAAGAAGAGGGCTCTGTCGAAAAACAAACCGACTAAGTTAGAGTCGGCCAAGAGGAACTCGGCAACGACTCCTACTACTTGATCGACGCGCAAAAACCAAAAGCACGCAAGAGAGACGACTCCGGCAAGGAGTCGGAGCGACCATGGAACGCAAACCTCCTGAGACGATTTTACAGTTGAAAGCAGTATGTATCATGCTACCCTTTTGTATTAAGGACAAACCAACAGGCCCCCCGAGCAGTACTCGGGGACTGCCTTTGTTTATCTATGAATGACAAGTGTCATATCCATGAATGTATTATTACATTTGAATTCTTGTCTGGCACCGGGTTCAACTAGTCGGCCCGGGGACTGGCCGCCTTGAGCTATATTGAAAGTTCTAGTCGGCCCGGGGACTAGTCGGTGTGGGCTGGCAGGCTTTCTGACCAAGGGAGGCCACGTGGTTCGCAGACGGCAAGTTCCGGCCCGCAGCCCGGTGCACACACTAGCGAGCTCCCGCCCTCCGACTCCGGAGTTTTCGACCAAGGCGGCACGCCTAACCAAAGCCAGCTCCCAGCTTCCGACTTGTCAAGAAAGGAAGCTGATCGAGCTTCTCAACCCCTATTCCACCTCGAAGCCCAATCAGCTTCGGGGACTACTGTCGGAGTAAATGGCCACGGGTAGCCTAACCGACTGCCCCTGGTTCTTCTGAAAAAATTATCAGGCCTTTGGGCCTCCAAGCACTCCAAGCATTGGGCCGCCTTCCCTGGCCGGCTACCTCTGAAGCCGACTCCCGGAAGGCGACCCAGCCTCAACGACCTCCCCCCAGGACAACCACGGGGTGGCCGACTCCAGGGAGCCGGCCAAGGAGAGCGCCGACTCCAAGCAGTCAGCCGAGACCACAACCACCAAAGCTATACCCACATAACGGTGACAAGACGGGGCGTGGCCGCAGTGCGGCCCACTACCCCCGAGGCCCGAGGCAGGCATGGCCACAGAAGGCCGTACGGGATGACCGTCTCCTGTTCGGCTCGGCACTGTAGCCATGCCAGCCTCAACGTCATCCACGACCGACTCCTGTACGGCCCGCGGCGGCGGGCCCCTTCCGCCAGAGAGAGGCGCGGAGGCGGCCCGGCCTCCCCCAGTCGGCCAAGGGCATAGCCGGCCCCCAGAAGCCGGCTACCCCCTTCCTCGAAGCAGGAGCCCCATTAAGGAGACAAGACGAGGTAAGGGTACAGTGAGAGCCCCCGAGGCGGCCCACTGTAGCCACGCTTACCTCGACAAAGCCCTCGTCATCAGAGGCGAGGTTACAGTAAGCAGCCGCCGGCAAGACCCTAGGCAGTGGGGCCGGCCTGTCGGCCAAGAGGCCGGCAGCCGGCGGGACCCACCAGTCGGCGGGCCCCAACAGCCGTCGGAGAAGCCGGCGAGTGTAGACACTAACGGCTGGGACCAGAGCCCAGCCGGATTACAATTGTACCCCCGGGGGGTAGGCCTATATAAACCCCCCGGAGCACCCATGCAAAGGGTTGGCTTCAAAACACAGCACACACAGCATAGAGATAGAGAGAAGCAAGAGCTAGCCTTGTTCTTCTTCTCCCTTGAACCCAACAGCTCTAGGAGCGATTGTAGCTACCTTTCCTTGATCTAGTGATCATGCGGAGACCCCGCAGAGCAGGACTAGGGGTGTTATCTCCTCGGATAGCCCCAAACCTGGGTAAGATCCACCGGCGTGCATGTCTTCGCCTCATCCCGTTTCCAAGCACCGGCGATGTTTTATTGGCACCCACAATGATAAGCCATCCGTTGGCATATGTCGCACCAACCACCCGACACCAAGATGAGTGGGCTGGGGGCTTCTAGGAGCCTCATGCCGTCGCCTGCATCCTAGGCGGCGCTCAGGCCCCCGCCTCCCATCGCATCTTCAAGCAGTTCGCTTGCAAGGTGAACGCGACCCTCCCCAAGCTCGAGGCGCCGCGTCCGCTCAGGTGGTCCATGTACGCCATCACCTTCGATTCTGCTGACTAGCTCAAGTGCGCGGCCGTTGCCGGCGCCCACCCGATGCTCTGCTCAACCACCATCAGCAACGTCGTCGTCACCAAGACACTCATCGATGGCGAGGCGGGGCTCAACGTCCTCTCCACCGAGACGTTTGACATGCTCCAGGTGCCTTACGGCTAGCTTCATCCCACCAAGACTTCTTCAGGAGTGACCGACGGCTCCACCATCCCCATAGGGCAGATCCGCCTCCCTATCACCTTCGGCAAGCACGACAACTACCACACTGAGCTCATCGACTTTGATTGTCGGTGTACAAAAGTAGGGGCACTCCTTTGTACCCCTTTACTTGTGCACGGGCAGTCGGAGCCACGCGCCACGGCCACTCTTAGCAGGACAAGGGAGGGAAGCCGGAGAGAAGCCAAAGGCACAAGATGGCCAAGGCAACGCCAAGACCAAAAACTCAAAGGACAGAAGGGCGAAGCATGTTCCCCGGCAAGGCCCTTGCCGGGGCAACCTCGGCGGCCCCGGCAAGGGCCTTACCGGAGCAGCACGCCCGACGCCAACAGAGTGAGCCGCCCTTGAGCCCACGGGTCCCAACCCAACCAACTGCGTTGGGACCAGGGCTCGGGAGGCACCTCCATGGTGGCATGCAGATCTTTGCCAAGACCATAGATATATGAAATCAGGTGAGAACCAGAAGACGGCGACCCTCGGCGGGATCCTTGCCGAGGAGATCCACAAGACCCCCGGCAAGCGCCTTGCCGGGGACGACTACAACACCACAGCAAGACCCTTGCCGGGCCCCCGGCAAGGCCCTTGCCGAGGGCATCAGCGGGGCCACAGCCAGGCCCACATCAACCAAGACTCCACCGCCGCCCCCAAGCAGCTGCTAGCTCAACCAGCTGGGCAGGCACATACGTGGCGATGGGCGGCCCCTACGCCAACTCAGCAAGCACCTACGTGGTGGCATGCAGATCTTCGTGAAGACCCTACCACCGCGCCACCTCAGCTGCCTGCCTGCCTACATGGCACCGCATGCACCGCTGACCTGGGGGCGTGTCGAAGCAAGGCGAGCAGGCAACGGATGGGACGGGCCTCGCTCTCGTCCCCGATAAAGCTAAGGGACACCTAAGCTACGCATTAAATGCGTGTTGTCCTGTAACACGGTCGATAAGCTCGCAGCACTGTATACCTTTCCACCTCCTGTGTGCCACTGTGGCAGCCCCTTTCGACTATAAAAGGAAGCCTATGGCGTACTGGAGGGGGATTCGGCTCTTTTGAACGGCACAACCACCATAGCTAGTTCAAAAGCTCAAGAACACTCAATACATCCACTAAAGCAGGACTAGGGTTTTACGCACCCTCGCGGCCCGAACCTGGGTAAACAATCCTTTTGTTGACTGTTGATCCTAATATGGCACAAGAATTGACGATGCCATAGGGAAGACCAATTTGAGGATATAGGAATAGAGGACAAATGACTTGATGAGTTTGTATCAGTGACCTTGAGGAATTATCTGATACTTTGGTAGATCACGAGGCTTTCATGTTGGTAGATGAACTTGGTGGGATCATGTTGATGGAGTAGCATAACTTTCATTACCCTTGAGTAAACTGGATTTAGTAGGACAATTATGATCGCAAGCTGGAATTCTTGGAAGTATATGGATTTAACTTAGCCATGGGATATTGATAGGAGACAATTGATATTACATAAAATACTTGGGGGAAACATGTAGGAATTCTCGTTGGACATGAGATTTGGATTTAAATAGGTGATCCTAGTGGAGTATAGGTGGTGAGTAAGTCCACATGGTTCGGAGTAAATTGGATTTAGACTGATGATCTCGATCATGATACCATGTTTCTCGGTGGACGATAAACTAGGAGATTGGGTTAATTGTTGGAGTTGATTCATAGAAAGGAAACAAGATTTTGGAGTGGGATACGACGTTTTTCCTTAGGATAGAGATGCACTAACATGGACCTTGGAAGAATAGGATGAGCACTTGGATTGTCATGTTTTATTCCAGCTTGGAAGCTTGTATGCTCTACCCATGGATTTTTAGGGGTAGCCATACATATGAGTTTGGGGATCGTAGACATATATGATTTTGTTAGACCTCCTCTTGGGAGCCATGGGGATATGAATCACATGAGTGATGATTGGAGTCGACCTATACGAAATGATGCTTTCAACGGTATAAGGTGATCTGTTTGGAGGACTAGATAGAACTATTGGCATCTCAGGAATTGTGCTCAAGGATAACATGATAAACGTTCACTCACACCCTAGAATCCTTGAAACCCTTAAGCCCTACCAAGCTACAACATGGTTGGGTCATGACCATGGGTCTTGACTCTAGATCGAGAACACCTTGGACCATACTCAACCAAGACCACCACCAATACCCCAACCTACCTTATGTACTCCATGGATTTCTTGGAGTACTTGGAAAAGTTGGTTGTCATCTTTATTTTGGTGACGTACCTGTCTACCCGACGACGGAAGAAGAGCCGTCCAGCTGGTTAGAGAGCATTTGAAGACCGCCAAGTCAAGGAGGAAGAACTAAACCAACCGCCATCGTCAAGAAGCAAACTTCCGCATCGAAGACCGTGTGTATCTACAAGCCATTCCTCTCAAAGGAACCAAGCATTTCCATGTCAGAAGGAAGCTCAGACTGAGATCTATCGACCCTCTTCGAGACCACTTCAAGACGAAGAGTAGATTGCTACTAGCTGGAGTTACCACCTAATTTGTCCTATGTGCACAAAGTTTTTCCACACAACACCACTCCGAAAATGCTTCTAACTCCCTAACTAGCCCGATCTCTACAAGGACATCGATCACCGAGCTATCGACCCCCAGCCCAATATGACTTACGCAAGAGACCCCAATTGCAATCTGGATCAAGCAGGATGTCATACACGAAGCCACGCCATCGAGTACTTCAAGGTTCAATGGAGCTCCACTCGGAAGCACAAGCAGTATGAGGGCGTGAAGACTACCCCCAAATCCAGTTTTCGTATTCCTTTCCACGCCTAGTTTGGGAATCTCGGCGACGAGATTCTTGTAAGGGGGGTAGGTCTGTCAGACCCTGATTTTCATGCCACAACACTTAAGTTAATAAATCATGATAAAGTGTGGTTTGACAAAAACTTTTGCATTATTTGGCTTT
The DNA here is from genome assembly GCF_018294505.1 of Triticum aestivum. Taxonomy (NCBI): domain Eukaryota; kingdom Viridiplantae; phylum Streptophyta; class Magnoliopsida; order Poales; family Poaceae; genus Triticum; species Triticum aestivum. The sequence continues at coordinate 202,410,566 of NC_057811.1, read as the reverse complement.
TATTTGGTGTTGGTTTTCTCTCTGTGTTTTTCAAGTGCTCTTTAAAGTCAACACAACTCCACCTTCTATACTTCATCTCCTTGCCCCAAGCTTCTGCCCAATGATCATGCCATGTGTATAGAGCAATATAGTATTTTCCTACAAAAATAATTTGGCCAAAAAGTATTTTCTGAAATTAGTTTTCCAAAAGGCCCTGAATTGAAGTTTGCACTACAAGTACTTGATTTGCGGTATGAAAAATATTTTAAAGAGTATATTTGAAACCTATTAGATATAGGACTCCCATAAACCAGAAAAATATAATTTTAAAAGTAATTTTCCTATTTTATTTAAAGGCTTTTTCTTAAGGCCAGAAATGGTCTTTAATAGGTTAGAATTATTTTAAAGCTTCAAAAATATTTGATAAAAATCAGGGAAACTCAGTGGACATATATTTTCCATATATAAGAGTTTCAACACATGGTCATGTTCAAAATATTGGGCAAAACCGACCAAAACCATTTCTGTCCATTTCAAGTATTTGAAATATTTCTACAAGAAATATTTTGCAATAAATCCAGGAAAATTCTAGCAAGTCACATATGGATAATATGATGACCTTGCAAAGTTTCAGCTCAATCCAAACTATTTTGGGTCACCAAAGTGCCCCAAAATCATCTCTGTCCGGATTCAAGTCTGAGCAACTTCACATTGCCAACTTATTCCAAATGCCCCCAAACTTTGTGGTCATGCTCAAAAGCCCAAATGATGACACTACACCAAGTGGTGCATCAAGGGGAATGGTTTTTCATGACTAGATCTTGGTAAATGCATTTCTGTTGATTTCTAGGGTTTACAAAAGTTGTATTGGCAACTTTTCCCAAATGAGCTCAAAATTGGTGGAAGGCCCTAATTATATGTGCCATTTCACCTTGTGGAGTCTCTTGACAAATGGAAATCCTCTGCTTGCCCAAACCAATATCAAACACCTTCTGCCACATTCCCCAAAACACCATTCTGACCCCTTCCACTAATCTCCATGGGCTCAAAGTTTTACCACAGCCACTCCTAGTCCCCCTCTACCTGCAGTAGCAATGGCAGCATCTCAGAACAATTATTGGGGTGATAAAACCACCTCTTTCTCTCTCTGTTCACCCATGGCAGCACCTCTCTCTCTCTCTCCCATTTTTATATGCCAGCACCCCACCTAGCATCTCTCCACCCCAAGGCATCCAAGGAAACCCCAAGGCACAAAGGGACATGCCCTGGCCCTTTAAAAATGGCCATGCCAGCCATTTGCATGCTCCAGAGCGCGCTACAGTGCGCCCAGGCACTGTAGCCGCCCCCCTGCCAAGCACCTCCGGCCACCTCGGCTCTCCCCAGCGCGCCCGACGAGGTGCCTCGGCATCCTCAGCATGGCAGTTGGTCGGCCCCCTCCTCTTTCCTCCTCATGCTGCCTCCCTCACACGCGCACCATGGCCGCCCGAAAGCTCCAATGAGCATGCTCACACGCGCGATGGTCTGGACCTCCCCTGATCCTTCTCTTCTCCCCCTGGTTGTAAACCACTCCCACAAGGACCCAGACAAGCTCAAGCGAGCCCCCGTGGCATCTAGCAATGGCTACCAACTCGTCGGCGCACGAGCCTCAATTCACCTCGCCCCCCTCTATTTAAGCCTCCCTGAGCCTCTTTCTCTCCACTACGCGCTCTCTCCCACTCCCAATCTTCCTCCTGAGCCTCCCGTTCATCCCAGAGCCGCCCGAGCTCGAGATGGAGCTCGCGCCCCGCCGCCTTGGGTCGCCGTCGATCTCGTGGTACAGGCCTCGTTTGCCCTCTATCTCTCTCGATCTGGAACCGCCTCGCCTCATTGACCTTTTCCCCTCTGTTTCCCCTCTCTATGGCAGCCGGAATCGACCAGAGGAAGCACCTCTCGAAGCCTTCCGCCGGCTTCCTCGTCGCCGGTGAACTCGTACACTCTGGCGACCGCCTCCACCTCCACCCAAACGGCGACACCGCCCTGAGCACGCCGGTGCCCTTGTATCGCCTTGCCGTCGACCACAGCGACACCAGTGAGCTCGCCTCCCTTTCTGGCCTGAGGATGAAGACGACGGCCATGGGGCCCATCGGTCAGCCTCACATTCTAACGGGTGGGCCCCACCCATCAGGTTTAAACACACACGCGCGCGTGTACCGGTTCGCCCGTCGGTTGAAGGCATATTTTGTATTTACGCCTTCGACATGGCAGCCTCGCGCGGGCTGGATCCTCTCTGGGCCTGCTGCACAGTGGTCGTTCTGGCCCAATTGCACAGTGATGCCTCTCCCTTTTCTTTTTCCATAAATTTGCAAAAAATCCTCAGGATTAAATATTAATCCAAATGCAATAATTCCAGTTCCTAAATTCTTGTAAAAATCCTAACTATTTAATGGTATAACTTCCACACATGTCGAAACAACTTTTATGTACTGTTCATATTCAAATTAAAATTTGAATATATTTAAAACTCTCTAAAAATCCATTCCTCATATTCTACCACTCCAAAGCCAAAACTACGAATTTTATCCTTGTTAGTTTTCACCCTAGTATTTAACAAAAATGAGATGACATTTTTCGGAGCACTTTGGTTTTTCTGTTTTATTATTGCCTTATTTTTCTCGTTATTATTTCGCGATGATAGATGGCGTTGCTGACGAAGGAGTTGGACCAGAAGACTTTGAAGACCCAGAAGACTTTGCTGAGCCAGGCAAGCAGCCCTTTGACCATGACTATGAAACCCTTTTTATGCATGTCATATAGCACCATATTGTTGTTGCAACGGAATCATGATGAGGTGGTAACCACTTTGATGGGTTGCCACCGTTACTTCCTCGTTGATACTTGCATGGTGCATGACCCTACCTCCTTATGAGGGTTATGCCGGTGGGAGTAGGTAGGATGCTAGAGTAGTTGCTACGCAAAAAGGGACGGGAATATGCATGGTGATGGAGACAAAGTATTTTCAAAAGACTTTTTTGAAAACCCCGTCGGGTGCCACTTATGCCCGAGGGAGATAATGAGATGGGTAACCACTTGATGACGAAATGGTTTACCGAGGCAAGTGTGGGAGTGTTTTCAAAAACGGATTAGATTTAAGATTTGTCGACTGTCCCAACCTTACATGCGCAATCACTCTACCCTTATATGGGAACGGGCATTATTGATTACCTAGGCCGATACTAGCTGGGAGCCCGCATTACTAGTGACGGGAGAGTGTTGTCGTGCTCTCTGGGGACGGGGTCGTGCTAGGTAGGGCGGCCATGACTGTTTACACAGGGCACTGGACACACCGTTGGTACCCCGTGCTTGTGGTATGTGATGAATATGGGAGCGAGGCTCCGCAATTTTAAGATGTGAATTGTTGGGCACGGGGGTTACTACCAATTGAGTGGTCTCTATGTTAGTGCCGTCTAGGGGAAGATAGTGATCGGGTGCTTACCCCGGGTACTTGAGGTACCACGGGTCGTGGATGACACGGAAGTTCCCCGGATCTTGTGGGTAAAGTGTGCAACCTCTGCAGAGTGTAAAACTATTCGAATAGCCGTTTTCACGGTCAAGGACTGTTGGGCGGTGCTCCTTACACTATGTCCAGAGTTTTACAAACCGCGTGTATATGTTGATAAAACTATTTGGGTTAAGTCAGATGGCTTGACACGATGATCAAGTTGGATTGGTGTCCAACTCCGCTTATGTTGATATCTGTAACTTGTTCATACAGATATTTGTACTCTCATGACGCATACTTTACAGGTTGATAGATCATGTCATTTCACTCAAAACTAACTTTCTGCAAACTACCTACTTAGTGCTATATCATTGCATTATTGTGCCTTGTTCCAATCATGGGTTGCTTGCGAGTACATTCAAAGTACTCATTGGCTTGCCACTGGTTATTTAATTGTCCAGGCATGGAAGAACATGAGTTCGAAGAAGAGTTCTTTGGAGACGAACATGCGAACTAGGAAGTTTCCCAGTCAGAATGCCTGTAGGGTTAAGGCAGATGGCATGGTTTCTACTTATCGACGAAGATTTCCGCTGCTTAAGTTTATTTGGTATTCAGCCCTTGTGGCTTTATCTATGTAAGACTTGACCATAATGGTCATAATTTGTGTAAGACGGTATGTATGGATGTAAGACTCTTGTTATTCAGCTTCTGTGTGTTCAGTGAGCATTGATCTCTGGGATCACTATACACGTGCATTCGGTGATCACGACTTATGAGTCGGGGTCCCCACAGAGCTGGTATCAGAGCCATCCTGACTGTAGGAAGCCTTAGTTAGCATGGACGTTAGTTAGGATAAAACCCGTTTTGCAAAACCCTCTATACTCCTCTTCTTTTCTAAGCTTACCAAACCCGAGGGATACTTTCCATATTGACGTCTCCTATTCAACTTTTGTAGATGGCCGTCGCCTCCTTCAGACTTCTTACGACATGATTTCCATCACTCCTAAGAGATTGCCTCCAACAGTGCCACTATCACTTGCTGCCCATATACACCCGGCACGAACTAGAAAATGATGTGTTCGAGAAGGAGTTCTATTCCAAGGTTTTTGTGCCTGCCAAGACCTCACCCCAGGGGTGGTTCTTCATTGGACCACCTATGCCAACAAGAGACCTAGCCATTCAGCAAGTGGCATATGAAGCGCTCCTCCGTCTTTGAGACCTCCTTCCAGACATGAAAGAAGAACACGCCACCCGCTACCTACCTAGCAAGAATGGATTTGGAGCCCCAACTCAAGTGATGATTTCCCCAGAAGATGAGGTTCCAACCCTCAAGTACCAGATCCGCTTCATCAACGCAGGAGACTACCTTCTACTTCACCTTACCGAAGC